>NC_074692.1:40036888-40371011 GCF_029448725.1 Salvelinus fontinalis
TTCAGACCCTTGTTTATGGTTGTGCCAAACCCAGAGCCTCACAACCGGATGACAAACTGGCTGCAAGGGAGGATGGGGGTGTGACGGTGGTAGAAGAAGGGAGGATGGGCAGGTGGGGGTGTGTGGAGGAGGTAGAAGAAGGGAGAATGGGCAGGTGGGGGTGTGGAGGTGTGGAGGGGGTAGAGGAAGGGAGGATGGGCTGGTGGGGGTGTGTGGAGGAGGTAGAAGAAGGGAGGATGGGCCGGTGGGGGTGTGGCGGGGTTAGAGGAAGGGAGGATGGGCCGGTAGGGGTGTGTGTGTGGAGGGGGTAGAGGAAGGCAGGATGGGCCGCTGGTGGAGGGGGTAGAGGAAGGCAGGATGGGCCGCTGGTGGAGGGGGTAGAGGAAGTCAGGATGGGCCGGTGGAGGGAGTAGAGGAAGGGAGGATGGGCCGGTGTGGATGGGGTAGAGGAAGGCAGGATGGGCCGGTGGGGGGGGGAAGGGTAGAGGAAGGGAGAATGGGCCGGGGGGGTTATAGGAAGGGAGGATGGGCCGGTGGGGTGTGGAGAGGGTAGAGGAAGGGAGAATGGGCCGGGGGGGGTTATAGGAAGGGAGGATGGGCCGGTGGGGATGGGGTGGATGGGGTAGAGGAAGGCAGGATGGGCCAGTGGGGGGGATGGATGGGGTAGAGGAAGGCAGGATGGGCCGGTGGGGTGTGGAGAGGGTAGAGGAAGGGAGAATGGGCCGGGGGGGGTTATAGGAAGGGAGGATGGGCCGGTGGGGATGGGGTGGATGGGGTAGAGGAAGGCAGGATGGGCCAGTGGGGGGGATGGATGGGGTAGAGGAAGGCAGGATGGGCCGGTGGGGTGTGGAGAGGGTAGAGGAAGGGAGAATGGGCCGGGTGGGGTGGATGGGGTAGAGGAAGGCAGGATGGGCCGGTGGGGTGTGGAGAGGGTAGAGGAAGGGAGAATGGGCCGGGTGGGGTGGATGGGGTAGAGGAAGGCAGGATGGGCCGGTGGGGGTGGAGGGGGTAGAGGAAGGCAGGATGGGCCGGTGGGGTGTGGAGAGGGTAGAGGAAGGGAGAATGGGCCGGGTGGGGGGGGGGGGGGGGGTAGAGGAAGAGAAGTGGCTGATGAGGGATCGAAGAGAAGTGGCAATGGAAAAACAGAGTAGGAAACTGTATATTTAGGTTACACTCAGGTGCCCTGCTACCAAGATTTGATGACTCAAAATGTCACTGTTTTCTACAGTAGTAATGCTTTGCCTGAGTGAAATGCATAGCGCACAGCTAGCTTGGAATGTGTATGTATGAACAGCCATCGATTAACTGTTGTATGAAATGCTTTGCTTCTCCCTGTCTCAACCCAGAGGAAAGCACAAACTCAATTACACTCAGTTCCACCCCATATCAAAGTTTGTTCCAAGTCCACACCTCAGAGGCCTGCATATTTCTCCTAATGAAAGATTTGATCCACACCACAGATGGAGTCACATACTGTGTCTTGTCTTATGCAGTAGCCCATGTCATTTTGTCAGTTTGCTTCTCTGTGATCATTGAAGTCTCTCTCTCTCAGAATTAAAGATTGTGCTGAAATCAAACTACTGGGCAAATAAAGGTATTTTTTCAATATAAAAATCTCTCTCTCAGATCCCTCTGTCCAGGCTCCTCATTTGACTGGGTGTAAGTCCAGTGAACAGGAGACGTTTAGGTGTTGGTGGAGTCCCGGAAGCTTCCAGAATCTCACGGAACCCGGAGCACTGCAAATCCAGTACTGGAAGAAGTGAGCAGAGAGAGAGAGCTGTTTATTTAAGTTTTATTCTCTCTTTATCAATGACCTATGCGGACTTGAGAGTAGGGGTGTGCCGATCTCGTTATACTCATAATCGTATCCGTTTTATTACACTTGATACTCGTAATCGGATTTACTCATGATCGAAAGACCAGGAAGTGTGATTTAAATGCGATTGACTTACTTGGACGTGGTTTTTTTCTGATCACGGATAATAATAAATAGTACTTGTGTCATAATAGTATTCTGAAAATTCTCCATATCCGTTTTGATAGTCGTTTTGTCCGGGTACTCGGCACACCCCTACTTGAGAGTATACCTGCATATACCTCTAAAATGTATATTTGCATAATAGACCTCTAAAATACCTCTCTCTCTCCCTTAGGAATGACTTGACGAAGGAATGGAAGGAGTGCCCTGACTACTCCTCCTCTGTGAAGAACGAATGTTTCTTTAATAAGAACAACACGGTTATCTGGATCAAATACTGTGTGCGGCTCCACTCTGAAAGCCAGAACAAAACCTACGATACCTTGTGCTTCGAATTGCAGGACATTGGTGAGGGCACAACAGAGACATGCTAATATGGACTGTTGTAGTTAACAACACTTAGTTGATAGCTCCTAGACACTTCTTTATGCCCAGATGCAGAAGTGAGGAATCTGAATGGGCCTGACTGGCTTACCTACTGGGTGGGGTCCTCAATGAAATCCCTGTTCATTTTCTGGAAGCCACTGATGTCTTTTAAAAATCCAGAAATTGACTGTTTGAAATACACAATTGTCATCAAGTCTCAGTCTTGACATCATCAGTGGCAGTTGACTTTAACACTTTGTTGCGTCCATCTACATGATTGGTTGCGGGGCCATCCAAACGTGTCGTGGGACGAGGGGTTGATTACTGTTTCGTTAAATCATGTTGACAGAAGTAATTGCGTTGAAATGAAAACCTATAAGCACACTGGGTTCCCAGGAGGACCAGGAGCAGTAAGGCCTAGAGGGCCAACACGTTATCAGAAATACCAGGACAACAGCATTGTCCTGTTGCATGTTGGTCAATGTCAGACCATGCTCCCACAGTTTGAATATACTATATCTAATTTGGACCTGTGGGTCCTTTACCTAACAGTGGGAACATGTGTGGAAATGACAAGTATCCGTATTAGACGGACACCGTAGGAAAAATAATGAAATATTGTAAAGCAACTTCTCCATCCCGCACCTCCAAAAGCAGAGAAGGACTATCAGCATGTGAGACTAACGATAGCCGAGCGATGGAGGCCGTTTCTACCAGAAACCCTGTGTTCAGAGGTGAATGGAAAGATGACAGCAGGGATGAACAGACGGAGGAGGGGTGGACAATCCTCAGGCAGAATAGAGCTGATGATAATGACTGATCATAGCAGCAGCTGTTGTTATTATTCAGGGAGGTTTCACACCGACTGGACTAGTGGATACAGGTACACTTGCGGGGACATGTTTCAGACATGCTCTTCTAATGTGAGGTGGACAGTGTGATAGACATTTTCTATAGCAGGGTTCCCCAACTGGCGGCCCGCGGATGATTTTATTTGGCACCCCATGTAAAAGTAAATAAATTAACTCTTAAATAAATAATTGATTTAAAACATGTTATTGTTGGACATAAAAGACACCAGGAAAAAAATCACCAGGAAATCAGCTCAAAGTGATGTAGGAAATCTGTTCCCAAGTCTTCCCATAGAGACACATGTGAACGTATCCCAATGTAATCAAGGTTTGAAATGTATGTTTTGTCAAATAGTGAATCTGTTTGGGCTTCTTGCGGTCAATTTGCAGTGTACAAGTTATTTATAATTATGTTCTGGCACCTCGACCCTCCGCTCAAGAAACAATCTGCTGGCGGCTGAATGTAGTTGGGGACCCCTGGTCTATAGACTAGCAGGGGGACGTGAGATGCTGGTCCTGGGACCCCCAAGGGGTACAGGCTTTGTCCCAGTCCAGCTCGAAAACACATGATTAAACCAATTGAGGTCTTGAAGACAATTCTAAATTGGTTGACTTGTTTCATCAGTGCATAATGCATATGGAGAAGGAAACCACTTTACACTATTTGTCATTTATTGGCCAGTCATTCATATACTGACCTAGGCCCTTTCGTCCCTGCCAGTGCACCCTGACCCGCCAGTGGCTCTGAATTGGACGCTGCTGAATATCAGCCGGTCGGGCCTGAACTATGACATCATGGCAAGCTGGGAACCCCCGCCATCGGCTGACGTATCCGTTGGATGGTTGACACTGGTGTATGAAGTCCAGTACAGGAGGAGGAACAGCTCACACTGGAAAGTGGTGAGTCACAGGGACACACACACCCTGACGGCGCTTTCAGCCTATTACCCAGCTGCCTCTGCAGCTTTGATGGGGCCGTAGCGGAAGCCAGAGCTAGGCCTTCTGGGAAAACAGGGTCTTGATGAGGGGCAGGGGTCAGAGGAGTTAGAGGGCAAGGCCAGGGAAGGTCACTGACAGATCAACCTCTCATAGACACAAACAAGTAGAGAGATTCTGTTGTCGACTGCCTCAATCAGCGACAGTACCAAGTTTGTTTGTGGCACAGAAGACTGTATATAGAAGCAAATTTACTCTGAGACATAATCACTTTTTATTTGGACATTTCATAGCTTTACATCCTCTCTTACAAATGTTTTTTCCCGTGTCTCCCTCTTCCCCCGTCTCTCAGTTGGAGCATGAGTTTGGCACCCAGCAGTCTATCTACGGCCTTCAGACAGGAGAGGCGTACGAGGTGCGTGTGCACTGTGCAATGAGGGCCTTCAATAACTTTGGGGAGTTCAGTGATGTCATCTTTGTCCACGTGCCAGAGATTCCCAATAAAGGTGAGAGGTCAGAGTCCGGTTGGGGTCGGGCAGGGCAGGTTGGGGTCAGGCAGGGTGCGGTAGAGCGGGGTCTGGGTGGAGTCAGACAGGGTGGCTCATGTTGAGGCAGAGGGAAGAGGAGGGGCGGTGTTGTTTACACTATTAAATGTAGTTTTACAGAGACAGTGCACATTAATCAACATTACTGTAAAAGTGCCCATTTTAGCCAGATGGCAAATTTTTCAACTGCCGTCCCTGGGAACAAACATGGCAGCCATCTTGTGCAAGGATAAGATAGTATCACTGCATAATGACAATGGTTAAATAAGTGTTCTTCATTATAAGATACATATATGTTGGTGGTGATGATGATGATGATGATAATGATGGTCCATGATGATGATGATGATGGTCCATGATGATGATGATGGCCGTGATGAAGACGATGATGATGATTAAGTTGATGATGATGATCCTGTTCTAGAGTCAACGTTCCCTGTGACTCTGGTCCTGATCTTCGGGGCTGTGGGCGTGGCCATTCTCCTCATGCTCATCATCTTCTCTCAGCAGCAGAGGTGAGGACACACACACACACACTCACACACACACACACACACATCTTCATCTCATCTCTTCCTCTCAGACTGATGGTGATTCTGCTGCCTCCTGTCCCTGCACCCAAAATCAAAGGGATAGATCCAGCACTGCTTAAGGTAAGACGACAAACACTGCGTGCGTGCGTGAGTTTGTCTTTTGAGTAGGTGTGATCAAGTATTTAGGATGTAAAAACAAGTGTGAATTGTTATGGCTCAGAGTGCATTACAGATTATTATACTCAACAAAACTATAAATACATGCAAAAATTTCAAAGATTTTACAGAGTTAGAGTTCATATAAGGAAATCAGTCAATTTAAATGCATTTATTAGGTCCTAATCTATGGATTTCACATGACTGGGAATACAGATATGCATCTGTTGGTCACAGATACCTATAAAAAAAAAAGTAGGGGCGTGGATTAGAAAACCACTCAGTACCTGGTGTGACCATCATTTGCCTCATGCAGCGCGACACATCTCCTTCACATAGAGTTGATCAGGCTTGATTGTGACCTGTAGAATGTTGTCCCACTCCTCTTCAATGGCTGTGTGAAGTTGCTGATGTTGGCGGGAACTGGAACATACACGTCAATCCAGAGCATCCCAAACGTTCTCAATGAATGACATGTCTGCTGAGTATGCAGGCCATGGAAGAACTGGGACATTTTCAGCTTCCAAGAATTGTGTTCAGATCCTTGCAACATGGGGCCGTGGCTTATCATGCTGAAACATGAGGTGATAGCGGCAGTTGATTGGCACGACAATGGGCCTCAGGATCTTGTCACGGTATCTCTCTGGATTCAAATTAAGTGCAATTGTGTTTGTTGTCCGTAGTTTATGCCTGCCCATACCATAACCCCACCACTATCCCGCAGCCGGATGTGGTGGTCCTGGTCTGGCGTGATTACATGTGGACTGCGGTTGTAAGGCCAATTGGACGTACTGCAAAAATCTCTAAAACGACATTGCTTATGGTAGAGCAATGAACATTAAATTATCTGGCAACAGCTCTGGTGGACATTCCTGCAGTCATAATGCCAATTGCACGCTCCCTTTAAACTTGAGACATCTGTCGTATTGTGTTGTGTTACAAAACTGCACATTTTAGAGTGGCCTTTTATTGTCCTCAGCACAAGGTGCACCTGTGTAATGATCATGCCGTTTGATCAACCTCTTGATGTGCCCCATCTGTCAGGTGGATGGATTATCTTGGCAAAGGAGAAATGCTCACTGACAAGGATGTAATTAAATTTGTGCACAACATTTGAAAGAAATAAGCTTTTGGTACGTATGGAATATTTGTATGGAATATCTTTTATTTCAGTTTATGAAAGATGGGACCAACACTTTACATGTTGCGTTGATATTTTTCTTCAGTATATTATTAATTAAGATCTCAGGCTTGACTGATTATGGATGTACACTATACATACAAAAGTATGTGGACACCCCTTCAAATTAGTGGATTTGGCTATTTCAGCCACACTCGTTACTGACAGGTGTATAAAATCGAGCACACAGCCATACAATCTCCATAGACAAACATTGGCAGTAGAATGGCCTTACTGAAGAGCTCAGTGACTTTCAACGTGGCACTTTCATAGGATGCCACCTTTCCAACAAGTCAGTTTGTCAAATTTTTGCCCTACTAGAGCTGCCCGGGTCAACTAAGTGCTGTTATTGTGAAGTGGAAACATCTAGGAGCAACAACGTCTCAGCCGCGAAGTGATAGACCACACAAGCTCACATAACAGGACCGCTGAATTCTGAAGCACGTAGCGCGTAAAGATTGTCTGTCTTCGGTTGCAACACTCACTAATGTGTTCCAAACAACCTATGGAAGCAATGTCAGCACAATAACTGTTTCTTCGGGAACTTCATGAAATGGGTTTCCATGGCCGAGCAGCTGCATACAAGCCTAAGATCACCATGCGCAATGCCAAGCGTCGGCTGAAGTGGTGTAAAGCTTGCCGCCATTGGAGTCTGGAGCAGTGGAAACGTATTCTCTGGAGTGATGAATCACGCTTCACCTTCTGACAGTCCGACAGACAAATCTTGGTTTGGCGGTTGCCAGAAGAATACGACCTGCCCGAATGCATAGTGCCAACTGTGAAGTTTGGTGGAGGAGGCTGTTTTTAATGATTCAGGCTAGGTCCTTTAGTGCCAGTGAAGGGAAACATTTACTCTACAGCATACAATGACATTCTAGACGATTCTGTGCTTCCAACTTTGTGGCAACAGATTGGGGAAGGCCATTTCCTGTTTCAGCATGACAATGCCCCCGTGCAAAGCAAGATCCATACAGAAATGGTTTGTCGATCGGTGTGGAAGAACTTGACTGGCTTGCACAGAGCCCTGACCACAACCCCATCAAACACCTTAAAGATGAATTGGAATGCCGACAATGAGCCAGGCCTAATTGCCCAACATAAGTGCCCGACCTCACTAATGATCTTGTGGCTAAAAGCAAGTCTTAAATTCAAGTCCCCGCAGCAATGTTTCAACATTTAGTGGAAAGCCTTCCCAGAAGAGTGGGGGCTATAGCAGGAAAGGGGGGACCAACTCCATATTATTGCCCATGATTTTGGAATGAGATTTTCGAAGAGCAGGTGTCCACATAATTTTGGTCATGTAGTGTATCTCCTACAGGTAGGCTAGGGAGACACTTGTGTTATATGATCCAAGTCTAGTTTTTCTGTTCAAGTACATATGATGAAAACACATAATCCACATTGATGTTAATTAAAAACATGGTTTGAGTAGAAAGTTGAACAATAACATACTATAAGAGATTACTTGTTGTGTTTTTATTATTACTTTTATATTAGTTCTCTATTTTATCTCTCTCTCAATTATTGGGAAGTAAGCATTTCACTGTTAGTCTACACCTGTTCTTTACGAAGCATGTGACCAAGAAGATTTGATTGTATATGCTCTAGAGATACTAGCAAACGGGAGGAGGATGTGGGGTCAGGTGTGACCAGGTGTCATTGTGTTGGTGTGCTGTTGAAATGGGATGTGGGCTGCTGTTGATGAGGAACATGTACTTTTCAAACAACCCCACCACTTGTACAGTAGCTCAAGTAAAACCACTGCGTCCCTATGAACAGGAAACCACTCAGTGTCCCTATGAACCCCTACCATGGTCAACAGCTCTGCACCCCCTACAGCAACTTTCCCAAGCCTCCCCCATTTCTCCTTCACCCAGATCCAGTTAGCTGATGTTCTGAAATAGCTGCAAAATCTGGACCCCTACAAATCAGCTGGGCTAGACAATCTGGACCCTCGCTTTCTAAAATTATCCGTCGCAATTGTTGCAAACCCTATTACTAGCCTGTTCAACCTCTCTTTTGTATCGTCTGAGATCCCTAAAGATTGGAAAGCTGCAGCGGTCATCCCCGTCTTCAAAGGGGGAGACACTCTAGACCCAAACTGTTATACACCTATATCTATCCTACCCTGCCTTTCTAAAATCTTTGAAAGTCAAGTTAACAAACAGACCACCGACCATTTTGAATCTGACCGTACCTTCTCCGCTATGCAATCTGGTTTCCGAGCTGGTCACGGGTGCACCTCGGCCACGCTCAAGGGCCTATACGATATCATAACCGCCATCAATAATAGACAATACTGTGCAGCCGTATTCATCGACCTGGCCAAGGCTTTTGACTCTGTCAATCACTGTATTCTTATCGGCAGACTCAACAGCCTTGGTTTCTCCTCGCCTGGTTCACCAACTACTTCTCAGATAGAGTACCTGAGTACTGTACGGACCTGATGTCCGGACCTCTGGCAGTCTCTATGGGGGTGCCACAAGGTTCTATTCTCGGGCCGACTCTCTTCTCTGTATACATCAATGATGTCGCTCTTGCTGCTGGTGATTGTCTGATCCACCTCTACGCAGACGACACCATTCTGTATACTTCTGGCCCTTTGGACACTGTGTTAACAAACCTCCAGACGAGCTTCAATGCCATACAACACTCCTTCCGTGGCCTCCAACTGCTCTTAAATCCAAGTTAAACTAAGTGCATGCTCGTCAACCATTCGTTGCCCGTACCCGCCCGCCCGTCTAAACATGGGATGATTTCACTGAACAACAAAAGAAATGGAATATTGAATGATCCCCAATGATCCATCGCATCTCCCAAAAATGTTTTCAACATATATCTTTAAAATGATAGTCTAGAAACATAGGCTTCGGTTGTCTTCCTCTCAAGCTTCCATGTCTTCTCCCTGGACCTCCTCAATGTCCACCTCTTGAACGTCAGACTCTAAGGCCTCATCTTCACTCTCACTATCCAACCTTGTTGAGGATGGCTCGTTGTCAGGCTCAAAAAGCCAAAAATTTGCCCGGACTGCCACCAAATTTTCAACCCTTGTATTGGTCAGCCTGTTGCATGCTTTGGTGTGTGTGTTCCCAAACAAGGACCAGTTGCGCTCTGAGATGGCTGATGTTGGTGGGATTTGGAGGATGGAGGCAACAGGGGAAAGAGCCTCAGATCCACAAAGTCCCTTCCACCAGGTGGCTGATGAGATATGTTGGCACGACTGCCATATTGCATCTCCATCCCAAAGCCCTTGCTTGGAAGTGTATTTTGTGAGACCTCCAAGAACCTTGCCCTGATCCAGGACAAGGTGGCGAGACATGGTAGTGATGACGCCATAGGTCTTGTTGATCTCTGCACCAGACAGGATGCTCTTGCCAGCATACTTGGTGTCCAACATGTATGCTGCAGCGTGTATGGGCTTCAGGCAGAAGTCTTCACGCTTTTTCATGTATTTCAGAACTGCAGTTTCCTCTGCTTGGAGCAACAGTGAAATGGGCAGGGCATTACATATTTCTTCTCTTACATCTGCAAGCAGAGTCTGAACATCAGACAGGATGGCATTGTCTCCAACAATCTGTGCAATGACTACTGCTACAGGTTTCAGGAGTTTCAGGCTGCTTACCACTCTCTCCCAAAATACATCATCCAGGAGGATCCTCTTGATGGGCTGTCCATATCGGCAGACTGTGAAATGGCCATGTCTTGGAGAGACTCCTTCCCCTCCAGGAGACTGTCAAACATGACAACACCACCCCAACGGGTGTTGCTGGGCAGCTTCAATGTGGTGCTCTTATTCTTCTCACTTTGCCTCATGAGGTAGGTTGCTGCTATAACTTGATGACCCTTCACATACCTAACCATTTCCTTGGTTCTCTTGTAGAGTGTATCCATTGTTTTCAGTGCCATGATGTCCTTGAGGAGCAGATTCAATGCATGAGCAGCACAGCCAATGGGTGTGATGTGAGGGTAGACCAAGTAGCCTTCATGTTTGCAGCATTGTCTGTCACCAGTGCAAATACCTCCTGTGGTCCAAGGTCATTGATGACTGGCTTCAGCTCATTTGCAATGTAGAGACCGTTATGTCTGTGGTCCCTTGCTCTTGTAGAATACTGGTTGAGGGGTGGAGATGATGTAGTTAATTATTCCTTGCCCACGAACATTTGACCATCCATCAGAGATGATTGCAATACAGTCTGCTTTCTCTATGATTTGCTTGACCTTCACTTAAACTCTGTTGAACTCTGCATCCAGCAAATTAGTAGATAAAGCATGTCTGGTTGGAGGGGTGCGTGCTAGGCGAAGAACATTCAGAAATTTCTCCCAATACACATTGTCTGTGAGCATCAGAGTTGAACCAGTTGCATACACAACTCGAGCAAGACATTCATCAGCATTCCCGGAGGACCGTGAGTTGTTGCTATCGATAAGGTGTCTGATTCATCATTTTCACCTCGAATAGAAGTAGAGGGATTTTTGTCAGAGGTTGCTTGTTGTGAGCGCTGAGGGAACTTTATGCACTTGGCCAGATGTGTTGCATTCTTCACATATGATTTGGCACAGTATTTGCAAATGTACACCGCTTTTCCTTCTACATTTGCTGCAGTTTAATGTCTCCACACATCAGATAGTACCCGTGGCATTTTCCTGTAAAGATTTTTTTATTTTTTATTTTTTTAAACCCAATACAATTCCATGTACAGATAAATAGTTAAGCAGTTAGATAAAACAACTGCTTTGTAAGATATGTGTTTTAAAATGAAACATGTATGGAAACAGGGTGAATTAACACTCCTTGTTTAGCAGGCTCAAGCAAGCTAAAACCCAATTGGTAGCAAAAACTAACTAGCAGAAATTGTTAACAAGTTAGAAATGATTTAAACACACTTTGCTGGAGGCTACTATTTACTAGTTAACAAATAATCATGTATGTCATATAAAATATATTCACCTCACCCAGTATTGTAATCAAAACTTACGAGAAAGCATGTAGTCCTTGGCTCAGACAGTGTAGTAGTGTGGGCTCATTAGCATCTCATTAGTGTGCAAGATCTTGAGAATCAGCTGTACATGTGATGGAAGAGTGCACTGTGCATGCAGAGGGTTGCAATTCCATTGAATTGGGGATAGTTTAACCAAAATATGCCACAAGACCTAAATTTGACTTGTGTATCCCACTAAAAAAGGTTCACTGTTATAAGAACTTTTTTGATGAATTTAAGCATAATTCCAAAATTCCCAGGCTTATCTTCCCATGGAAAATTTCCTGAAAAGTTTCTGACCCTTTGCAACCCTAATGGAGAGTGATAATGACAGCATAGGAGGATTTTACACTTCTCATAGCCACATACATTCACATACGTCATTATGTATTTATTTTACTTGTTTTACCTAGAGCCAGAATTGCAATTGAAACATTACTTAAAATACGTATTCTCTTCTTTTTTTTATACCTGCTTAAAACACAAAAAAAACTGTTGAAGTCGGAAGTTTACATACACTTAGGTTAGAGTCATTAAAATTCGGTTTTCAACCACTCCACAAATGTATTGTTAAGAAACTATAGTTTTGGCAAGTCGGTTAGTGCATGACACAAGTAATTTTTCCAACAATTGTTTACAGACAGATTATTTACACTTATAATTCACTGTACCACAATTCCAGTGGGTCAGAAGTTTACATACACTAAGTTGTCTGCGCCTTTAAACAGCTGGGAAAATTCCAGAAAATGATGTCATGGCTTTAGAAGCTTCTGATAGGCTAATTGACATAATTTGAGTCAATTGGAGGTGTATCTGTGGATGTATTTCAAGGCCTACCTTCAAACTCAGTGCCTCTTTGCTTGACATCATGGGAAAATTTTAAAAAATCAGCCAAGCTCTCAGAAAAAAATTTATAGACCTTCACAAGTCTGGTTCCTCCTTGGGAGCAATTTCCAAACGCCTGAAGGTACCACGTTCATCTGTGCAAACACTAGTACGCAAGTATAAACACCATGGGACCACACAGCCGTCATACCGCTCAGGAAGGAGACGCGTTCTGACTCCTAGAGATTAACGTACTTTGGTGCAAAAAGTGCAAATCAATCCCAGGAACAACAGCAAAGGACCTTGTGAAGATGCTGGAGGAAACAGGCACAAAAGTATCTATATCCACAGTACAACGAGTCCTATATCAACATAACCTGAAAGGCTGCTCAGCAAGGAAGAAGCCACTGCTCCAAAACTGCCATAAAGAAAAGTCAGACTACGGTTTGCAACTGCACATGGGCACAAGATTGTACTTTTTGGAGAAATGTCCTCTGGTCTGATGAAACAAAAATAGAACTGTTTGGCCATGATGACCATCGTTATGTTTGGAGGAAAAAGGGGGAGGCTTGCAAGCTGAAGAACACCATCCCAACCGTGAAGCACGGGGGTGGCAGCATCATGTTGTGGGGGTGCTTCGCTGCAGGAGGGACTGGTGCACGTCACTAAATAGTTGGCATAAAGAGGAAGGAAAATTATGTGGATATATTGAAGCAACATCTCAAGACATCAGTCAGGAAGTTAAAGCTTGGTCGCAAATGGTTCTTCCAAATGGACAACAACCCCAAGCATACTTCCAAAGTTGTGGCAAAATGGCTTTAACCTTTACCGCTCCAGCGTTCCGCCAGCGGAACTCCTCCCACATTCCACTGAAAAGGCAGAGCGCGAAATTCAAAATATATTTTTTAGAAATATTTAACTTTCACACATTAACAAGTCGAATACAGCAAATGAAAGGTACACATCTTGTGAATCCAGCCAACATGTCCGATTTTTTAAATGTTTTACAGTTAAAATAGCACGTATATTTGGTAGCTCACCACCAAATACAAAGAAGGACAGAGATTTTTCACAGCACAGGTAGCATGCTCAAAGCCAACCTAACTAACCAAGAACCAACCAAACTAACCAAGAAACAACTTCATCAGATGACAGTCTGATGTCATCTGATGTTATACAATAAATCTATGTTTTGTTTGAAAAATGTGCATATTTGAGGTATAAATCAGTTTTACATTGCAGCTACCATCACAGCTACCGTCAAAAATAGCACCGAAGCAGCCAGAGTAATTATAGAGACCAACGTGGAATACCTAAATACTCATCATAAAACATTTCTGAAAAATGCATCATGTACAGCAAATGAAAGACAAGCATCTTGTGAATCCAGCCAATATTTCAGATTTTTTAAGTGTTTTACAGCGAAAACACAATATAGCATTATATTAGCTTACTACAATAGCCTACCACACAACCGCATTCATTCATCAAGGCACGTTAGCGATAGCAATAGGCACGTTAGCGTTAGCGAATAAACCAGCAAAAGATATTAATTTTCACTAACCTTCATAAACTTTCCTCAGATGACAGTCCTATAACATCAGGTTATACATACACTTATGTTTTGTTCGAAAATGTTCATATTTAGAGCTGAAATCAGTGGTTATCCATTATGCTAACGTAGCTTCTTTTTCCCAGAATATGCGGATATTTCTATTAGACTCTCACCTATTCTGACCAAATAGCTATTCATAAACATTACAAAAAAATACATGTTGTATAGGAAATGATAGATACACTAGTTCTTAATGCAATCGCAGTGTTAGAATTCTAAAAATATCTTCATTACGACATAAGGCTTATGTTATAGCGAGAGAGTGGCCAAAACCTGGGCGCAAAACTACTAGTACACAGTTCGACAGATATATGAAATAGCATCACAAAATGGGTCCTACTTTTGGTGATCTTCCATCAGAATTTTGAACAAGGGGTCCTTTGTCAAGAACAATCGTTGTTTGGATTTAGAACGTCCATTGTCCCTCTTGAATTAGCAAGCGCACTAGCCAAGTGGCGCGAAGCTCTCCTTTCTGAACAATGGCACACAACACAACACGCCTAACATCCCGAATAAATTTCAAAAATCTAATAAAACTATTTTGAAAAAACATACTTTACGATGATATTGTCACATGTATCAAATAAAATCAAAGCCGGAGATAGTAGTCGCCTATAACGACAGCTATTCAGAAGGCAAATCCAGGTCCAACTTCGCGCCTTCCTGAAAACAAAAAATGGGTGACTCGTCGTGCCAAGAGGATTAATTCCACCTCAGACCAAGATAAACACTTCATTTCTTCTCTCACTTCCTCTTGACATCTAGGGGAAGGTGTATGACGTGCATGTATACTCATACGTATCATACCCATTTATAGGCAGGCCCTTGAACGGAGCATCATTTTCAGACTTTCCACTTCCTGGTCAGAAAGTGTGCTGCCAAATGAGTTCTGTTTTACTCACAGACAAAATTCAAACGGTTTTAGAAACTAGAGAGTGTTTTCTATCCAATAGTAATAATAATATGCATATTGTACGAGCAAGAATTGAGTACAAGGCCGGTTAAATTGGGCACGTTTTTCCCCCAAAGTGAAAACAGTGCCCTCTGTCCTCATCAGGTTTAAGGACAAAAAAGTCAAGGTATTGGAGTGGCCATCACAAAGCCCTGACCTCAATCTCATGGAAAATCTCTCACCCACACTAACTCTCCCTTTCTTCTGTCTCAAACCCATTCTCTCTCTCTCTCTCTCTCTCTCTCTCTCTCTCTCTCTCTCTCTCTCTCTCTCTCTCTCTCTCTCTCTCTCTCTCTCTCTCTCTCTCTCTCTCTCTCTCTCTCTCTCTCTCTCTCTCTCTCTCTCTCTCTCTCTCTCTCTCTCTCTCTCATTCAAGGGCTTTATTGGCATGGGAAACATATGTTAACTGCCATAGCAAGACAAGTAGATAATAAAAATGTACAGTAAACATTACACTCACGAGAAGTTCCAAAAGAATAACAACATTTCAAATGTCATGTCTCTCTCTCTGTCACACCCCATCCAGAAGGGAAAGCTGGACGAGCTGAACTTCATCCTGAGTGGAGCTGGTATGGGGGCTCTCCACTCCTACCCCCCGGACCTGTACCAGGACGTGCCCTGGGTGGAGTTCATCGAGCTGGACGCAGACGAGCCTGGGGAGAAGGACAACCAGAGCTCAGACTCACAGAGACTGCTCGGTCACAACAACCACCACGCAAACCATGGCTGCTCTCATGGCCTCGGGTATAGGATGGAGCAGGCTTTGTTCAGTGAAACATTTCTGAAATTATACTAGGAAAGTGTCAGTCTACAGGAGCCTCTTTTGGATGCATGAAGCAGCGTTAAAGTAGCTAGCTTCGGGATCTGGAATGGTACCTCCAGGTAACTCTCTCTCCCCTTCCACCCCTTCCTCTCTCTATCTCTTTCCTCCTCTCTCTCTCTTTCCCCCTCCCTCCCTCCCTCCTCTATCTCTCTCCCCCTCCCTCTGTCCTTCTCTCTCTCCCTCCCTCTGTCCCCCTCTCTCTTTCTCTCTCCCTCCCTCTCTCAGTATCCCTGATGATGACTCTGGCCGGGCCAGCTCCTATGATCCAGAGCTGCCTGACCAGGAGACCCTGATGTTAATGGCTGCCCTCCTGTCCTGCCAACCCGACAAAGTTGAGCCATGCTTGGGGAACTGGAGCCACTCAAGCACCCCGTCCCTAGATGTGATGGAGGTCCCATGCCCCCGGCTCCAGGCTCCAGGCTTACCTCCAGAGGGAGGGGAGAGGCACCTGGTCCAGACCCAGCTGGGAGGCCCTCAGAGCTGGGTAAACATGGACTTCTATGCCCAGGTCAGCGATGTGACGCCCACCGGAGGGGTGGTGCTCTCGCCAGGCCAGCAGGTCAGAGCCCCGGAGAACACTCCAACAACAGAGAAGGATAAGAAGGGAAAAATGGAGGGAGGAGAGGAGGAGAGTGAGGAAGAGGAGGAGAGGAGAACGAACAAGCTGAAGTTTCAGCTGCTGGTGGTTGTTCCTGAGACAGGGGGCTACACGACAGAGAGCAGTGGCCGGCAGATGAGCACCCCTGACCCCTCCTCACCTGGGGAGGTCTACCACACCTTCCCCCCACCTTCCGCCGAGAGCAAGCCCCACCAGGAGGCCTATCTTCCTGCTACCACCCCCCTAGGGGACTACCAGTCCCCTTACATCCTTCCTGACTCCCCCCCTGCTCAGTTCCTCCCCCCTGTTTCGGACTACACTGTGGTTCAGGATGTTGATTTCCAGCACAGCCTTCTCCTCAACCCCCCGTCCCCCCAGAGGTCCCCTACCTGTTCCCCACAACCCCCCTCCAAGCCCCTGCCCGTCATGCCCATAGGGTACCTCACCCCGGACCTGTTGGGCAACCTCTCGCCTTAAGAAAAACTACACCGCCCAGGAGGCCTTGGGGCATAGAGGTTGGAGGTCACTTGTCATAAAGTCAATAATCATTACAGACAGCCTTGTTCTACTTGATCAATGCTGGAAGCCAAATATGTCACAGGACAGACTCTACAACAAGCATAGTCGTTTGTTTGACAGTTTGCTTGAAGGGAAGCTGAGAAAGAGAAATGTTTAGTTGTTGTGTTTGGCTTTTATGAGTGACTGGAACTTGAGGAAAGAGCTTCTGTAAAATTGGCCTTTCTGGTTTGATAGAGCTTAAGGTAATGCGTGAACAAATCTTACTGTGTTCTTTCTGACTGAGACTGAGACACCGAAAAACCCACAGTCTGAAACCTTGAAATGCACGGTTCTCTAACATACACACAGATACACTTATGCACCATACATACACAGACAGACAAGCTCAGACATGGTTCTAGTTCTATGTTACCTGATACTTCAATGTATCTGTTGTTTGACTGATGAGGTGCAATGTAAACATTTGCCTTGCAGACACACATAGTCCCACCTTAATGTATATATATATATATATGTACGTTTAACATATACATATTTAATACTCTAGCTTGTTGGTTTAAGTCTTAATTTGACTGTAGATGGATCCAATAACAAAATGTCTGGGAGAATAACAAGCACATCTACTTGCCATTTATACAAACACACCAACTTTAACATCATCGTTATGGCCTCATTAATTGACAGAACACTTGAGTGTGCTGTTTGTCAAACTTAGCGCTACAGCGAGCAGTGACTATTAGTAACTACGGTCGTTCATTTCGCGCTCTCATTATTTTGCTTAATGGCCTATTTTTATGCTTATATTTCTCTTTCATCCTTTTTGCGGCAGAGTCGTCTAATTATTACCAGATTGAGGTCAGTTTTTAACACGGCCATTAGACAACCTGTCTGCACTCACTGTGACAACTCAGACACCGGTCACTATAATAAACAGAGAACAAGAAAATCTGTAACACCAAGCAGATTTCACTTACAGCATAGACTTAATTCTCACAATATAGGAAAGACTGCTTTTATATGTTCTACTTTCTTACTTTGTATAAATTGTAATTGCAGGGACAATAGAGCTCCACAGTGGAGGTGTCATAATAACTATAAAACCTAGCGGACAAACAGGGAAATGGTTCCAATCATTCATTTTCCACCAAAGGGGATTTTAGAAACACTTAAAATAAGGGCTATGTTTCGTATAGGCTTTCCCTGGCGTGACGTTTTGATAACCATGTAAATCTCTCACGGACAAGGTGACTTTATCAATATATTCAGATCTATTTACGCTCAGAATCTACATTTTTTAAATTAGTGTCAAAGTAGACATGCAAAACTACAAATCCCTGCAAGCTCCTGCACGTCATCTCTAGCTGACACCTTAATAACATACATTGTGTCAATTTAAAATTTGCACAAGACAGTTCATAGAATTCTCTGTTTAAATAAATGTTGCCAATTTATTCATTACTACATTTAGCTAACAATAGTTCATCCAGAGATTCTCACCTTTGCCTCGATTTGGCAGTCTAGTCCAGATCATCATGGCATTTGTAGTTCTTTATGATAGTGACATTAGCATAAATTAGCATTTCATTTTTGTGCGGGTAAATACAGGCAAATATATTGATAAGACACCTGGTCCGTGAGAGATTTACACGGTTATCAAAACGTCATGCCAGGGTGAGCCTACACGAAACACAGCCCTTAGTTGACCTATTTATAAAATCCCCTAAGGGAAAGATTTATGGTGGGAAAACGATTGGAATCATTTCCCTGTTTGACCACTAGGTGTTATGGGTATTATGACTCATACTGTGGTACTACTCTATGACTGGAATGTGAAAAGGGGTAGTTATAATATTTTTCTGTTTCTATTGTTTCTAAATGTAATGCCAATGTTAATGTGCTCTCGCTTGCACTTTGTAATGATAGTAAAATTAGCTCCTTTGATGTAGTGAAATATGTACTTAGAAGCTCAGAGCTTTCTATACGCCCAAAACCTTACAAACATACCCAGGCACGCACACACACAGAAGGGGAAAGGATAGTATCCACTCTTCTTTTGAGCTGACATACACACACACACTGTCGTAAAGGGCAACAACTGAAAGTGAACGGGAAATGTAACATTAAAACAAAGAACACTTTATCATATTTGATTAATCTGCATTAGTAATTCCAGGTGAACGCTATGATCCCTTAATGATGTCACGTGTTACAGCCACTTCAATCCGTGTAGATGAAAGGGAGTTAACAGGTTAAAGAAGGATTCGTAAGCCTTGAGACAATTCAGACATGGATTGTGTATGTGTGCCATTCAGAGGGTGAATGGGCAAGACAAAAGATTTAGGTGCCTTTGAACGGGGTATGGTAGTAGGTGCCAGGCGCACCGGTCTGTGTGTGTCAAGAACTGCAGCACTACTGGGTTTTTCACCCTCAACAGTTTCCCGTGTGTATCAAGAATGGTCCACCACCCAAAGGACATCCAGCCAACTTGACACAACTGTGGGAAGCATTGGAGTCAACATGGGCCAGCATCCCATGCTGGAATGCTTTTGACACCCTGTAGAGTCCATGCCCCGACAAATTGAGGCTGTTCTGAGGGTAAAAGGAGAGGGGGGGTGCAACTCAATATTATGAAGGTGTTCCTAATGTTTGGTAAACTCAGTGTAGATGTATCATCACTTCATTTGCTTAAAGTCTGTATTTTGCATTAGTATGTCATGTTTCCATGTATTGTGATCGTTGTTTATACTTCATGCTGTTTTAAACGTTTTTGTTTTTGTTTTCTACCTTATGCGCATTGAGCGTGGAAAATGCACACTACAAATGAAATATTATTACCATCATCAGAAAGATTATCTTCATCCACAAGAGAACCATCAGCTCCAGAGGATATGTGAGGAGCTGTCCCACTGAACCAAAACTGGTTGCATCAACATTGTTTCCACGTCATTTCAACAAACAAATTCAATGTGATTACGTTGAGTCAATGTGGAAAACTGATTGGATTTGCAAAGTTTCTGTGTATATCTGGGATACATTCAGCCTGTACAAACTGCATCATACAGACTAAAAGCCTCTATAAGTGCAGGAAATCTGTGATTATTTTGTGTTGTTCACTACAGGAACTCTTGGACTTGACGATTTGCATGGCTTTTTCAGAAATACAACAGCATAGAATAAGCTATTTTAGATCGAGGCTGTGATACACAGCCCTTGCCAATCAAACCTTAAGACCAGGTTTCTGAGGTAAATATGATAACATATATTATGCCGGCACAGCAAGAATGTTCACTTGTGGATTAATCTATTTAACAATTAATGAATGATAACTGTTTTTAGACACATGATATCGTTCACAACCTGTGCAAATGTGCCATTCTCTGTCATGCTTATTCTCTCTTTCTCTCGCTCTTTCTCTCACTCTCTTTCTCTCGCTTTCTCTCTTTCTGCTACCAGCATGTAAACATTGAAAAATAAATGTCTTAATATATCTACTAGTGCTGTAACAACTACTGTATTATGTATGTTGTATTTTGTCTTGTTACTAGTCAGAAATATTGCTGCTTGGTACGTTTCCTCTCTGCATTCAGCCTTGCCACAGGCTTATTCAGGCGGATGTAACTTCATAGAAGGTTGAAATAGAAATGCATTATCTTGGAACAGACATGGTTCTATGTTGTGTAGTAGAATATGAAAGCATTGGAGTCAGCTCTATTCATTGCATTTCTATATGCAACATTCTAAAACTTTGCAATTAACTGAATAAGCCAGAGGTGCCTATGTGTATGTACACTATAAGGAAAGCTCTATCAGATTATTTAGATAAGTACTGCTAAGGTTTAGTCTGTTGGACATTGGTAAATGTTTGTATAGTGGAATGTACTATACGACATGCACGTGGTTTGTAGCATCCAAAGTTGCTATACCCAAGGTATAACATTATGACACTGTCATAACCTGTCATAATATGGTCATATCACTGTCATGACCCATATATTTACACCTGTTGTGACATATTATGCATTATTTTGTGGCTGGTTATGACACCTACATAAGTGTCAAAACCCACATTTATTCAAATTAGTTTTTCCATGCCAAATAGTTTCCTTTCTTTGAAAGTTTGTTTCTTAAATCCTTTTTTGTTGTTGCAATGAATTCTTTACAGTAATGTTTTTTTCATCATATTTTAATGAACTTGTAGAAAATACACTTTTTGACACTGTCATGAAGCATTATGACCATCCTGTGTCACTTTACTTGGTCTAAGAAAGTACACTTTATGACACTGTCAAGAAGCATTATCAACATCATAATCATATAAGCCTCGTACATGAGTGTCTTGTTCGCCTCCTGCATTGAGGGTAGGTAATACTGTGGACTCGTAGGCTATGGTGAAATGGAACGTTTTGCCTTGTGGGTTTTGACATTCTTATGTAGGTGTCATAACCAGTCATAAAATAACGCAATATATGTCACAATGGGTCTAAATATATATGTCATGACAACGTTATGACATTATGACATGGTTATGACTCTCATAACCTGTTATGACGCTGGGTGTCAAGTAAAGTGTTACCATTCAAGGTTACCAGACATTTGTTTACCATTTGTGTCAGTAATTTTGCCAATGTACCTTATGTTAAATTGAATACTAATGTGTCAATATTAGCTCAATTATTTGTGCTTTGGAATATTAGACACTATATGATTTAGGCTGTTATATTTTGTATTTCAGACTAAGTCAAGTCTGTGAATTATCTATCATGAATGCATAGCAAAGTCTGTTGTAAAATTGTATAATAATTGAAGGTGGAGACACCTATCAATAAGCTTCAATGACATTGTTTAAAATATTGCCTTCTTATTCACTACAAAGATAAGATAATGTGTGTTTTGATCCATCAGCCAATAAGAAGCTTTCCTACAGAGTATTTTGTATATGGTGATACAGTATAGATATGGTAGCACAAGTATTATTTCAAGATAAAAGCCAATATCTTAGTCTGATCGTACTGTAACTGAACTCTATATTGTTTTTGTACAATCCCATGTCATCTGTGTCAAAGGGTTATCGTAAGTGTTTCATACGTTGACAATTAAGAGTGAGATGAGCAGGAGGGTACTACTATGAGTTATAGTGGTTTTTAAATCGACATGAAACGTTTGCATCAGCAGACCAGAGCATCGACGCTACAGGCTCAGGTTATGTTATGTTATGTTTGTTTGTTATTTTTAGGCTGAAAGTGTTGAGTTCTGGGATTTATTTTGGAGTTGATTGGCTATACACCCTGCTTGACAAAATGTGACAGGGTCTGGTTTGAGGGCCTCGACGTTCCACGGGTTTCTGAAGTTCTGCTGCATTGTTTTCTTTCATGTTTTCTGTTAAATCTTTCAAAAAGATGCACAATAAATACATATCTTTGTCGGTTAGGTATTTGTACATTGTTGTTGATTTCTCACACTACTTAAGAAGGTCATGCCTGAGTGTAGATTTAAAGGCCAGAATGCATGGGCCATTAAACCTTCTGATGCAGATGAAATAGGAGCGTGATATTCCACATTTTAGGTCACTCAGGATGAGTTCACAATGTGCTGTGACAGTGGAGGGTGTTGATTCAGTAAATGCTCTACACAGCAAGGAATAAAGAGTGTGTGCGTGCTCGCGCGTTTGTCCATGCATCTGTGTGGGTCTCTCCGGCGCTAAGTGGATCAGGAAGCATCCTGGAAGCAGCCCTGTGTCGAGAGGACAACAGATTGGCCAATTAGACAGAGCCTGTGTACCCAGCTGCTCAGTGTGGGGCTGATTGGATCAGAGAGCCAGCCACTCACAGGTCTGCGTCCCAGGACATTGCAGGTAATTACCCATAAGTCACTGCTCCCCCTGTATTGGATCTTCAGGCCAATTACGCCCACGCTATCTGCCCACACAGCACTCGTTTATTGCCTCTGCTTGCTTGTTGACCTTCTTAGAGGAGCAGTCTCAATGGTTATTCAGCTCCATTACAGTTGCTGTGCAGAGACGCTTCTGGAATATGCTTTTTAAAGGTGGAAGAGGATGCCTTGACCCCATTACATAAACTCCTAAGTACACTGAGTGTACAAACATTAGGAACACCTGCTCTTTCAATGACAGACTGACCAGGTGAAATCTATGATCCCTTATTGATGTCACCTGTTAAACCCACTTCAATCAGTGTAGATGAAGGGGAGGAGGCAGGTTAAAGAAGGATTTTTAAGCCTTGAGACAATTGAAACATTGATTGCATATGTGTGCCATTTAGATGGTAAATGGGCAAGACAAGATTTAAGTGCCTTTGAACGGGGTATGGTAGTCGGTGCCAAGCACACCGTTTTGAGTGTGTCAGGAACTGCAACACTGCTCGTTTTTTCACGCTCAACAGTTTCCCATGTGTATCAAGAATGGTCCACCACCCAAAGGTCATCCTGCCAACGGCATGCCAGTGGTCGAAAATGTGTCATTGACGAAAGAGGCTGACACGAATTGTGCAGAGCAACAGACGGGCTACAGTTAGTCAACTGACAGTCCAGGACAACATTGGTGCCCAAAGACGCAAACAAGGATAAACAACTCGTCGTACTTTGACACGAATGGGGTATGACAGCCGACGACTTTACGGAGTTCCACTTCTTTCTGACAAAAAACAAGACACTGGGGTTGCAGTGGGCTAAGGAACGAAAACACTGGACAATTGAAAAAACATTGCCTGGTCTGATGAATCCCGGTTCTTGCTGTTTCACGCTGATGGGAGGACTAGGGTATGGAGAACCATATGAGGATATGCAGCCATCATGCCGGGTGTCAACATTGCAGGCTGATGGTGTGGGGTGTGTTTTCATGGCACACATTGGGCCCCTTGATAAAAGTGGAGCAACGTTTGAATACCACATGATGTCTGAACATCATCGCCAATCCTGACAGCAGTGTATCCATCTCCACATTTTTTTCAGCAGAATAATGTCCCATGCCACAAGGCTAGGATTGTCCAGGAATGGTTCCACAAACATGATAGTGAATTCAGCTTACTGCAGTGGCCTGCCCAGTCACCAGATCTCAATCCAATTGAGCATCTGTGGGATGAGATGGAACAAGCTATTCAGAGTAGAGATCCACTACCAGCCAACTTGACAGAACTGTCAGAAGCTTTGGAGTCAACACCTTGTAGAGTCAATGCTCAGATGAACTGAGGCTGTTCTGATTGCAAAAGGGGATGCAGGTCAATATTAGGAAGGTGTTCCTGATGTTTTATACACTATGTGCTGTGTAGAATCCCAGTTTAGTCCTCAGAGGTAAGGCAATACATGCTGCCGTGTTAACTTGAGGAAAGAAAGAGAAAGAACACTTTTTGCAGTTGGTCACACTGATCACACGAAGGTAACCTCGTGGTCACACTGGTCACACAAAGGTAACCTCCTGGTCACACTGGTCACACAAAGGTAACCTCCTGGTCACACTGATCACACAAAGGTAACCTCCTGGTCACACTGATCACACGAAGGTAACCTCCTGGTCACACTGATCACACGAAGGTAACCTCCTGGTCACACTGATCACACAAAGGTAACCTCCTGGTCACACTGATCACACAAAGGTAACCTCCTGGTCACACTGATCACACAAAGGTAACCTCCTGGTCACACTGATCACACAAAGGTAACCTCCTGGTCACACTGATCACACAAAGGTAACCTCCTGGTCACACTGATCACACAAAGGTAACCTCCTGGTCACACTGATCACACGAAGGTAACCTCGTGGTCACACTGGTCACACAAAGGTAACCTCCTGGTCACACTGGTCACACAAAGGTAACCTCCTGGTCACACTGATCACACAAAGGTAACCTCCTGGTCACACTGATCACACGAAGGTAACCTCCTGGTCACACTGATCACACGAAGGTAACCTCCTGGTCACACTGATCACACAAAGGTAACCTCCTGGTCACACTGATCACACAAAGGTAACCTCCTGGTCACACTGATCACACAAAGGTAACCTCCTGGTCACACTGATCACACAAAGGTAACCTCCTGGTCACACTGATCACACAAAGGTAACCTCCTGGTCACACTGATCACACGAAGGTAACCTCCTGGTCACACTGGTCACGCAAAGGTAACCTCCTGGTCACAGTTGAAAAGTCTGTTTTGATTGATGTGTGGTTTGTTAACTATGAGAATTCAGTGAGGATGACATTGAAGGGCCAAAAATATTTGAAAAGTGGGTTTCTTTATACAAATAATTAGAGTAGGAACATCACTTTTATTAATTAAATGATTATTAGCCTACTACAGCAGTATTATGCCTAGGCCTGTAATATGTAGAGACAGAGACGGAGTTGACTCACTTTGAAAGCAATGTTCCTCCCAGGAATGTAATTTGTGAACCCAGTCGTCTGTGCAAAGGAGAAGGAACACTGCCCAGTTTTCTGGTATAACTAGTCTACAGGCTGCTTACACAAAGAGACGCGCTCTGGCAATGAGCAGGATGGCCTGTGCAAGGGAGAGCTCTGGGACCTTTAACGGATCTCCTTTGCCATCTGGTGTTAATGGTTCTGAATTGCAGGCAACAACAAAAAATGTTTCTGGGAGTGCTTTACTGTTTACTGTTTTGTTTGAATAGTTGTAAAAAGTTGTACATGATTATTACCGTGATACATGTTTGTAGTAATATGACTTCCACTACTTGACTAACATGTGAGTCAGGTGTTAAAGAACTAGACACTTGTACAGTAGGTGACATGCCAAATTCCTTTGACAGTCAAACCACTCTGAAGGGCTTCTCAAATTACTTCCCAGCTAGCACATTTGGTTTATTAGAAGTAGAATAATATTGAAGACATCTAACTATGAAATAACACACATGGAATCATGTAGCAACCAAAAAAGTGTTAAACAAATCTAAATCTATTTTATATTTGAGATTCTTCAAATTAGCCACCCTTTACTTTGACGACAGCTTTGTACACTCTTGGCATTCTCTCAACCAGCTTCACAATGTAGAAATAATGAAAAACCCTTGAATGAGTAGGTGTGTCCAAACGTTTGACTGGTACTGTATGTTTTTGGTTTCACATTGGTTGTGGGAACGAAGCCATACGTTTCCTGACCGGTAAAACAAAATGTTTTTTAAACGTTCTGAGAACAGAAGTGAAAATTTCACCTTTTTTCTGGGCATGTTGATTTTTAGGTTGTAGGGAGGTTCTGAGAATGTTTTACTCTTGAACGTTTCCATGGGAGGTTTTATTAACGCTTTAAGAATGGAAGTTAAAGGTTATTGAGAGGTTTTTAAATAACTTACTTAAAACTTTAACTTTCACTGAATGTTTTAATGAAACTTTTAATAACACTGCTATCTTATTTTGGGTTAACTTTTTTAAACTCCAAGCACAGTTGGGACACATGGAAATTAATTTCCTTAGGCATTTATCATACAAACACATTTCTTTTTTTTTGTGACACAGCATCAGTGAGAGCATGACCTATAATCTTCTGATCTTTATCCATGTAATTAGTCCATTATCTGTCACCAGGATGGAGCAGGCATGCCATGTTTTTACTCATACAAAGCTGTTCATTTTAGTCTATTTAAACAGACTCCGTTTCAAAGGAAACAAGCACTCATTAAGATCGATGTGGCCAATTAGTAGGTGTTGCCAATTATTGGGCGCGGCCAACACCCCTTAACACACTTAAAGGAAAATGTTATCTTGTATTTTATTTCAGTAGTCCATAGTTGATATAGTCCCTAAATGTTTTGTTTATCAGCAATCAAGTTTTAAAGATTCGGTAAGTATTCAGACCCCTTCACTCTTTCCACATTTCATTACGTTACAGCCTTATTCTAAAATGGATTCAATCGTTTGCAAAATTAAGTATTCAGAACCTTTACTCAGTACTTTGTTGAAGCACCTTTACCAGCGATCACAGCATTGAGTCTTCTTGGGTATGATGCTGCAAGCTTGGCACACCTGTATTTGAGGAGTTACTCCCATTCTTCTCTGCAGATCCTCTCAAGCTCAGTCAGGTTGGATGGGGAGCGTCACTGCAGAGCTAATATCAAGTCTCTCCAGAGATTCTGATCGGGTTCAAGTCCAGGCTCTGGCTGGGCTACTCAAGGACATTCAGAGACTTGTCCCAAGGCCACTCCTGCCTTGTCTTGACTGTGTGCTTAGGGTCGTTGTCCTGTTGGAAGGTGAACCTTCGCCCCAGTCTGAGGTCTTGAGCACTCTGGAGCAGGTTTTCAGTACATCACTGGGGCTAAGCTGCCTGCCATCCAGGACCTCTACACCAGGCGGTATCAGAGGAAGGCCCTAAACATTGTCTAAGACCCCAGCCACCCCAGTCATAGACTGTTCTCTCTACTACCGCATGGCAAGTGCCAAGTCTAGGACAAAAATGCTTCTCAACAGTTTTTACCCCCAAGCCATAAGACTCCTGAACAGGTAATCAAATGGCTACCTGGACTATTTGCATTGTCTGCCTCCCCCCCTCCAAACCCCTCTTTTTACGCTGCTGGTACTCTCTGTTTATCATATATGCATAGTCACTTTAACTATACATTCATGTACATACTACCTCAATTGGGCCTACCAACCAGTGCTCCCGCACATTGGCTAACGGGTCAATCTACATTGTGTCCCACCACCCACCACCCGCCAACCCCTCTTTTACGCTACTGCTACTCTCTGTTCATCATATATGCATAGTCACTTTAACCATATCTACATGTACATACTACCTCAATCAGCCTGACTAACCGGTGTCTGTACGTAGCCTCGCTACTTCTATAGCCTCACTACTGAATATAGCCTGTCTTTTTACTGTTGTTTTATTTCTTTACCTACCTATTGTTCACCTAATACCTTTTTTTGCACTATTGGTTAGAGCCTGTTGTATTCAGCGCACGTGACAAATAAACTTTGATTTGAAAGCCCTGACCTCAATCCTATAGAAAATGTGTGGGCAGAACTGAAAAAGCGTGTGCGAACTAGGAGGCCTACAAACCTGACTCAATTACACCAGCTCTGTCAGGAGGAATGGGCCAAAATTCACCCAACTTATTTTGGGAAGCTTGTGGAAGGCTACCCGAAATGTTTAACCCAAGTTAAACAATTTAAAGGCAATGCTACCAAATACTAATTGAGTGTATGTAAACTTCTGACCCACTGGGAATGTGATGAAAGAAAGAAAAATGTATATATAGAGAGAGATAAATAGATAGAGAGTAGAGAGAGAGAAGATATATGTATATATTTATATATATATATAAATAGAGAGAGTGAAGATATATATATATATATATATATAGAGAGAGAGAGAGGGAAGATATATAATGTATATATATATATAGAGAGAGAGAGAGAAACCACATAGTGCAATATGAGTGCATCAACCATTCTTTATTGATATTTTCTTACATGTTCCACCACCTACACTCCACAGTCAGAAAGAATTTGCTCTGTACAAAGCATAGGGTGTTCTAGGTGACCGTAGTCTTCCCCAGAGACCTTCATTAAGTACAGTATATTCAATATTTCTCTCTACCCACCTTCATTCCAGCTGGTTTTGTTAGTTGAAAAGTGGTCACTTTGTTTTGTTAGTTCACAAACAGTGCATTATAGATATGTGTGTAATATTGCCAACAGCAATAACAGTGACAGAAAAATGGAAAACTAAACACACATTATTACAACTGTGAATATTGAATTTTGTCTACAAAACATACTACTGCTTTAATAAACAGCGTTAATTCAAAAGTAAAAATAAATGTGGTTGCTTGAAAGGAGTGACATTAGATTTTTAGTTGAAGAAAAAGTTGAAAAGGTTGATGGGGTCATAATAGAAAAATCTTACTCTATCAATGATGTATTTTAACCAAATTTGTTTTGCTAACGCTGAATATAACAATGTCTAACTAACGCTGAATATAACAATGTATAACTAACGCTGAATATAACAATGTCTAACTTTGGTTTAAATCTTTCATTTCTGGCCATGATGTCAGTTTATTTCAACATTGGCCGCTACTCCTTCATACTCCATCCAAAGCTCTCGATATTGTGAACTTTGAACTTTAGGGGGTGGTCATATTGGATGGCCCTCTCCCTCCCCTCTCCCCAGCCGGACATCAGACAGACACCACTAAAGCGTAGTTTCTGTGCCTGCCTTCATTTTGGATGGAGGGAGCAAAACGGAGGGGGAGAAACGTCAACATAGTCACCCCATACACTTCCGGGAGGGTGACACCAACGCACTGATAGAGAGAGAGAGGGTGGAGGCTACCTTCCTTGATGTCATACTATCTCTTTGGGTACATCTCAAATACCATCCTGTTCCCCATATCGTAATAGGTTTAGGCTTAGCATTCTTCTACCAGACCCAATGTATTCCTCCATCCCTCTCTATCAAGTGTGGCTTTACAGTACCGGAGCAATACTAGTTGGTAAGATGGTATGAGCGCTTTGCCCCGGTGTTGGTCTCACAGATGTTAATATGAGGCCTATAAGCAAGGTAACTTTCACAACTTGCTTACAACTGCTCTCAGCCTCAGGTTTCAACACCCGGGGATCAGGCTGACATCACTGGCGGAGGCTGCTGTCAGTCAGCGGGGGGCGAGCGTCACTGTCAGGTCTCCCTGATGTGATTGGTGGAGTCGCCCATCAGTCCCTGTCACTGTCAGGAGGCGGGCAGCGCCTCATCACAGTGTCAGAGCCCGATTGGCTCGTTGCTCACCCCATTGCCAAACAGCCCCCGTCAGTGTCAGCATCAGCTGACCTTGGAGGAGGGACTTATATCAGACCCCTCCTTCCAATGTCAACTGAGCTCCGCCTTTCACCTGGCCCTCCCCTTCACTCAGGGTCTCTGCATAGTATGCCCTTCCTGCGCCTCCTTGGGCTGCTGACCCATATGCTCCTGACCAACGTGCAATTGGCCATGGGCCTGGCCATGGTGGAGCCCCTCAGCACCATGTTGGTGTTGCTGCTGCTCCACCCCATGGCCACGACCGTGATCGCGCCCCACCTCACTCTCGCCATGGTGACCGTGACCATGGCTTTTGCCATGGTGACCGTGCCCATTGCCATGGTGATGATGGCCGCGTCCACCGTGAGGTGTATCCCCTCCAGTGACTGGCTTCTCTTCTCCCTCAGGCTTTACCTCTACCATCCTGTTGCACTCTGCTGGGATCTCTGTGCTCTGTGTGTGAGAAGGAGGATGGGTGTTGGATGGTTTGTCATAGAACTAATTCCCACATACTAACACAGACATACCGATTGTGTGTGAGAGTGTGTACCTCATACGTGCAGTCCCCACAGATGCGTTGGCAGTAGGTCTCCTTAATGGCGTTCTCTACGTAGGGAGTACCCAGGATGGAAAAGGGGAGGAAGATATGGTGGGTCAGACGACCACACCTGAGAGAGACAGAGAGAGAGAGACAAAAGCATATACATGATCAATTACACATCTTAGAATCAGCTATTAAAGACTAGCAGAACACACTGGATTCTTCAATTACATTGAATGAACTACAGGACAAAATACAAAACCTCCAATCCAAAAAGGTCTATGGTGTTTATGGTATCCTAAATAAAATGATAAAATATGCAGACCACAAATTCTAAGTGGCTATACTTAAACTCTTTAACGTGATCCTCAGCTCTGGCATCTTCCCTAATATTTGGAACCAACTAATGATCACCCCAATCCACAAAAGTGGAGACAAATTTGACCCCAATAACTACCGTGGCATATGCATCAACAGCAACCTTGGGAAAATCCTCTGGATTATCATTAACAGACCTGCGCCCTGACAGTGAATCTCAGTAGGACAAAAATATTGGTGTTCCAATCCAGATCCAGATGCTAAGACCACAAATACAAATTCCATCTAGACACGGTTGCCCTAGAGCACACAAAAAACTATACATACCTTGGCCTAAACATCAGCACCACAGGTAACTTCCACAAAGCTATGAACAATTTGAGAGACAAGGCAAGAAGGGCATTCTATGACATCAAAAGGATCATAAAACTCCAGTTAGAATCTGGCTAAAAATACTTGAATCAGTTATAGAACCCATTATCCTTTATGGTTGTGAGGTCTGGTGTCCGCTCACCAACCAAGAATTCACAAAATTGGACAAATACCAAAATGAGACTAATTGCATAATTCTACAAAAACCTCCTCCGTGTACAATGTAAAACACCAATAACACATGGAGAGCAGAATTAGGAGGATACCCGCTAATTATCAAAACCCAGGAATTAGCTGTTAATTCTACAACCACCTTAACGAAAGCGATTCCCAAACCTTCCATAACAAAGCCATCACCTACAGAGAGATGAACCTGGAGAAGAGTCCCCTAGGAAAGCTGGTCCTGGGGCTCTGTTCACAAACACAAACAGACCCCACAGAGCCCCAGGACAGCAACACAATTAGACCCAACCAAATCATTTGAAAATTAAAAGATCATTATTTGACACATTGGAAAGAATTTACTAAAAAACTGAGCAAACTGGAATGCTATTTGGCCCTAATCAGAGAGTACACAGTTGGAAAATAACTGAGTGACTGACCCAAAATTAACGAAAGCTTTGACTATGTACAGACTCAGTGAGCATAGCCTTGCTGTTGAGAGATGCCACCGTAGGAAGACCTGGCTCTCGAGAGAAGACAGGCACTGCCCACAAAATGAGATGGAAACTGAGCTGCACTTCCTAACCTCCTGCCAAATGTATGGCCATATTAGAGACACATATTTCCCTCAGATTACACAGATCCACAAAGAATTAGAAAACAAATTAAGTGAAATACCATAGAGTGCTATCACATCAGCAAGTTGTTGTTTGTTCCAATGGTAAATGACGAGACAGAGACATTCATGCGAGTAACCAGCCTTGTTCTGTACATCATGACACTTCCGGGTATCTCAAGCACCCCGGTATAAATACATGAGTTGCAGTAATAAACATTTACCAACAGATGGCATCACTGTGCCATCTTAAACCCATAACATCTTCCCTTTAATAAAATAGGACAGGAGGTGTCAATTCATTAACAAAACAAACCTAGTAATAGTTTCCAACATGAACAGTTTAGTTTTTTTTTTTTTTTTTTTTTCTCAGATAACAACTTAACACATTTTGATAGTCTCTTTACTTTTTTTTTTTCTTTTCTCTTTCTGTCAACCCTGATGGGAAACCTACAGATTAAGTCTTTTTGGTGGCTGAGACAAACGCCCGTAGCGTGAAAAGACAGGGGGCTTGTCTGCGAGGACTGCGGGTTCCCGCACAGGCGTGTCACCTGACAGTCTAAGAGGAGTATTGATGGGCGAGGGAGCAGCCGACCTGTGATCACCTGGCTCTTCGCCCAGTGCCTCAGGCCCCATGTGACTTGACCTGTGATCACCTGGCTCTTCGCCCAGTGCCTCAGGCACCATTGCTGGAGTTCCGTCTTTTGTCATGCGACCCCTTTGACCATCAGGGTTCTGAGTAGGTGCGGGCTCAGCAATCCGAAGGTCAACCCTGTTGCGACGGTACAATGATCCATTCACTTCGACCAAGTAGGAGCGTGGTGCCACTTTCTGTACACAGGATCCGAGTCTCCAGAGGCCCGTCCGGTCCCCTGGTAGTGGCTTCATTCGCACCGTTTCACCCACCCTGAGCTCAGGTAAGTCTTTTGCTGATTTGTCGTAGATGAACTTGGAGACCTGTCTTCTGTGACGTAGCTTCACCAGCACGTCAGTCACCACACAGGGCTCCAGGAGAGTGTTGGCTACTGGCAGAGCTGCTTTTAAGCGCCGTGCCATGAGGCGCTGGGCCGGGCTGCTATCCATGCCTTCTGTCGGGGTATTGCGCCACTGCAGGATTGCTTTCCAGGCATCTTTGCCCTCTCGCAGAGCCTTTTTGCAGAGGTTCTTTGCGATTTTTACTGCGGACTCCGCCTTCCCATTAGCTTTTGGGTATCGTGGTGATGAAGTGACGTGCTCAAATTCCCATCCTGCAGCAAATTTTCGGAACTCAACACCGGAGAATTGGGGTCCATTGTCTGAAATTACCCTATCTGGCTGGCCATAGCGGGCAAACTGAGCCTTGCAGCGTTTGATCGTTGTCTCTGCTGAGAGGTCGGGGAGGAGGTCAATCTCCCAAAAGTCTGAATAATGATCAACTACCAGCAGAAAGTCTTTGCCACTGTGCTGGAAGAGATCTAAACTTACTATCTGCCAGGGGCGCATCGGTAGCTCGTGGGACATCATCGTCTCTCTCTGTTGTTCAATGGCATATTCATTGCAGATTGTGCATTTACTGACATAGTCTTTGATTTCACTCTGCATTCCTGGCCAATACAGTGTGTCACGTGCTTGTCTGTAACAGGCCTCACCTCCTATGTGACTTGAGTGCACACGCGCCAACATCTCATGGCGCAGAGACCGGGGAATAACGACTCTCTGACACATGAATATTACTCCGTTTTGAACACTGAGCTCCTCTTTGACTTGCCAATATTCTCTGACGGCTAAAGCAGTTTCTTCCTTGCAGTCGGGCCAGCCCATCATAATCACAGACCTCAATTCCTGGAGTTGTCCGTCCCTGTCTGTGTGCTGTCTGATTTGTATAAGGCGCTGGTCCGTAACATTGAGGTAGTCAGCCTGGTTGATGTGTTCAACATCCACTTGCTCTCTTTGTAAGCTGCACACTGCGTGTTGTTCATGCATGGAGCGTGTGTGAATGCCTGATGCAGTAGCCCTGCTGAGCGTGTCACTCACATACATCTCTGGCCCTGGCTTATACACCACCGTGAGGTTGTAGTTTTGTAGGGCCAGTAGCATGCTCTGCAGTCGTTTTGGGGCATTCAGAAGAGGCTTGCTGAATATAGCAATAAGGGGCTTGTGATCTGTCTCTGCGGTAATATTGTCACGCCCGTACAGGTAGTGGTGGAAGCGTTGGCATGCAAACACAATGCTGAGGCACTCCTTCTCTATCTGGGCATAGTTCTGCTCTGTTAGGGTGAGTGCCCTAGAGGCGAATGCCACAGGCTGGCTCTCCTGCATGAGGCAACAGCCAAGTCCATACTGGCTTGAGTCACTCTGAATCGTGACAGGTTTTGACACATTGTAGTAACGCAGTACAGGTGTCTGGGTGACCAGTTTTTTTATTTCCCTCACCGCTGCGTCATGTTTTGGGAGCCAATGCCAGATGGCGTCCTTGTCCATGAGCCTCCTTAGTGGCTCACACACTTCAGAGAGCCGCGGTAGGAATTTGGCCAGGTAAGTGACGAATCCGACGAAGCGCTGCACTCCCTTCACGTCAGATGGGTGGGGCATTTCCAAGACAGCCTTCACTTTTTCAGGATCCGCCTTCAATCCGATGGAGGACAAAATGTGCCCATGAAAGCGGACCTCTGGCACTTTAAACTGAAGCTTTTTTATGCTTAGTCTTAGCTTGACCTGTCTGCATCTGACCATCAGGGCCAGCAGCTTGGCGTCATGGTCACATTCTGCCTCCTCATCACTGTCCCCACAGCCCACTACGAGGATGTCATCTGCTATGGGTTCCACGCCACTGAGTCCCATCAACAGCTCGTGCTGCTTCCGCTGATACACCTCTGGAGCCACGGAGACACCAAACGGAAGCTTCAACCACCTCTTCCTGCCCCAGGGTGTCCAAAAGGTGGTCATGTAGCTGCTGGGCTCGTCGAGCTTGCACTGCAGGAAGGCATCTCTAGCGTCCACGAGCGTGAAGATTCTGGCCTTTGGGAGCTTGTAAAGAACATCCTCCAACGTGGGCATAATGTAATGTGAACGTCGCAGAGCCCGGTTGAGGTGTTTAGGATCAATGCATATCCGTAGCTTGTCTGGTTTCTTGATGATAACCATATTACTTATCCAGTCTGTAGGCTCAGTGACGGATATCATGTGGCCATCTGCTTCGTATTTGTCAAGCTGAGCCTTCGTAGCTGCTTTCATGGCCACTGGTACATTACGGGGTGCACACTGGACAGGCTGGATTGCTGCGTCCAACTCAAAGTGGACTTCCCCGGGAACTGACTCGACCGGGGCGTTGAAGACATCATGGTACTTGCTTAGGAGTGTCTCCTTGCTCAGGGGCCCAGCCTTGACTTTATCTATAATGTTAAGATCAGCTGGGATGGTAAAGTTAATAAGCCCAAGGCGCTCGCATGTAGAACCTGACAGTAATGGCTGTTGACTAGCCTCAACTATTTCAAACTCAAGGGTGTGTTTCTGGCCACGTAAAACACACTCTGTCACAAACAGGCCTAAAGAGGTCATGAACTGGCCTGAATACAGTTTCAGCTTGGTGCTACTCTGTGTGAGATTGTCTCTGGGCGCGAGCCTCCTTTTATCTTTAAGGCTCATAACGTTGCATGTGGCCCCTGAATCTATCTGGCATTGCTGTGGTTTATTATTAAGTAGCAGAGTGACGAACCACTTTTTCCCTTTTGCCTTCACTGCCCCTATGCACTCGCTAGCATATACATCCTCCGTGCTGTTGTTCCCTTCATCTGGGTTTGTTTCAATAGAGTGCACCTTACCCTCCTTTCTCTTGCTTTTCATGCAGACCCTTGCAAAGTGATTAGCTGTACCACAGGATTTGCATATTTTTCCATAGGCTGGGCAGTGTTCTTTTCCTCGTCCATGAGAAATGCCACAATATCGGCATGTATTGGGGTTGTCTACTGCAGAGTTGGCTGTAGTATTAGCATTAGCTGTGGCAAAGGGGAATTTCTTTACTGGCTGCCTGAATGTAGCATTGACATTGTCCATATGTTGCCTTTCTAGCTCCATGGACCTTATCCGTATATCAGTAAGCTCTGCTGCACGGCATGTCTCCACTGCCAAGACCAGCGTCAGGTCACGTTCTCTCAGCAAACGTCTGCGGGTGCCCTCATCAGTTATGCCAAGCACAATCTTATCTCTGATCAGTTCATCTCTTAAAGCACCATAGTCACATGTAGCTGCCTTTTCCCTTAACCTAGTGACAAAGCTGTCAATGGACTCCCCGTTCTCCTGTTTGCAACAACCAAAAACATAACGCTCGTAGATGACGTTCTTTGCTGGCTTAAAGTAATGTTCAAGAGCATCAAGAATAGTTATAGCGTTACCTTGCTGAGCTGCTGTTAGGTTCAGGTTGTGTTTGTATACGTGTCGGCATTCAGTTCCCATTATAGTCCTCAAAGTGGCAGCCACTACCTCTTCGTCCTTTTCCAGAAGTCCCGTTGCTAGCGCATAGTCTTCCCATTCACCTCTAAACGTATCCCAGTTCGTGCTCCAATCCCCGCTGAGCTTCATAACGGCGGGAGGGGGAATGTTCGCTGCCATGTCTAACCGGTGCTAACAACACTGAAGCTAACTAGCAAACTCACTCTAGCTAAAGCCAATTCCGGCGAAATTTTACTCAAATAAACAATTGTTTGGTAAACCAGAACAGGTTACTCTAATTTGCGGAAAGCATGGTTAGTGATCCCTCTTCTGACACCATGTTTGTTCCAATGGTAAATGACGAGACAGAGACATTCATGCGAGTAACCAGCCTTGTTCTGTACATCATGACACTTCCGGGTATCTCAAGCACCCCGGTATAAATACATGAGTTGCAGTAATAAACATTTACCAACAGATGGCATCACTGTGCCATCTTAAACCCATAACAGTTGTGTGACCTGTTGCCACAAGAAAAGGGCAAACTACTGTTAATACAACCCATATATATGTTTATGTATTTTCTGAAATCTGAAATGCCTCTATACTTTTGAATCTTTTGTGAGTGTAATGTTTACTGTTCATTTCTGATTGTTTATTTCACTTTTGTAAAACCCCTTGACTTTTTCCACAGTTTGTTGTGTTTCAGACTGAATTTAAAATAGATGAAATTTAAATGTTGTGTCACTGGCCTACACACAATACCCTATAATGTCAAAGTGGAATTATGTTTTTAGAAATTGTTAAAGTATTCAGCCCATTTGTTATGGCAAGTCTAAATAAGTTCAGGAGTATAAATGTGGTTAACAAGTCACATAATAAGTTGCATTGACTTGCTCTGTGTGCAATAATAGTGTTTAACATTATTTTTTAATGACTACCTAATCTCTGTACCCCACATATACAATTGTAAGGTCCCTCAGTCGAGCAGTGAATATCAAACACAGATTCAACCACAAAGAGCAGCGAGATTTTCCAATGCCTTGCAAAGAAGGGCGCCTATTGGTAAATGCAAAACAAAATAAGACATTGAATATCCCTTTGAGCATGGTGAAGTTATTAATTACACTTTGGATGATGTATCAATACACCCAGTCACTACAAAAACTCAGTTGCCGGAGAGGAAGGAAACCACTAAGGAATTTCACCATGAAGCCAATGGTGACTTTAAAATAGTAACAGAGTTTAATGGCTGTGATAGGAGAAAACTGAGGATGGATCAACAACATTGTAGTTACTCCACAATACTAATCTAATACATAACTGAGTACCACTCTCCATATTTTCAATTACAGTGTGTGCTGCATCATGTTATGGGTATTATTGTAATTGTTAAGGACTGGGGAGTTTTTCAGGATGAAAAATAAATGGAATGGAGCTAAGCACCGGCAAAATCCTAGAGGAAACCCTGGTTTAGTCTGCTTTCCAAAGAACACTAGGAGATACATTTACCTTTCAGCAGGACAATAACCTAAAACAGAAGGCCAAATCTAGACTGGAGTTGTTTACCAAGTAGACAGTGAATGTTCCTGAGTGGCCGAGTAATCGGTTTGACTTAAATCTTCTTGAAAATCTATGGCAAGACTTAAAAATGGTTGTCTAGCAACAATCAACAACCAATTTGACGAAGCTTGAAGCAATTTGAAAAGAATAATGGGCAAATGTTGCACAATCCAGGTGTGGAAAGCTCTTGGAGGCTTTCCCAGAAAGACACAGCTGTAATCGCTGCCAAAGGTGCTTCTACAAAGTATTGACTCAAGGGTGAGAATTTTATATTTCATTTTTCAATAAATTTGCAAACATTTCTAAAAACATGTTTTCACTTTGTAGTTATGGGCTTCTGCGTGTAGATGGGTGAGAGAAAACAATGAATTGAATACATTTAGAATTCAGGCTGTAGCACAACAACATGTGGAATAAGTCAAGAGGTATGAACATTTTCTGAAGGCACTGTATTTCACTTGCTTTGACAATGTAAACATACAGTTTCCCATGCATATAAATCCCTTTGAATTTAATTGAGAGTGAGAGAGAGGGATACTTTAATGATTACACAGCAGCATGCTGTAGGAAAAAGAGGTATGTATATGATACTGTATAAGACAAGCTACTGTGTGTGAAAGAGAGAGAGGAACAGACAGAATGCTGAGCACTGTTTTGTATTTCTGAGCAGACCAAGCGCAGGCAGGCAAGAGACAGACAGACGAGACAGACAGACAGACGAGACAGACAGACAGACAGACAGACAGACAGACAGACGGACAGACGGACAGACGGACAGACGGACAGACGGACAGACGGACAGACGGACAGACGAGACACAGACAGACGAGACAGACCAGACAGACGAGACAGACGAGACAGACAGACGAGACAGACAGACAGACAGACAGACAGACAGACGAGACAGACGAGACAGACGAGACAGACGAGACAGACGAGACAGACGAGACAGACAGACAGACAGACAGACAGACCACAGTAAGGAGCTGACCTGTCATAGATGAGGAAGTCATCCTTCTTTCCAGCCAGGGCCTGCCATACGTCATCCTGTTTGGGCACCTGTTTGTACAATATGATGTTCTCAGACAGTTTCTGGCTCAGCAACGTGTGGAGGTGCTGGGCCTGGTCCGCCTGGTGGTTCACCACCATATAGGTCACATTGTCCAGACCCTGGCCCTCCAGCTTCAGGCGCAGCTCATCCAATCTGCTCAAAGGAACACAACAAGGAAGTGAAAAATGAGGATATGGAGAGATGGCCAAAATAAATCATGTTATAACAAAATAAAGAACGGGCGTTCTATAAAGAGATGTGCTGTTGACAACCGGAAAAGTGTCAATTTTAAAGATTCTTTTAAAAAAAAACACACCCCACTAAGGGTAGGAAAGTGGCTAAGGGAATGGAACAGAGCCCTATCTGGTCCACTTACAAGGATGCCTGCACCAAGCAGAACAATCAACTGGCCTGAAGGAGGGCCACCACCGTGACCTGGCCCATAACCCCCTTCATTGGCTCCACCTCCCCAATGCTCCAACCAGGTGGTGGCTTACAGCGGGTCCCCTCCCCCTCTGCTCTGCCCCCAGGGAGCAGGCAGAGAGCCAGGAGCAGGCTGAGCCCCGCCTTCATCACGGTGCCTTGCAGCAGGCTCGATCTGCTGAGGGTGTGTGAGTAGAAGAGAAAGACAGAGAGAGAGAAAGAAGTAAGACAAAGGTTAGAGTCAACTCAGGTAATGAAGATTTGAACAGTGTCCCTTTCCTGTGTCAACACTAAAGAGAAAGCTCAAGCTGACAATCTCAGAGAATGAGGGGGATGTTCCCTATGTACAAACGTTGGGTGTGTCCAAATGTTCCTAAATTACTTCTCTTTCTCTAAAAGGAACTGATTTATTAGGTATTTTCAATGGCAGGTAAAGGAGCAATCTGCAGTTGCTGCATCCATTTTTGGACTCATAAATTAATTATATGTACCCATTGATTCTTGAAGAATATATATATATATATATATTTTTTGTAATTTAGCAGATGCTCTTACCCAGAGCAACTTACATTTGTGAGTGCACAATATTTTGGTACTGGTCCTTACAAATGCCTTGTGAGCTTAGTTCAACTGTCGTAGCCCATCAGAACCCTTTACACCAATGTTTGTAAATAAAGTAAATGTAAACAAACACTGTATAGCCACAAAACATGGTTAAAACTATTATTTTCATATTATGGAGGGTCAGTTCTTGCATCCATAGCTCTGTCTATGAATTTGAGAGTGGTTACATTTCTCCAGTTTTGACTGACTTTGAAAAAATATATATTTATCTGCTGATATGAAATAAATTAGTGATTAGAATATAAGGTAATTATTTCTGATGTTTTACACTTCTTGCCTTTTATTATAGGGATATCATTTTGTTGTTTCATTTAGTTTATTTTTATTCTATTGCACAACCAAAGGCAAACTGATGAACAACAGAAAAATTAAGATTCGGAGACGGGTGGGTAAATGCAGAAGGTTCTCTCTCTTTCTCTGCATATTAATGCTATAGAAACACTTAATTGTGAACCAACTGGAAATGATTAAATATATGCCGCACGGAGCATCAAAAAACAACATTTTTTTAAATAGCAAAACACTATCTCAATTTGTTCATATCGTGCATCACAGGTTATATACAGAAAAGAGAGAGAGATGTAGGCTGTTCTCTGTATTATCAGAATGCACAACAAGTTACAAAATAATTCTGCAGTCACTTACCCTCTGTTAAAATGTCCCTCCTTAGTCAGCTCAGCTCTGTCTAGCAGTAGCTTTTGGAACAACAACAACTGCCTCTGCTCCCCCCTTTTATACTCGCACTGTTATTTTCCTGTATACCCGAAAGGAAGACAAAGTTCATGATGGGGTTCTGTGCAGATGCACTACTGCACATCTTGCATGTGTGTGTGATAGAGAGAGAAAGAGAGAGAGAGGAAAAAAAGAGAGAGAGAGAAGGAGAGTACACATATCTTGAGAATAGCATGGAAAGTAACAGTGAACTTTTAACCATCATTATTGCTTTGTAATTGTTTGTCATGTCTGTGCGCACTAGGCTTGTAAATCAAAATGTCCCTATATCTCACTTGATTTGCATGCAGATCATATGACTACCTCTGTCTCATTCCTTTGCCTGAAAAAGTGAAGCCTGCCACAGAATGGTTAAAGAACAGAACATTTTGACATCCTGTTTTTCTCTGAAGGGGAGAAGTGAAAAAGGAGTAGTGAAGAAACGGGGTGAGGGGAGGGAGAGGAAGTGGGGGTTGGCCAGTGTCCAGCATGTTATGCAAGTCAGCACAAGTACAGTATATCACCTGATCGCCTAACTGAACAATTTGACACAAAACAGATCAATCTAACAAAAAGGAGAGAGAGCGTGCATGTATGGACTTGCAAACCATGAAGGCTATACTGTGTTGTAAAGTTGAACAGAAAAATGCACCAAAAAATCTCAAAGTTGTTCCATGTACTGTCTTGCAGCATGGTATGAAAATTCCAATCTTCTACAAAGAGGTTTTAACTGCCAATGGCTTATCTCTGGTGTTCCATTTCAAGGGCACAGAGACATAAAAGTCAAAGTTCCAAAGACATCATAAAAAAATACAAGGATGCAATGAACTCTTGGGAAACACAGAACTTAAGTCCTTAAGCAGCAAAGTGTTTCTCATTCCGTATGGATCTAGGTCAGCTTATGAAACAGTGATCACTAAGGGGCAGAAGTCAGCTAGCTAGAAGATAGGACCACAGCAAGTCAATGACATAAGACTTGGTTGAACTCTTCTCCCTATTATGGCAGTAGGTACCATAGGACAAGGTTTATCCACAGGTAAGATTACAGTACAGGTGTAATTGGGTATAAGTTGAAAGACAATCAAGATTGTATCAAAAAAACAATCTTTGGCCCATTTAGATGACACAATGGTGGTATTTATTTTAATTGGTCCACACATAGATCTGTAGAAGAGCCCACTGGGAAAAAAATAGTTGAATCAATATTTTTCCACGTCATTTCGACCCCAAAAATCTATGTGTTGAAGTTAAATCAATGTGGAAAACGAATTGGATTTGCAAAACCTCCTCAACGTAAGAGCATTTTGTCTTTTAACCTTAATCCAACAAAATGCTCAGTCAGTAATTTTCACTATTAGTTTACACCTGTTCTCTTATGAAGCACGTGACAATTAAAATGTGATTTGAATGGTATTTGTCAAGATTTCATTTAAAACTGAGGGGTACACTTAATGTATTGTGAAATTTATTTTAATGTTTAAAAGTGTTATTATAAAATAAATGACTGCCTTATTTTTTGCTGGATCCTAGGAGAGTATCTGCTGCCTTGGCAGCAACTAATGGAGATCCAAAACAAATACAAATAGGAAATAGGCCTACTACAAAGTAGGATCAATGGGTTAGTCAGCAAACTTTGATAAACAAACAGAAATAACTACAGATTTTCTGGTTCATTAGGAAAGCTTAACTAAGATATGTTTTTTGGTTGTTGGATCAATCAGTCCATGCCTATTCAAGCTTATATTTTCAAAACAAATGTAAGTTATTTCAAAATATTTAGGCAAGTTAATTGGCTAAGTGCAGTCGCAAAAACCTCCAAGCGCTATCAAGAAACTGGCTCTCATGAGGACTGCCACAGGAAAGGGAACCCCAAACTTACATCTGCTGCAGAGGATACGGTCATTAGAGTTACCAGCCTCAGAAATTGCAGCCCAAATAAATGCTTCACAGAGTTCAAGTGACAGACACATCTCAAAATCAACTGTTCAGAAGAGAATGCGTGAATGAGGCCTTTATGGTCGAATTGCTGCAAAGAAACCCCTACTAAAGGAACCCAAGAAGAAGAAGAGACTTGCTTTGGCCAAGAAATATGAGCAATGGACATTACACCGGTGGAAATCTGTCCTTTGGTCTGATGAGTCCAAATTTGAGATGTTTTATTCCAACCGCTGTGTCTTTATGAGACGCAGAGTAGGTGAACGGATGATCTCCACATGTGGGTTCCCACAGTGAAGCATGGAGGAGGAGGTGTGGTGGTGTGGGGGTGCTTTGCTGGTGACACTGTCTGTGATTTATTTAGAATTCTAGGCACACTTAACCAGCATGGCTACCACAGCATTCTGCAGCGATAGACCATCCCATCTGGTTTGCGCTTAGTGGGACTATTATTTATTTTTCAACAGGACAATGACCCAAAACACACCTCCAGGCTGTGTAAGGGCTATTTGACCAAGAAGGAGAGTGATGGAGTGCTACATCAGATGACCTGGCCTCCACAATCACCCGACCTCAACCCAATTGAGATGGTTAGGGATGAGTTGGACCACAGAGTCAAGGATAACCAGCCAACAAGTGCTCAGCATATGTGGGATCTGCTTCAAGACCGTTGGGAAAGCATTCCAAGTGAAGCTGGTTGAGAGAATGCCAAGCGTGTGCAAAGCTGTCATCAATGCAAAGGATAGCTACTTTGAAGAACGTAAAATATAAAATATATTTAGATTTGTTTAAAACCTTTTTGGTAACTACATTATTCCATATGTGTTATTTCATAGTTTGGATGTCTTCACTATTATTCTACAATGTAGAAAACAATTAATTACCATTTTGATATTGATCACTGCACTTTTGGGTAGAGCTTGCAAGTTAAGCATTTCACTGTAATTGTGCATGTGACAAAAAAACTTGAACTTGATCTGAAGTCAATGATACTATCTTAAGCGTAAACGATTAACTTAGAAAATTGTCTTGTCTGCAAATTCAAAAGGTGTATGTTGACAACGGCAGATTACAAATGCTGTGTAGGCTAATTTGAAAACCTTTGAGACAAGTTATTCCATTGCAGACAATGAATATATTCTATGTGAAATAGGCAGAAAGGCAGACCACACAAAATTTATAATAGTTCTATTTTATTCTCTTCTAGACTAGATTTGTTTATCCAGAAGTACCTTCTTGCTAAATTTGGTCAGCTTCCTTATCAGAATTTGGCCATGAGAGATTGGTTGATTCTAGTCATTTCTAAAGATCTCACCAGCTTATAGTCCTAAAAACTGCAAATGATTTACCTCTGGTTTGTTCAGCCATTCCTATGGGTAAAATTAATGGGGAAAGAAAACGGTTTGGGGATAAACGCTGAAAATAAGGTCTGAGGTTAACACATGCATAGGAGATCTTATACGTTTTGTTCTATGAGATAATATCAGTCAGTTAACATGACCTTAATGAATGATGAAGCATTTATGTGCTTTATGTGCTTTTTGTGATTACATTTATCCTTCAAAATTCACAAAATGTAACGTTAGCTGATGAAGATTATCTCATAGAACAAAACGTATAAGATCTCCCTAGCCTGTGTTTACCAAATCAAATCAAAGTTTACCAAAAAGAGTTTACCAAAGAAACTAAAGTCAAAAATCATAAAAAGTAACACAATGAAATAACAATAACGAGGCCACATACAGGCGGTACCGGTACCGAGTTAATGTGCGGGGTTACATGTTAGTCTAGGTAATTTTTTCCTGTAGATATGGGTAACGTGACTATGCACAGATAATTAACAGCGAGTAGCAGTAGTGTAAAAACAAATGGGGGGGTGTCAATGTAAATAGTCCGATTGGCCATTTCATTAATTGTTCAGCAGTCTTGTGGCTTGGGGGTAGAAGCTGTTAAGTAGCCGGTACTGCTTACCGTACGGTAGCAGAGAGAATAGTCTATGACTTGGGTGGCTGGAGTATTTGACAATATTTTGGGCTTTCCTCTGACACTGCCTAGTATACAGGTCCTGGATGGTAGGAAGCTTGGTCCCAGTGATGTACTGGGCCGAACGCATTACCCTCTATAGCGCCTTATGGTCAGATGCCAAGCAGTTGCCATACCAGGCAGTGATTGCAACCGGTCAGAATATTATTCTAGATGGTGCAGCTGTGGAACTTTTTTTCCCCCTCAGGGGGGGAAGGTGTTGTCGTGCCCTCTTCACGACTGTCTTGGTGTGTTTGGACCATGGTAGTTTTTTGGTGATGTACACACCAAGGACATGAAACTCTCGACCCGCTCCACTACAACCCCGTCGATGCTAATGGAGGCCTGTTCGGCCAGCCTTTTCCTGTAGTCCACTATCAGCTCCTTTGTCTTGCTCACAGTGAGGCAGAGGTTGTTGTCCTGGCACCACACTGCCAGGTCTCTGACCTCCTCCCTATAGGCTGTCTCATCGTTGTCGGTATTCAGGCCTACCACTGCTGTGTCGTCAGCAAACTTAATGATGGTGTTGGAGTCGTGTTTGGCCACGCAGTCGTGGGTGAACAGGGAACACAGGAGGGGACTAAGCACGTACCCCTGAGGGGCCCCAGTGTTGAGGATCAGCATGGCAGATGTGTTGTTGCCTACCCTTACCACCTGGGGGTGGCCCGTCAGGAAGTCTGGGATGCAGTTGCAGAGGGTGGTGTTTAGTCCCAGGGTCCTTAGCTCATTGATGAGCTTTGTGGGCACTATGGTGTTGACGACTGAGCTCTAATCAATGAATAGTATTCTCATATGGGTGTTCCTTTTGTCCAGGTGGGAAAGGGCAATATAGAGTGCGATTGCATCATCTGTGGATCTGTTGGGGCGGTATGCGAATTGGAGTGGGTCTAGGGTATCCATGATGATGCTGTTGATGTGAGCCATGACCAGCCTTTCAAAGCGCTTCATGGCTATCAACGTGAGTGCTGTGGGGCGGTAATCACTTAGGCAGGTTACCGTCGCTTTCTTGGGCACAGGGACAATGGAGGTCTGCTTGAAACATGTAGGTATTACAGACTCGGTCAGGGAGAGTTTGAAAATGTCAGTGAAGACACTTGCCACTTCCGTATTGAGCGAGTCACTGGTACTTCCTGCTTTAGTTTTTACTTGTAAGCAGGAATCAGGAGGATAGAATTATGGTCAGATTTTACAAATGGAGGGTAAGGAAGAGCTTTTGTATGGATCTCTGTGTGTGGAATAAAAGCGCTGTAGAGTTTTTTTCCTCTGTGGTTGCACATGTGACATGCTGGTAGAAATGACGTAAAACAGATTTATGATCCTCATAAGGATCCTCCTTTTTTTTCATTTTTCGCCTGAAATGACATACCCAAATGTAACTGCCTGTAGCTCAGGCCCTGAAGCAAGGATATGCATTTACTTGATACCATTTGAAAGGAAACACTTTGAAGTTTGTGGAAATGTGAAAGAAATGTAGGAGAATATAGCATATTAGATCTGGTAAAAGATAATACAAAGAAAAAAACGTTTTTTTGTATTTTTTTGTACCATCATCTTTGAAATGCAAGAGAAAGGCCATAATGTATTATTCCAGTATTATTCCAGGCCAGGTGCAATTCAGATTTTGGCCACTAGATTGCAGCAGTGTATGTGCAAAGTTTTAGCCTGATCCAATGAACCATTGCATTTCTGCTCAAAATGTTGTATCAAGACTGCCCAAATTTGACTAATTTGTTTATTAATAACTTTTCAAGTTCAAAACTGTGCACTCTCCTCAAACAATAGCATGGTATTCTTCCGTTGTAATAGCTACTGTAAATTGGACAGTGCGGTTAGATTAACAAGAATTTAAGCTTTCTGCCAATATCAGATATGTCTATGTCCTGGGAAATGTTCTTGTTACATATAACCTCATGCTAATCACATTAGCCTACATTAGCCAACTGTCCCATGGATGAGACACTTATCCCGAAAATATATGGCTACGAATAATATAAATGAGAACTCTCTTGGTAGATAGTGTGGTCTACACCTTATCAAAAGGTACTCTACCTTATGATACAACCAAGACTATTAGACATCGCGCACAAACCTTGTCATACCAAACGTAGCTTCTCTATCCTGCCGATGCATAGAAAATCCCGCCAGCTCTATATTATCCGTGTCGTCGTTCAGCCACGACTCTGTGAAACATTGGATATTACAGTGTTTAATGTCCCGTTGGTAGGATAGTCTTGATCGTGTATCATCCATTTTGTTTTCCAATGATTGCACGTTGGCCAATAGAAGGGATGGTAGTGGAAGTTTACTCACTCGCCTACAAATGACGTGGATTTGGGCCCTTTCCCGAGAAAGCAGTATATCCTTCACGTCGGACTCATTAAAGAAAAAAATCTTTGTCCAGTTCGAGGTGAGTAGTTGCTGTTCGGATGTCCAGAAGTTATTTTCGGTCATAAGAGACAGTAGCTGCAACATTATGTACCATGGTGTTCACGGGGTTCAAGGGGTATATCGATCTCCCTAGGGTGAGATTAATAAATTGGACGAATCACTCTCTGTCCACAAGGAGGCACCCCTCCCCTTAGGTGGAGCCTTACTGGGATTGATTGCTTATTCTTGCCTGTAGCTCACTAGTCCCTATGAGCTGTCTAGCGATACAGGTTATGGGCTCTGTGGCAATTGTTTGTTGGTAGCAGAGTCGAGGGAACAAGAAGTTTGAACACGACCATGCTATTATCCCACACACTCCTTGTGGTTCATATGAACCCCGGAATGAGCTGTCTTTCTACAGCTCAAAGCTTTTCATTCCTAGGAATTAAATTCTGTCCCGTTCTCAGTTAGATCACAAGGCACTTTGTCGCCAGCACATATGACTGGTCAGTAGGATAGCCTCCATGATAAAGTATTTTCCCTGGGTTTATTTTTTATGTGTGCGGTCCACTGCTGGGTTCCAGATGGTTACCGGAACGCATCTTACCACCTAAACCGAGTGAGGCTTGTTGTGACAACAGTACCCCCAGGTGGCACTGCCAATCAGGGGATGTCACTGAATGCCGGAGCACTTGTACCCAGAGGGGGCCGGGAACCCAGCATGGGACGGGCACTGTTTTTTTCAATTGCAAGTTCCACCGTGTTCACGGGTGTCCAAAGTGTTGTGCTTCCCGCATTTAAGTTTAATGAAAAGTGTCCCTTCTCCACGTTCAGACACACCGTTGTCAAGAATGGTAGAAATGGAAAAATAACCAATCTCTCCCAGTCCACAAGATAGCATCCGGCCCCTTCAGATGGCACTTCATGGGAGGCTCGCTGTCTGCTCCGACCAATGGCGTGCATGTGCAGTGTCGCCATGGATGATACTAACAGTGAGGTCAGGTTACAGGCTACAATTTGTTGTGAGTCCCCTCAGCGCCTGTTTTGAGGAAGGAAATATCCTCCGGTCTCCAGAAGCAGGCAATCCGAGTGGTTCCTTTGTAGAAGATCCAGTATTTCCTGGTTTCAAAAAGGAACGGGGCTTTGCGTCCCATTTTAGACCTACATGCCCTCAACAAGCATCTCATAGAGTGTAAGGATCGAGGGGGGAGGGGGGTTGTTAGGGAATTTGGAGATGGGGGAGGGTCTATTAGAAGTTAATAGGGTTCTTTTTTATTTTCTCAACAGTACTGAGTTAGGTAGGAGGATATAGAAATGTTTCTAACCGTGATTGACCACACACTCCAGCACAGTAGCGGCATGTACCTTTAACGTTGGTTTACAGACCGCCATTATATCATAGAAGAAGAAGAAGAACAACAACAACAACAAGCGCCTCAGAATGACAGCCTATTGGCTGGTGGTAGCAGAGTTGAGGGAGCAAACAGTGTTACACACATCCATGGTACTGTCCCATGTCTGGTCTCTAGGCTTCATAAGAAACCAGAAAAAGAGCTGTCTGACTCTGTCTCAGCACATTCTTTTTCTGGGTCTTGAGCTAGACGCACACGCATATCGCGCTTTTGTATACCCGCGGAGGGTGTCCGGGTTCCGGCTCTGCTTAGCCCATATTTTGGCTGGGTCACACAGTGTGTTTTTGCCAGTGCTTACACCTACTGTGGTTGATGGCTTCTGTGATGGAAGTCATTCCCCTGTGCTAGCCCCTCACCTGGACACATCTTGCAGCTAAGCCAGTCGCTTCGGGTGTCCCCGTCATGCCGACCGGCCCTGGCCCAGTGGTGGGACCCTCTGCTATTGTCAGTTGTATCCCGCAAGCAACAGAAGCATCCCCCCCGGAGCGACAATATGTCAGTGGCTTGCATCAACAGACAGGGAGAAACTGGTTGTGTTCAAGAGGATTAAAACCATAATGTATTATGGGTAAATTGTGACTGACTGACGACAAATAATAATGAGTAATTATTTATGATGCAATGTTCTTTGTCGATCAGTCAGTCAGCTGTTGCCTGCACTGTCGGCTGCAATGACAAACAAGCCCCCTGTCTCTCTCCCTCCTAACCTTGCCTCGCTCCCTATTGCAGAGCATCAGTGTGCACATGGTATTGCTACGGGCGACGCATGTCCCTGGTTGCCTCAACTCTTTTATCCAGGTGGGATCCTCTTTCTCAGGAGTGGAGGCTACACCCCTGGGTGGTCTACCAGATATGGGAAATGCTCGGCAGGGCAGACGTAAGCATTTGATGCTTTGCAAGAAAAATCTCTCAATGTCGTCTGTTTTTCTCTATAAGGGACTCGACGGATGCTCTGGCACCCCAGTGGCCTCGAACCCCCCTCTACGGATATTTCCCTGTGGAGCTGATTCAGCCCACATTGGAAAGGTGGCGCCTGGAGGGCTTGTTGTCGATTCGTGTGGCTCCCCTTTGGCCCAAGCAACCTTGATTTGCGAGGATCATTTGCCTGTTGGCCGGGGACGCATGGCAAGTCCCACTGCGCAGGGGTCTGTTGTCCCAGGCGCATGGGTGGGTTTGGCACCCTCGGCCAAGGCTTTGACCCTGGCTATGGTGCCAAAATAAATTGTGCCTTTTCAGAGTTCTCTGGGGGACATTTTAATGTTCCTACAGGAGCTTTCAAGCAGGAGCTTTTCAACCTTATGCCCTAGTAGTGCGGTTCCTAAAAGGTGTGCACTGTCACAGACCTGTTTCTAAACCTATTGCGCCCACTTGGGTATTAGCTTTGGTTTTGGATGCTCCTTGTGAGGACACCTTTTAACCACTGGAGGCTGTGGATCTGAAGATCCTCTTCCACAAGACTTCCCGCAAAACACCAGTCTCAACGTCAACAGTGAAGAGGTGACTCCGGGATGCTGGCCTTCTAGGCAGAGTTCCTCTGTCCAGTGTCTGTGTTCTTTTGCCCATCTTAATCTTTTATTTTTATTGACCAGTCTGATATATTGCTTTTTCTTTGCAACTCTGCCTAGAAGGCCAGCATCCAGAAGCCGCCTCTTCACTGTTGACGTTGAGACTGGTGGTTTGCGGGTACTATTTAATGAAGCAGCCAGTTGAGGACTTGTGAGGCGTCTGTTTCTCAAACTAGACACTAATGCACTTGTCCTCTTGCTCAGTTGTGCACCAGAGCCTCCCACTCCTCTTTCTATTCTGGTTAGAGACAGTTTGCGCTGTTCTGTGAATGGAGTAGTACACAGCGTACGAGATCTTCAGTTTCTTGGCAATTTCTCGCATTGGAATAGCCTTCATTTCTCAGAACAAGAATAGACTGACGAGTTTCAGAAGAAAGTTATTTGTTTCTGGCCATTTTGAGCCTGTAATCGAACCCACAAATGCTGATGCTCCAGATACTCAACTAGTCTAAAGAAGGCCAGTTTTATTGCTTCTTTAATCAGAAAGCTGTATTAACATAATTGCAAAAGGGTTTTCTAATGATCAATTAGTATTTTAAAATGATAAACTTGGATTAGCTAACACAACGTGCCATTGGAACACAGGAGTGATGGTTACGGATAATGGGCCTCTGTACGTCTATGTAGATATTCCATAAAAATCTGCCGTTTCCTGCTACAATAGTCATTTACAACATTAACAATGTCTGCACTGTATTTCTGATCAATTTGATGTTATTTTAATAGACAAAAAAAATAGCTTTTCTTTCAAAAACAAGGACATTTCTAAGTGGCCCGAAACTTTTGAACGGTTGTGTATATAGTGTGTATAAGCTGGAAGTAGACGCCTAAGTGGTGTTGTCCATTTGTTTACTCCAATTAGGGGAGGGGTAGTAGGGATAGGGGAGCATAATAAAGGAAAATATATAAAACACATATATATAGTACCAGTCAAAGTACCAGTTTGGCCACACCTACTCATTCAAGGGTTTTTCTTTATTTTGACTATTTTCTACATTGTAGAATAATAGTGAAAACATCAAAACTATGAAAAAACACATATGGAATCATGTAGTAACCAAAAAGTGTTAAACAAATCAAAATATAAATATCATTTTAGATTCTTCAAGGTAGCCACCCTTTGCCTTGATGACAGCTGTGCACACTCTTGGCATTCTCTCAGCTATATAATTGGTAGATATATTTTAAAGAGTAGCTTGTTACTGACTATGTTAACAGTTTTTGTTAAACTACTTTGTTCCCCTGCCTGTTTATTGATGCTTTTGGGACTGCAAGTTGGCAAGAAAAATGCCCCTCCTTATTTTACTGCAAATAAGCATTGTTTCCATATAATTTGGCTGATAAGGGGGCTTGTGGACATTTACATTCGTGTTTAATTAGCTAGTTAGCTAAGTTACTGACTGAATAAGCTCATTCTTAGTCATGTTTTTGTTGTTGTTGCATTTCAGGTGGAGTGACATTGCTGACAGGCCAGGGCCCATATTTACAGAGTATTACTGATTTTAGGATAATCAATTTTGCCTTCGCACAGAGTACAATTACATTGACAAGGGGGAGGTTATCCTAGGTCACTATCCCTACTCTGATGCGCTTTGTGAATATGAGCCCTGGAAGAAAGCTACTACCCAAGGTATTGTGCAAGGTATTGACCTTGCAAAGCAGTCCTTTCACCACAGGACCCTAGAGCAGGGGTAGGCAACCCTGTTCCTGGAGTACCGCAGGTACTGCAGGATTTTGTTTCAACTAGGCACCACACCAGGCGTGCATTCAGTTTGCTTTAACGTTCGCTACATTGCGGAACAGTTTGTACTGAATGCTACCGTTTTCCCAAAACATTCTTGTACGTTCTTGACTTTGAGATACGTTTGCTCCGTTCATAGGGTGTGACTTGATGCAGTGAGTGAAGTATTTAAAGAGCAGCGGTGCTTTTTTAACCCACAACACAACCCCTCCCAGTTTTTCTCTTGAATGAGCAGCCTGATGAAAGCCAGTCAATATTTAAATCACAAAGAAAATATACCTCTTTATTGATATCACGTACATTATCAAGCATTTCACACATGTTATCCAGATACTGACTGTTAGCACTTGGTGGTCTATAGCAGCGTGCCACCAGACTGGGCTTTAGGTGAGGCAGATGAACCTGTAGCCAAATTACTTCAACAGTATTTAACATGAGATCCTCTTTAAGCTTTACAAGAATGTGGTTCTGAATATTAACAGCCACACCTCCACCTTTGGCATTTCTGTATTTTCTATAGATCTCATAACCATGTATTGCTCCCACTGTATCATCAAAGGTATTATCTAAGTGAGTTTCAGAGGTTGTCAGAATATGAATGTCATCTGTTACTAGCAAATTTCTTAAGCTATATATGTTAAAGGGGGCAATTTTTTCCCCTTTTCTGGTATGCTTGATTGTTTTTATTGTTTTACTGGGAAGATTAGCAGAGGTAGACATGCCCAGGTTATTTATATTAGTGCAGGGTGAGCTGCACACAGTTAACTTACTTCTAGGGCACACCGCCTCTGTCACGACTTCCGCCGAAGTCGGTCCCTCTCCTTGTTCGGGCGGCGTTCGGCGGTCGACGTCACCGGCCTTCTAGCCATCGCCGATCCACTTTCATTTTCCATTTGTTTTGTCTTTGTTTTACACACCTGGTTTCAATTCCCCAATTACATGCTCATTATTTAACCCTCTGTTTCCCCCATCGGTTTTTGTGTGTGTTTGTTTGTTGTATTTACGGTCCGTATTGTGGGCTCAGTATTATCGACTTGTATTTTTAAGTCTGTGGGGGATTAATCAGAATTAGTTGGGTAACATAGATAATATGTTTTATTTGCATAATATGCTTATGTGAGATACTTGTCATTAGAATGTTTCCCTTTGGACTATAGGGTTGGCAGTTGCACCTACCCCTTCTCAGCTAGGGCTCAGTCACTTGGGCCCAGAGAGGGGAGAGGTCAGGCTTGTGTGAATGTGTGAATGTATCTGTTAAACCATTTGGTGCTATGCAGAATATCAGAAGGGGAGGAGGACAGAATGGAACATTGTCTTCTTATGTGAATGTGTCTTTACCTATTCTTAAACCATGTGAAGGGATGGCGTGATTAACGGGGAACCAATTAAGTGTCTCCACAATGTCTGTATGCCAGTCACTCCCTCCTTTTCCCATTGGGGGGATGAGTATGGCAGTGTCTGGAACCATTGTATGTCCCCTCTGATGTTGCACTTATCTTGAGATAGTATATGACCTCGAGGCTCACTCCCCTCAGTGAGCTTGTCCAGGAGTGGGGTGGCAGTATCTAGAGTTGACAATTGATATATGCCATTGGATGAGTTGGTGTTTTTGTACTATGAAGTACCAGGAACGAAATTAGAACCTCGTCTTAGAGCCCAAACTGAACGATAATTTATAGCGAATGCTATCTGGCTATGGGATACTCCTCTCTCAAATAAAAGTCTTTCTTTGTGAACAGTTCCTATTATCTGTGGTTTGTCATGTCGACTAGGGGGGTGGATCTTTGCTATAAAAGATCTCAGTTGCCATTATGTTGACACTAAACTATTCATTAGAGATAGTGAATTGTTGAAATTCAAATGCTATTGCAAAGCTTAATTATTATTAAAGGTGTCGATTAAGTATAACTCTGACTGGTGTGTGAAGTTTGTCTCTCTCTCTCTCTCTCTTTGGTAATACAGAAATTAATCTACCACAAGTCTTGAGTAAATTTACGTGTATTACTCATCTCTGTTGTCCTGCACCTGACTCCTCTGCACCAGCTACACCCAGACCTATTACAGCCTCAGTGCTAACGGTATAACTCTGGTTCATAGCATAAAATAGCTGTAGGATCAGCAGAGGCATTCAGGGTAGTAAGAGGGACATAAATTAGGTTTCTTACATTGTGTCTTCCAGCACCCCTGGGATAATATACATTTGCTGAAGCATTATGCAGCTAGCAAGTTTAGCCTACTCAAACACCCTGCTCAAACAGAGGGATGCTATGTTAGCTAGCTGGCTATGACTATCCAACACAACATTTGAACTCTTCCACGTCAAGGTAAGCTTTTAGTTTTACAAAGGTATTGCCACCGGGGCCCGGTGGCAATACATTTATCCCCCAATACCTCATCCCCCAGTGTATTTATACCTGTGTTCTCTGTTTGTCTGTTGCCAGTTCATTTTGTTTTGTGATACCCACCAGCGGTTTTCCCCTTGCTCCTGTCGGTTCTAGTTACTGTTTTCTAGTTTTTCCCGGTTTTGACCCCTGCCTGCTCTGACCCTGAGACTGCCTGCCGTTCTGAATCTGGATTACTGACCTCTGCCTGCCCTTGACCTGTTGTTCTGACCCTGTATTAGTAACAAACTTTTTTTATTGCTTTTACATTGAACTGGGTGAATGAAATATGAATGACAATCATCCAATATGTTGTAATAGAAATAAGGCCATGCTCATGAACAAAACATTTTAAATGCAATTTTTTATTTAATTTAGCAAAGGGTAAAATCTACAAAACTTAGTCCACTCTGTTCGTAACATATTCTAGTTTTGAGAACAGAAAACTGTGTTGAGATCAAATGTTTCATTGATGTGAAAATGTGCATAATATCGGTCAAAATCCATCTTCTCCTGCTGCCGGCCACTGGGCTTCCTCTCATCCCTATATTTGGTAGTGAGTGGAAATGCCAATTGGATGCTTCACACTTATACATCCGGTGAAATATTTGGCGTATTGTTTTATCCAGTGGCAATTTTAAATGTTAGTGGGGCAAAAAAAGAATAATACATTTCATATACATGCCAGCAAAGCCACGACACAACACAACACTAAAAAATACATTAATTGCACTATAATGTTGACAAATGGTGCCCCAGCACCATGAAGTGAATCCTTACCACTGCTACACCTGGCTATTGTCTGACAGCGAAACAGTTCATTCAGCCTCATTTACTGCCTTTAAAAAGAAATAGCTGCTATGGCTGACTTGCTTAAACAAATGTGGTTTCTACTGACAAATGAGATGTACAAACTAAGGCATAAGGGGACGACGCACAGATTTTCAATTAAGACATTAATGAGCGAGCTGCGACGGACGTAGTCAATTGGTTCAACACTTTTGAAATGTACAGCGACAGAATTCAGAACATGGGCCGTTCTTACAGTATTCTCCCTGTACACCAGGTCAGAACCGTAGGATAAATAAAGGGGGCATAGAAGCAGACAATGAAAGCTCTTACAATATTCAATGATTACATTTCTCTGAAACAGGCTATAGGCTACATGTGCATGACCAAGTCAGAACAGTAGGCTAAATTATGAGGGGGAAAGGGACCACATTATTAGGGTGAGGCACATGGACTACTAACAGCTTACTAATAGCCTCCAACACTCTACTCAACAAATTGAATGCAGTCCATCACAGTGCCATCCGTTTTGTCACCAAAGCCCCATGTACTACCCACAACTGCGACCTGTATGCTCTCGTTGGCTGGCCCTCGCTTCATACTCGTCGCCAAACCCACTGGCTCCAGGTCATCTACAAGTCTCTGCTAGGTAAAGCCCCTCCTTATCTCAGCTCACTGGTCACCATAGCAACACCCAACCGTAGCACACGCTCCAGCAGGTATATCTCACTGGTCACCCCCAAAGCCAATTCTTCCTTTGGCCGCCTCTCCTTCCAGTTCTCTGCTGCCAATGACTGGAACGAACTGCAAAACTCTCTGAAGCTGGAGACTCTTACCTCCCTCACTAGCTTTAAGCACCAGCTGTCAGAGCAGTTCACAGATCACTGCACCTGTACATAGCTCATCTGTAAATAGCCCATCCAATCTACCTCATCCCCATACTGTATTTATTTATTTATCTTGCTCCTTTGCACCTCAGCATCTCAACTTGCACGTTCATCCTCTGCACATCCAACCATTCCAGTGTTTAATTGCTATATTGTAATTACTTTGCCACCATGGCCTATTTATTGCCTTACCTCTCTTATCCTACCTCATTTGCACATGCTGTATATAGATTTTCCTACTGTATTATTGATTGTATGTTTGTTTATTCCATGTGTAACTCTGTGTTGTTGTGTCGAACTGCTTTGCTTTATCTTGGACAGGTCGCAGTTGCAAATGAAAACTTGTTCTCAACTAGCCTACCTGGTTAAATAAAGGTGACATAAAAAAAAAAATATTACATAATTTATGCAGCAGCATACAAGACTTTTTTGGACTCACCTTGTTGTGCTATGCTCACTTGAACAGGAAGGTGGCGAGGCAGTCCTTTTTGGAAAATTTTGTCATCAAACTTTGTCATCAAAGTCAGGCATTCTCTGGATTTATAGTGCTTTCGAGACAACTGGGAACTTGGAAAAAACAAGGTTGAATCACGACGTCAGTGATCTTCAGATCGGAGCTCTAGAAAGAGGCCCGAGTTTCCGACTTGGAATTCCGAGTTGGATGACCGTTCAAAACTTATTTTCCCAGTCAGAGCAGTTCTGAGTTTCCAGTTGTTTTGAACTCGGCAGAAGTCATGATGGATTGACAGCATGGCCAATGGATTCAAACTTTTCTGGCACATGGTGTTGAATGTTTATACTTTTAAGCTTGGAAAAGAGACCGTTAAACCCAGACTTGGACCACACACCCTTTCCACGGAATTGCAGGCTAGTGATTGTTTTTGCAACGCTTGCAGTTAGCCACTGATTCCTTCCAAACGACTCATTGTTGAATTTGCGTTTTCTAACTTGTTGTGTAATGTTTATGTCCAATGGCCGATGAGCACATACATTTTATCCATAATTTATCTTCATACGACAAGGAATGAAAAGGATTTGCCAGTGTGGGAGTGAATGATACATTTAGGGACAGACATAGAAGTGTACATCAGACCACAGGAGGAGAAGGCGACACATAGACGTATAGGACAGCTGAACACTAAAACAGACTACAGGAAGAGAAGGCGACACATAGGCGCCTAAGACAACTGGACACACTAATGATAGAAGAGACACATAGTCTGCTGATCCTAATAAGGGCAAACATACCAAAGAATATACTGAGCTAAATACAAGGCCAAGACATAGGCCTATAGGATAGATGGACATATATTATTTTTAGGACGAGCGAGGGTCCTGCCACCATTATAATCTAACTGAAAGCAGATATGGGCGTTATTGGGCATGAACAAGCAGAAAGCCTGAACTAAAAAGATAATAGTGGCAGATGACTTAGGGGAAGTATCTTCATTTGCATGTGGGATGGACTCATATGCTGTATGTGTATAAATACAAGAGCCAGGGCTCTGGGAAACGGTGTGTGATCCACGGACCATCCCGGTTTGTGATACGTTGTATTAAAAGCGTATATTGAATTTAAAAGTTTTTGTAAGCGTTATATTTTGAACCGATTTTCCACGACACCAGTAGATTGTCAACATGAGTCATGATGATGACTGCTTGTCTTGCTTGCTAGCTAAGATTGTGAAAGTATGATGTTGACATGATCAGTCCAATCAAAGCTATGGTAGATATAACGTGATTTGACGTCCTTTTATCTGTGGCCAATGACCTTGAGCCTTTTTGGAAGGGCACTTCTAATGTATCTCTATGGCAGCACCCAGGGGGCTTGAATTTTTGAGCTCTCCCTGTAGATTTTGCAGTGACGTAGTGTCCCCATGAGTGACAGAACACTGAGCCAATCACGGCACAACTTGAGAACATTACCAACTCCCCTGGCTGCCCCACCACCACAGAAAGCACTGAGCTAGGCTGAAACACCTGCATGTTGGAGCTTCCTTACTCAAGAAAGAAAAAAAGAGACCATGTTTGTATGCGGCTTTCTTAACTCAATGACATATATTTTATTACGCTGTTTGCAAACTGATATGTGACACGTATTAATGTCAAAATAACATGCAACACAGGTGGGGCTCAAAACAGGCTCTGCCCCACCTGCCCTGAATGACGGGTCACCACTGGTTCTATCTGTGATGCAACTTTTTCCACGATTCATACGTATACAGTGGATATGTACAAATTGTCATGCCTGCTCCCGCTCTTCCCCTCTGGCGCTCGAGGGCACCAGGCTCGCCAGCATTACGCACTCCTGCTACGCCTCCGCCAGATCATCGGGCTTCCACACCTCAGCAGGATTGACAGGCCTTCATGCCTCAGCCGGATTGTCAGGCTGCTATGCCTCAGCCGGCTCGCCAGGCTCTCACACCTCTGCTGATTCGTCAGGAATTCACGTCCAACCGGCTTGTCTAGCGCTCGTGCCTCGGCCGGCCCATCAGGCTCGCCCAGGTGGGATGCCGGGTGGCGACCCCAGAAGGGGGGGTACTGTCACGCCTGCTCCCGCTCTTCCCCTCTGGCGCTCGAGGGCACCAGCCTCCCCAGCATTGCGCACTCCTGTCACCATCATTACTCACACCTGCCTTCCCCCGTCACGCGCAAGCGTATTATTGGACTCACCTGGACTCAATCACCTGTTTATTACCTCCCCTATATTTTTCAGTTCCCCATCTCTGTTCCCCGCTGCTGCATTGATTGTCGTCTGTCTTTGTATACCCGTGTCTGCTGGCGCTGTTCCTGTCTTGTTCCGTGTCTGTACCTAATTAAATGTTGACTTCCTGTACCTGCTTCTCGACTCCAGCATCGGTCATTACACAAATAAATGTGATATTTGAGGCTTTCTCACCCCAATTGATAGTACAATGTTGTACACTGAATATACACACATATATTTATTTATGAGTGTGAGATATGGGGGTTGGTTGGAGTGTGTAAAGCAAAACTTTTACAAACAATGACAACACTGCCATGTTGCACTGAGCCTTATTGTTGTTGGAAAACCACATCAGTGTCTGACTTTCAGCTGTAGCAGATGCACCTCCCTCAACTTCACTCCTCGACTTTCATCTGCAGTCGGTTGCTTCAGCCTTACCACTCAAACAAGCCCATTATCTGTTAAGTTTCCCAAACTCGGTCCTGGGGGCCCCCCTGGGTGCACGTTTTGGGTTTCGCCCTAGCACTACACAGCTGACTCAAATAACCAACTCATCATCAAGCTTTTATTATTTGAATCAGCTGTATAGCGCTAGGGAAAAAACTAAACGTGCAACCAGGGGGGGCCCCAGGACCGAGTTTGGGAAACCCTGTGGTAAGTGACAGGTTGGAATAGAGAGGGATTTATGCCGTGTTCACGTGCAGGTCGGAACTAGGAAACTTGAAAATGTCTGACTTATTAACTGGTTGTACGCAGCACGTTTATAAGCAGTTAACAAGCCGAAAATGCCAGTTTCCTAGTTCTGAATAGCATGTGAACGCGACGTAACCAAACAGAATATAAAATATTATGCTTTGGTATTGTGTCAGTGTTAATTAAGACTGGTCCTCAGGTATTGGAAAATCTTTAATAATCCAATGTTTTACGGAATGGATGAATATGTTGATTAAAACATCACATGAAATCATGTTAGCACAGACTGGAGAAAATAATACAGACAGACTCACAAAAGATATGGGAAAGATTGTTGTTGTTCATTAAAAGCACATAAAATAATATCCTGGCCATGAAATAGCCTAACACCTATTAGTAGAAAAAACGAACAAAACAAAAAATACTCTCCATTGTATTTTGGTGTGTTTCTGTATATTTTGGTGTACTGTATTGTTGTTTTGTGTAGAATATGAAAAAAGGGGGAAGGAGCTGACTACCGAAATGGAACTGGACCCGAGAACCGAACCAAGGGGCCCGTGTTCCGGTAAACCAAACGGGAGAAGACCATCTGTTGCTCAGCAACGCTCCTCGGCGTCTTCTGGAGTTTGCAGTGACTGCTGGGAATCTGAGGCCCGACTGAGCGACCGCCCTTTTTAGACGAACGAGAGAAGAGCAACGCTGCAAGTGTCGGGAAAGAGCTATACGCAAAAACAACTTAATAAAGCGGCAGAACGTAACTTGAGGTATGTTTTCAGATGTATGAGGTGAAATATTTCAGGCAAATTATGTCTAAATTAAGAAATGTCTCAGGAAAAAGTGTATTTTAATGCGCGATTTGATGACGTACTGGCGATGGTCAAACTCGAAATGGGGAGAGCCTTTATGGGTCTATTTGAAAGGATTAGCTACTGTAACTTGTTGGCTAACGTTAACTAGATTGTTCGCTGCTTCTTATAACCCATTATGTAGTTAGCGTTGCTAGTATTAGGTACACATTCTGATTAAATATATATCGTTAACTTTGATTTTACGGCCCTCAATTATAGCCCGAGGCCTTCTGCTGCAGCTAAGCTTGCTAGCTACCGTTAGCATTGTCTGCTATATTCAATTGGTCAACTTGATGCCAATCACACTGCTGTCAAACGCATGATTGGCTGAATTCGACGTCTTCTCTTTGCATCGGTAATATTCTATTGGATAACACATGAGGTTGACGCAATTTTCCCGCCTCGAACGTTATCATTTTTCATGACGAAATACTGTCGGTCCAATTTGTGCAGAACACACACATACGACAAACAGCGATATTTCCCACAAATATTGCCCACATTGGCAGACAAAGATGGAAATATACAGTACCAGTCAAAAGTTTGGACACACCTACTTATTCAAGGGTTTTCCTTTTATTTGACTATTTTCTACATTGTAGAATAATAGTGAGGACATCAAAACTATAAAATAATACATATGGAATCATGTAGTAACCCAAAAAGTGTTAAACAAATCAAAATACAGTTGAGATTATTCAAAGTAGCCACCCTTAGCCTTAATGACAGCTTTGCACACTCTTGGCATTTAATTTTTATTTTATTTTACTATGCAGTTAAGAACAAATTCTTATTTACAATGACGGCCTACCAAAAGGCAAAAGGCCTCCTGCGGGGATGGGAGCTGGGATTAAAAATAAAAACAAATATTTAAAGAAAATTCTCTCAACCAGCTTCAGCTGGAATGCTTTTCCAACAGTCTTGAAGGAGCTCCCACATATGCTGAGCACTTGTTGGCTGCCTTTCCTTCACTCTGCAGTCCAACTCAGCCCAAACCATCTCAGTTGGGTTGAGGTCGGGTGATAGTGGAGGTCAGGTCATCTGATGCAGCACTCCATCACTCTCCTTCTTGGTAAAATAGCCCTTATACAGCCTGGAGGTGTGGTGGGTCATTGTGCTGTTGAAAAACAAATGATAGTCCCACTAAGCGCAAACCAGGTGGGATGGCATATCACTGCAGAATGCTGTGGTAGCCATGCTGGTTAAGTGTGCCTTGAATTCTAAATAAATCAGACAGTGTCACCAGCAAAGAAACCTCCTCCTCCATGCTTCACGATGGGAACTACAAATGCGGAGATCATCCGTTCACCTACTCTGCATCTCACAGAGACATGGCGGTTGGAACCAAAATCTTGCATTTGGACAGATTTCCACCGGTCTAATGTCCGTTGCTCGTGTTTCCGTCTCTTCTTATTGGTGTCCTTTAGTAGTGGTTTCTTTGCAGCAATTCGACCATGAAGGCCTGATTCACGCAGTCTCATCTAAACAGTTGATGTTGAGATGTCTGTTACTTGAACTGCTGCAAAGGAACCTGAAACCTTGAACTCAAGCATTTATTTGGGCTGCAATATCTGAGGCTGGTAACTCTAATGAACTTATCGTCTGCAGCAGAGGTAACTCTGGGTCTTACTTTCCTGTGGCGGTCCTCCTGAGAGCCAGTTTCATCATAGCGCTTGAATGTTTTTGCAACTGCACTTGAAGAAACTTTCCAAAGTAAAATATGGAATGTTGTTTGTCTTTGCTTATTTGAGCTGTTCTTGCCCTAATATGGACTTGGTATTTTACCAAGTAAGGCTATATTCTGTATACCACCTCTACCTTGTTACAACACAACTGATTGGCTCAAACGCTTTAAGACGGAAAGAAATTACACAAATGAACTTTTAACAAAGCACATCTATTAATTCAAATGTATTCCAGGGGACTACCTCATGAAGCTGATTGAGAAAATGCCAAGAGTGTGCAAAGCTGTCATCAAGGCGAAGGGTGGCTACTTTGAAAAATCTCAAATATATTTTGATTTGTTTAACACTTTTTTGGTTACTACATGATTCCATATGTGTTATTTAATAGTTCTGATGTATTATTCTACATTGTAGAAAATAGTAAAAAATAAAGGAAAAATCCTTGAATGAGTACGTGTCCAAACTTTTCACTGGTACTATACATATTCATAAAAGCTGCAGAATGCCCAATGATAACATTGTATTTAAATCTATGTTAAAATCACATTACTGTCTGTGCATCAATATGCTGTGAGCATGTTGTTCATGTTTAACTTGTTTGCCCAGATGTAATTGTACACTCAGACCATATAGTCTGTCATTACTGGTGATGTGAACTGTGTGCCATCTCTGCATGGATTTCTTCCTTGTGTGCAGGTGAGGGGCTGAGCCATGGCAGATGAGGGTGAGGAGTGTGGTAGTCAGTTCCCAGACCATTATAAAGTCATGCTGGACAAACTGAATGAACAGAGACAGCTGGACCAGTTCACAGACATCACTCTCATAGTGGACGGTAAGCTCATCCTCAGTGATGTTTGTTGAATTGCAGAAAGTGAAGGTGCAGCTTTAGCTTGTCAACTAAAAGTTAATTATATATTTTATTAATACAAAAACAGCCTTGTTTCAGTCTTGTAGGTTAATAGTAGAACAAAAAAAAGTTTTTCAATATCATTGTGTTAAGGAAAAATGCCCACATTGTATTAAGTATTCTATTATGTGCTGTACCATTCATGCGTTCATCTTACCTCTGGTCTGTAGGACACCAGTTCAGGGCCCATAAGGCAGTGTTAGCAGCGTGCAGTCAGTTCTTCCACAAGTTCTTCCAGGACTTCACACAGGAGCCACTAGTTGAGATTGAAGGTATGTACTGCTGAACCACTGATGCATCCACTGACGTATGTCTGTCATCAATCAAGAAAATAAACGATAGCAGATAGCGCTATAGACCCTGAGAAACAAAACAAGGCCTACAGCCACTTCTGACAATAACTATAAGACTATCACACAATAACCCAATGTACCCATCAATCCGCTGTGTTGTGCAGGAGTGAGTAACTCAGCTTTCCGCCAGCTGATGGAATTTACGTACACGGCTACGCTGGCTGTCAATGGGCCAGAGGAGGTCAACGACGTGTGGAAGGCAGCAGAGTACCTCCAGATGCAGGAGGCCATCAAGGCCCTCAACAACAGGTTGGACGGCCATTATAACATCTGGACCCCCTTACTACTAATATAGTCCCTTACTACTTACTGTGCCTTCAGAAAGTATTCATACCCCTTGACTTATTCCACGTTTTGTTGTGTTAGAGCAGGTATTCCCAAACTGGATTTTCCAGGGGTACGCGCAATGCCGTCGGGGGTACGCCAAATAAAAATGTGATTTACATTTAAAAGTATATATATATATTATTTATTTACTTTTAAAAAAAACACACATTTTCAAACAGTCCATTTATATTTTCTAACGGGGCTATCTATACATTTGGGTGAGATTTTTTTATCACCTGAGTAGCCTCGTTTCACTGCCAAAAATAAAATTAAACCAGCTAGTGTTCAGTGAAATAACAACACAATGTCAAATACAGGTAGCCTAGTCAAATAATTCACTTATTTGGGAACGGGGGGCAGTATTGAGTAGCTTGGATGAATAAGGTGCCCAGAGTAAACTGCCTGCTACTCAGGCCCAGAAGATAGAATATGCATATAATTAGTAGATTCGGATAGAAAACACTAATAATGTCTGTGAGTATAACAGAACTCATATGGCAAGCAAAAACGTGAGAAAAATCCAACCAGGAAGTGGGAAATCTGAGGTTTGTAGTTTTTCAAGTGATTGCCTATCCAATATACTGTGTCTATGGGGTCAGATTGCACTTCCTAATGCTTCCACTAGATGTCAACAGTCTTTAGAAAGTTGTTTCAGGCTTCTATTATGAAAGGGGAGCGAATAAGAGCTGTTTCAACCAGTGGTCAGGCTGAAAGCTGATAAAAACATCCTAAAGATTGATTATATACATCGTTTGACATGTTTCTACGAGCTATAATGGAACTTTTTTGACTTTTCGTCTGGACTTTGTGAGCGCGCTTTGTGCATTTGGATTACTGGACTAAACGCTCGAACAAAAAGGAGGTATTTGGACACAAAGATTAACTTTATCGAACAAAACAAACATTTATTGTCTAACATGGAGACCTGGGAGTGCCATCAGATGAAGATCATCAAAGGTAAGTGATTAATTTTAACGTTATTTCTGACTTTTGTGACAACTCTCCTTGGTTGGAAAATGGCTGTATGGTTTTCTGTGGCTAGGCGCTGACCTAACATAATCGCATGGTGTGTTTTCGCCGTAAAGCTTTTTTCAAATCTGACACAGCGGTTGCATTAAGGAGACGTTTATCTTTAATCGTATGTATAACTCTTGTATCTTTCATAAATGTCTATGATGAGTATTTCTGTAATTTGATGTGGCCCTCTGCACTTTCACCGGATGTTTGTTTGAGACAATGCATTTCTGAACATAACGCGCCAATTTCAAAGGAGGTTTTTGGACATAAAGATTAACTTTATCGAACAAAACACACATTTATTGTCTAACATGGAGTCCTGGGAGTGCCATCCGGTGAAGATCATCAAAGGTTAGTGTGCTATTTCTGTCTTTTGTGGGGTACAATACTTGTATGTTTGAGGAATTTTAATGATGAGATTTCTGTTGTTTGAATTTGGCGCCCTGCAATTTCACTGGCTGTTGGCGAGGTGGGACGCTAGAGTCCCACTGGGACGTTGTGACATCAAATGGACTTTGGTGGTCAAGATGTGTATGTATCTGTACTGATGGCGCAAAAGCCATGACAGGGAGACATAGTGGAGTGGTAAAGCGAGTGCAAGCAGTTGCTCCCGACGCCACTTGGGTACACTGCAGCATCCACCGAAGAGGCTGTTGTTGCCAAGGAAATATCTAACAGCTTGAAATACGTTTTGGACACTATAGTGAAAATGGTTAACTTTTTAAAGCAAGGCCCCTGAACTCTTGTGTATTTTCTCCACTATGCAATAGTGGGCAGCGACCATGTAACGCTTTTACAACACACAGAAGTGCAAGGGTTATCAATTGGCAAACTATTGACACGTTTTTTTTAATTGAGAGACGAGCTTAAAGTTTTCTTTACTGACCATAATTTTCACTTGTCTGACCGCTTGCATGATGACGAGTTTCTCACACGACTGGCCTATCTGGGTGATTTTTTATTTTATTTTTTCTCGCCTGAATAATCTGAATCTAGGTTTACAGGGAGTCTACGCAACTATATTCAATGTGCGGGACAAAATTGAGGCTATGATTAAAAGGTTGGAGCTCTTCTCTGTCTGCATTAACAACACACAGGTCTTTCCATCATTGTATAATTTTTTGTGTGCAAATTAACTCAAGCTTACAGACAATGTCAAATGTGATATAGCGATGCACCTGAGTGAGCTGGGTGAGCAATTACGCAGGTACTTTCCCGAAAAGGATGACACAAACAACTGGATTCGTTATCCTTTTCATGCCCTGCCTCCAGTCCACTTACCGATATCCGAACAAGAGAGCCTCATCGAAATTGCAACAAGTGGTTCTGTGAAAATGTAATTTACTCTGAAGCCACTGTCAGATTTCTGGATTGGGCTGCGCTCAGAGTATCCTGCCTTGGCAAATCGTGCTGTTAAGACACTGATGCCCTTTGCAACCACGTACCTATGTGAGAGTGGATTCTCGGCCCTCACTAGCATGAAAAGTAAATACAGGCACAGTGTGTGGAAAATTATTTAAGACAGGCTCTCAAATACAACCCAACATTGCAGAGTTATGTGCATCCTTTCAAGCACACCCTTCTCATTAACCTGTGGTGAGTTATTCACAATTTTCTATGAACAAATAAGGTTTTATATGTAAGATGGTTAAATATAGAGCAAAATTATTGATTATTATTTGTTCCCTAGTCCTATAAGAGCTCTTTGTCACAACCCGGTTCGTGGGAAGTGACAAACTCATTCTTATGTTTAATAAATGTATCTTATAGTGTGTGTGTGGCAGGCTTACAATGATGGCAAAAACAAAATTTGAGAGTGCACTGACCCTGGTGCTAGAGGAGGTACGCAGCTGGAGGTTGAATGTTTGAAGGGGTACGGGACTATAAAACGTTTGGGAACCACTGTGTTAGAGAATTCAAATTGGATTAGATTGTGTTCTTTCACCCATCCACACAAAATACACCATAATGACAAAGTGAAAACATGTTTATAAAAATGTTAGCAAATGTATTGAAAATGAAATACAGAAAGTATTCACGCCCCTGAGTCATTACATGTTGGAATCACCTTTGGCAGTGATTAAGCTGTGAGTGTTTCTGGGTAAGTCTCTAAGAGTGATTACAGATGTGAGTGTTTCTGGGTAAGTCTCTAAGAGTGATTACAGATGTGAGTGTTTCTGGGTAAGTCTCTAAGAGTGATTACAGATGTGAGTGTTTCTGGGTAAGTCTCTAAGAGTGATTACAGATGTGAGTGTTTCTGGGTAAGTCTCTAAGAGTGATTACAGATGTGAGTGTTTCTGGGTAAGTCTCTAAGAGTGATTACAGATGTGAGTGTTTCTGGGTAAGTCTCTAAGAGTGATTACAGATGTGAGTGTTTCTGGGTAAGTCTCTAAGAGTGATTACAGATGTGAGTGTTTCTGGGTAAGTCTCTAAGAGTGATTACAGATGTGAGTGTTTCTGGGTAAGTCTCTAAGAGTGATTACAGATGTGAGTGTTTCTGGGTAAGTCTCTAAGAGTGATTACAGATGTGAGTGTTTCTGGGTAAGTCTCTAAGGGCTTTGCACACCTGGATTGTCCAATAGTTTCACATAATTTTTTTATTTCTTCAAGCTGTCAAGTTGGTTGTCTAGGTGTTCCGAGCAGTGTCTGTCATTGCTAGACGGACATTTTCAAGTCTTGCCATAGATTTTCAAGCTGATTTAAGTCAAAACTGTAACTAGGCCTCTCACCTAACTGAGTTAGGAAGGATGCCTGTATCTTTGTAGTGACTGGGTGTATTGATACACCATCCAAAGTGTAATGCTCAAACAGATATTCAATGTTTCCTTTATTATTATTTTTTACCCATCTACCAATAGGTGCTCTTTGCGAGGCATTGGAAATCCTCCCTGGTCTTTGTGGTTCAGTCTGTGTTTGAAAATCACTGCTCGACTGAAGGACTTTACAGATAATTGTGTGATGCACAGAGATGAGGTAGTCCATGCAATTTATTAAGTGACTTGTTAAGCACATGTTTTACTCCTGAACTTATTTAGACTTGCCCTAACAAAGGGGTTCAATACTTATTGACTCAAGACATTTCAGCTTTTCATTATTTATTTTTATTATTTTTTTACAATTTGTGAAAATGTCTAAAAACACAATTCCACTTTATAGGGTATAGTGTCACTAGCCTACACAATCTCAATTTTAATCAATTTTGAGTGGAATAAATATTTTGGCTGAACTCAAATGTGCTGGTTGATAAAATACCTGTATTTATGGGAAAGATGTTTGAAAAGGGTATTTTGTTTGTAAATTATATTGTAAATTGTTATGGTAGAGTTATGTCTTTCATGGAGTGATCAGAATTCTATGGGAAGGTTTGCTCAATCCAAGATTACAACCAATTGATTACAGCATTACCCCAAAAATGGATGAGGCAGTTGGCAGCTGAAGGAGGTAGGGAACTGGTCTGTCTGGCCAATATAAAAAAATCAACTGACAGAGGAATACCAATAGCATAAATAGGAAAATATACCAGTTTCATTTGAGGACCAGGATGTTGACAGCTGTGCCATACAGATTGCAAAATATTTGGGAAGAGATTTATGATGTACCAATTCCACGGTACAGGGTGTATGAGGTGATATAAAAATAATGACGCAAGATTCAAGACTTTGTGCTTTTCAGCTAAAAGTATTATATAGAATTCTTGCCACCAACAAAATGTTAAATAATGTTGCATTCAATCATCAAAGCTCTGCAGATTTTTTTTGTGAGGATACAGAATCAATAGACCATTTATTTTGGTATTGCCCTCAAGTAGCCTGTTTTCTCTTTCAGGGATGGCGGAAAATGCAGAACATTGATCTAAAATTTACCCTAGAAATAAACTTAGTAAAAAAAGAAACGTCATTTTTTCAGGAACCAGTCTTTCAAAGATAATTTGTAAAAATCCAAATAACTTCACAGATCTTCATTGTAAAGGGTTTAAACACTGTTTCCCATGCTTGTTCAATAATCCATAAAAAATTCATGAACATGCACCTGTGGAACGGTCGTTAACAGCTAAAAGATGGTAGGCAATTAAGGTCACAGTTATGAAAACTTAGGACCTAAAGAGGCCTTTCAACTGACTCTGAATAACACAAAAAGAAAGATGCCCAGGGTCCCTGCTCATCTGTGTGAACGTGCCTTAGGCATGCTGCAAAGAGGCATGAGGACTGCAGATGTGGCCAGGGCAATAAATTGCAATGTCTGTACTGTGAGACGCCGAAGACAGAGCTACAGGGAGACGGGACGGACAGCTGATCGTCCTCGCAGTGGCAGACCACGTGTAATAACACCTGCACAGGATCGGTACATTCAAACATCACACCTGCGGGGCAGGTACAGGATGGCAACAACAACTGCCCGAGTTACACCAGGAATGCACAATCCCTACATCAGTGCTCAGACTGTCCGCAATAGACTGAGAGAGGCTGGACTGAGGGCTTGTAGGCCTGGTGTAAGGCAGGTCCTCACCAGACATCACCAGCAACCACGTCGCCTATGGGCACAAACCCATCGTTGCTGGACCAGACAGGACTGTCAAAAAGTGCTCTTCACTGACGAGTCGCGGTTTTGTTTCACCAAAACCGGATTCACGTGAGTGAAGGAGTGTTTATCGTCGAAGGAATGAGCGTTACACCGAGGCCTATACTCTGGAGCGGGATCGATTTGGAGGTGGACGGTCCGTCATGGTCCGGGGTGGTGTGTCACAGCATCATCAAACTGAGCTTGTTGTCATTGCAGGAAATCTCAACACTGAGATACAGGGAAGACATCCTCCTCCCCCATGTGGTACCCTTCCTGCAGGCTCATCTTGACATGATCCTCCAGCATGACGATGCCACCAGCCATACTGCTCATTCTGTGCGTGATTTCCTGCAAGACAGGAATGTCAGTGTTCTGCCATGGCCAGCGAAGAGCCCGGCTCTCAATCCCATTGAGCACGTCTGGGACCTGTTGGATCGGATGGTGCGGGTTAGGGACATTTCCCCCCCCAGAAATGTCCGGGAACTTGCAGGTGCCTTGGTGGAAGAGTGGGGTAACATCTCACAGCAAGAACTGGTAAATCTGGTGCAGTCCATGAGGATGAGATGCACTTCAGTACTTAATGCAGCTGGTGGCCACACCAGATACTGACTGTTACTTTTGATTTTCACCCCCCTCTTGTTCAGGGACCCATTATTCCATTTATGTTAGTCACATATCTGTGGAACTTGTTCAGTTTTTGTCTCAGTTGTTGAATCTTGTTATGTTCATACAAATATTTACACTTGTTAAGTTTTCTGAAAATAAACGCAGTTGACAGTGAGAGGACGTTTCTTTTTTTTTTTTGCTGAGTTTAGTACTGTTGGGAGATCTGGAGAGACCAGGTCAGTCAATTAATAATATACTAATACTCTTAGTAAAAGTATTTATCTTCAACTCGCAGTCTGTAGATTCGATTAGATAGATTGAATTTCTATGTTAAACATCACAGCATAGTTGAAAAATATGTGGTGTGTAGAAATCTGAAGTGGGTGGCCAGCAGAGCTAGGTGGGAGGGGCTGAGGGAAGCTGAAGTTTGGGATGTGGAGTTGTGTTGTGGAGTGGAGTTGTTGAGTTGTGTTGTGGAGTGGAGTTGTTGGGCGGCGTGTAGAATGATGGTCAAAGATAAAAGTATAAAACAAAAAGTATGTTTGAATGACACTGAGGGACAGTGTTGTTACAGCTAATGCCGGGTTTGCATGAGGCTGATGCCGTGCAGGTGTTTGTACACATGCATATACTCACACTCTCATTCAAATGTGCACATACACTGACACACACGCAGGTAAATAGTGCCATATATGCACTCAAACATATTCAGTTGGCCTTGCGGTCATGATTTTGTTGTCCTTGGTGTCTTTGTTGTTTTTTGCATTGTTGTTTTCTGTTTTGCTTTGTCTTTCTCTTTTTTTATATATATATTTTGTTGGTGCATGGGGGGGGTCTTGGGGGTGGTGAATGGGATTTTTTTTATTTTTGGTAATTTTTTTACTGGGGGGGGGGGGGGGGGTCTCAGATGGTTGAGGGTCAGCTCTTGGGGAACTGTGGGGAGGGATCTTGGAGGGCTGGTGGTTGGGAGCTTGGGCCGTCGGCTGATGGATCGCTGTTTCTGGTCCCCGTTTTTTGACCTTGTGTTAGATCTGTCGACGTGCCCTTGACCAGGGTGTTGACCCTGGTTGCTTCTGTGTGTCATTCTGGATGGGAGTCTGTTAGATGACTAATGTGATGTAGTTGTTGAGTGGCTTCACTGCAAGTATATTATATGTTTTAAACATTCAATAAACAAAAATAAAACATTTTACATTCAGGCTCTAACACAACAAAATGTGGAAAAAGTCAAGGGGTGTGAACACTTTCTGAAGGCTTGCGTGTTGGGTTCTATTCTTGTTTAATGGTATCTGTTGGAACGTAAAGCACTTTGAATGAATATAACCCTCACTTTGAATGAATATAACCCTCTCTCTCTCTTCTCCATAGGATGGGTGATGGCACCCTTTTCCAGCTATCCCAGGCTCTGGCGGCAGGGAATAGCAAGGCCAAGAAGAGGAAGATATCTGAAACTCTTCCCTCAGTGGCGGGGGAGCAGGTTAGAGATCTACAATTGCACATTATGTTTGTATTTGTTATGACATAAAATCGGCATAAAGTGTCCCAAATGATACTCATCATCCTCTTCATCATCCGTCCTTTCCTCCTGATATGTATTGCTGTGCTGACCCAAGTCTGTCCTTGCAGGTGGAGATTGAGATCGGGGAGGGTACCATTGAGGTGGAGGAGACGGGGCTGGAGGAGGTGGTGGACGCTGTTCGGAACACCCAGGCAGTCTCTGATGACTCTGCCCTGGCTCTGCTTGCTGACATTACCAGCAAGTACCAGCAGGGGGGGCTAACGCTGCATGTCCTGAAGAAGGAAGGACTGGAGGAGGTAAACAAAGCACTCTGTTTCTCTGTGGCACATGTAAAAACCACACACATTGATTCAAAACAAAACAAAAATTATATATAAGAATATTTTTTGTTGATCTTTCCAATCTTTCTCAAAACAAGTCATCCTTTCATCTCAATGCATCCATACATCATGGTTTGTGTGTGTGATCCAGGAGATGGTGTATCAGGAGGAGACGGTGACACCTCCCAAGACTCTCGAGAGTCTGGAGATGGTCGAGGTCCAGATCTCTCAGCTGGACAACATGTTCCGCTGCAACAAATGTGATCGCAGCTTCCGCCTGTACTATCACCTTAAACAGCACATGCGCGCGCACATGGCCGCGCTGGACAAGCCTCATGCGTGTTGCCACTGCGGGAAGGCGTACACGCGGGAGGGGGCGCTGAAACAGCACTTGAACGCGTTACATTACGAGGCGGAGGAGCTGTCGCGCAGCCAGTCCCAGAAGAAGAAGACACACGTGTGCGAGTACTGTGACAAGCAATTTGACCACTTTGGACACTTCAAGGAGCACTTACGAAAGCACACTGGTAAGAGTTATCATACCAAGAGGTATTAATTAAGGGGTTCATATTTGTAGAAGTGCCTGAGTTAACTATACACTGAGTGTACAAAACATTAGGAACACCTGCTTTTTCCATGATAGACTGACCAGATAGATATCCAGGTGAAAGCTATAATTCCTTATTCATGTCATCTGTTAAATCCACTTCAATCAGTGTAGATTAAGGGGAGTAAAAGGGTTAAAGAAGGATGTTTAAACCTTGAGACATGGACGTCCAGGCAACTTGACACAACTGTTGGATGTATTGGAGTCAACATGGGCCAGCAACACTTTTGACCCTTTGTAGAGTCCATGCCCTGACGAATTTGAGGCTTTTCTGTTGAAGGTGTTCCTAATGTTTTGTACACTCTGTACAGCTGATGTGCATTTGTAGTTTCTAGGCAGACTACAACATAGCAACAACAGCACTTCATTGCACATCAACACCACCTTCTCTCTTAGTGTGATCTCTTTGATTGTGCATTGATGAGTGAATGACCTGTTCTTGTGAAGTGAATGTAAATCAGACCACCTTAATAGAATCTCCTGAGTTATGCGGTGGATGTAATAAGTAGTTTATCCCTTGTGTGTGTAGGTGAGAAACCGTTTGCGTGTCCAGACTGCCATGAGCGCTTTGCCAGGAACAGCACATTGAAATGTCACATGGCTGCCTGTCAGAACGGAGCCGGGGCCAAGAAGGGACGCAAGAAACTCTACGAATGTCAGGTGCAGAGAACGCTCTTGTTTTTTCTTGATTTATAAAGAGTCAAAATCACCCATCACATCCCTGAGTAGGGCATATGCTGGATTGTAAAATGACCTCTCCCCCCTCCCCAGGTGTGCAGCAGTGTGTTCAACAGCTGGGAGCTGTTTAAAGATCACCTGACGACACACACGGGAGAAAAGCCTAACCATTGCACCATGTGTGACCTCTGGTTCACCCAGCCCGACGACCTCCGCCAACATCTCCGTGACCTGCACAGCGTCACAGACGACAAGCTGATAACCCAGGAACTGGTCATTGCTGCCGCCACCGTGGCAACGCAAGGGGAAGTGGCCGGGGAGGAGAAGGGAGGCGAGAGGGAGACCCTTCTACTAGAGGACGGGATAAGCGTGGAGCATGTTATTGTGGAGCCCGTAGGTGTGGTAGCATTGTCGGAAACAGCCATGTTGGTGGACGGGGAGGTGACCGAGATGTGTGAGGAGGACATAGAGAGACTGAAGGAAGCGGGTGTTGAGATCCGGGTGTTGCAGGTGTCAGCAGAGGGACAGGTGAACTCTGCGATCCAGGTGGAGGGTAGCGAGGTGGAGGTGGAGGAGGATTCGCAACCGGCTATTGCTGTATGAAGCAGGAGCGGGGCGACATCTCAAATCATACACTATTCCCCATAAATACACTACCTTGGCTCTGGCCAGAAGTAGTGCACTGTATGGGGAATAGGGTTTTATTTTAGATGTGCCCGCTGATTTTTGTCAAACTGGAAAAGCTCCCCCTTACCCCCTTCACCCTATGAAATAATAGGGTAACGTACAGACGAGGATTGGAAGTTACTCATATTTCTAGAGGGTATTTATTTGGAGCCTGATGTCATGGCTCTGTCTTCCTCTGTCTGTGGCAGAGAGAGTGGCTGAATGCCTTCACAATGAACCCGTTCAAGGTTTCGTTTCAATCTTTTTTGTTGTTGCTTTCTTTTGTTTTTTACACTTTAGGATGTACATTTGAGATGATCAATATTCATTTGCTAAGACAATATGCCATCCATAAAGATCCCTACTCATTTCTATGGTGTCACCAGCAGACACCATTTATTGATTGGGATGCACCGTGTGTTATACTGTCATACGACTGCAGACATATTGCTGATATGCCTCACTGATGACGCCACACATTTCCCAGTTTGAACCCATCTGAAGCACAGATCTGTTGGTGAAGCTCTGAATTATTTTTTGACAAAAGAAAGAGCATGTTTGTAATGGTGTCTAGCCCCTAACTGGTAAAAATAGCTTTATTTTCTTAACCTTTTAATCAGTTTGTTTAGCAGAATAATAGCTGTTTGCGTGCGTATGTTTCCCCCCCCCCTAAATTCCCTGCTTGACTTCCTGTCTACCTCTTCCTACTTCCTGTTCTGACTGCAGCCCACTAAACACTGGGTTTTATGTATGACACTGTTACAGCATGATGCTCCTCAGAAACAGAAGTAAGAAAGTATTAAGTGAACACGTTTTTGTTTGTTTTTATTTGACACATGTTCATAGTTGTATTGATTTATTTGTACAGAGCAATAAAGAAGTGATGTAATCAATACATTTGGAATTCTCAAAATGTTTCCACACCAGTATTTCTTACAATCCTTTCAAACGTACCTTTCTGAGACATGGAAGGACTGAAGATTAGATGTTTAGCTTACTAAACATGAAGAATGAACCCCCCAAAAATGTATGTATGCTTGTAAATATAAATGTGGCTGATGTAAACCACAGTGTTGTTGTTGTTTACTGCGTGTGTCTCTGTAACTCTTCTTCTTTCTACCACAGCAGAAGGACCTGGATAGGGCAGCATACATACAGGTTCATATCAACAGCGGTGACGATGGTGTCCAGGACACAGTGTCATCCTCAAGGAAACTGCTTACTGGAACCTTTGGTTATCCTGCCAGTGCCTGGTCAAATAGGGTTAAGGACGTGTGGACAGGGAATTTGGACTATGATCTTCCTCATGGTTATCTTCAGAATGTTCTGACTCGGAACAACTGGGGCCCCATCACTGGCTACCACATCGTTGGCTGTTGGCATCATCCTCTGATTAACCTCTGGCAGGAGGAACTCAATGCAGGAATACAGAGACGATGAAACCGGAGAGGCTTCTGAAGATGTGTTGGCCTGGATCTCGTCCACAGTGTTGGTGATAGTCTCATCAACAGCGAAGTTCCCTTGCCCGGTGTTGGTGATGCTCAGATGGAGTGCAGTGGTGGAGGTGCTTTCCTCTGCCCTAGAGATACTCAGGATGACTGTCTCATGATGTTTTTTTTGTGTTTCTTCCGTTCAGACCAAGTGGGCGTTCCGCACCACGCGCCTAGAGACATCTGTGACTTCCTTTGCTCTACGGAGCAGGGCGCAATTGAAAGGAGTGATAACTGGGGTGGCATTAAGTGTTGAAGATCAACTGAAATTGAAGATTCCCGTGGTCTGTGTCGCCTGCCGTTTGGTGTGACGCAGACCCGGTGGAGAGTGTGGTGAAACAGAGAAGACAGTCTGTCCTACTGAGTTTTGATGCAAGGTCATTACCCAACAGTCAAATTAGGATGTGTCAGTTGTCCCGAACCTTTTACAGTGTTTTAGGTGCCAAGCTTATGGTCATGTTGCAGCAGTGTGTAGAATGGAGATTTCTGGATGTGAGAGGTGTGCAGGAGGGCATTAGACAAAGCAATGTTTAGTATCAGTGGAAAAAGTTGGGTGTGTTAACTGTAGGGGTACCCATGGTGCGGGAGATCAGAAGTGTCCGGTGAGAGAGAGGCAAGTTGAGGTTGCCAGGATCAGAGTAGTACAGATACCGAAGGTGTCGTATGCTGAGGCAGTGAAGAGAGTAGCCGAGGAAGATGATGGGTCCAGGGGATCCCTGTGAGTAGGCTGAGGCCAATATAGAGTGATAGGAATAACATGTGCTTCAGTAACGTTGGATTCTTAGCATTCATAGCCATGGTTATCAACTGTACCGCAGAAATGGAACGTGAATCACAGAAAATAGATGTTGTGGTGGCAGCTGCAGAGAAGTACTTGGGTTTACGAGATTTTACTGCAGAAGAGTTACAAGGTGTGTTGAACGATAGTGTCCCCTCCACCCAGGCTGCTGGACTGGTGTAGGATCAGATAGGGCCAAAGTAGTGGAATAGTGGTGAAGGTTTAACGGGTGTAGGGTTAGTTGGTAGGGCAATTTTTCTTCCCTTTTTGTGTAATGACTTCACACTCCAGAACAGTAGGCTGACACACAGCCCATACAGTAAGTGGCAGCATGTACCTCTAACCTATGTTTGTGGACCGCCATAATACCGAAGATGAAGGCCTGCCTAGCGTTAACAATGAGGCTGCAGGAACCGGTAAAGTCCCATATTTTGTGTCCTGCATGGAAGTTTTATTTGGGGACAGTGCTCGAGCTAGTGGACATGTGACATGGCAGCTGCAGACGGATTGATACTGAGTTTCCTGAAGTCCCACACGGAAATGGAATTCATGTCAAGGGACCGGGTGAGGAAAATGGCGGATGGCAAAGCTGAGTACTTTCTTCTTTGAGACAAGTACAGGAGGAAAAAATACATGTTATGCGCCTGAATGTCCTGAGCAGTCGCTGGATAAGGAACTCGAAATCGATCCTTACAAAAATGAGGAGAAAGAACCTGCATCGTCAGGTGAGGTGAAGGCTTCCGAGCTTCACCCCAACGATCAAAAAAATCCCCTAGATGACTGGTCTAGTGAGAGTACGATTCGTGGAGAAAGTGGATCATTGCCTTTTGGCCGCTCTGTTTGTTGTATCAGGCTGGGAAAGGGAGGCGGTCAAATGATCAATTTGCTCAAAGTATCCAGAGGTGGCCTTGTTGATGTTTTTATTTGCCTGCTGCTCTAAAGGAGAGGGTGATGCGTGGAGCGCCGCTGAAAGGAATGATAACTGGGGTGGGGTTAAGTGTTAAGGTGGATCAACTGAAGTTGGGGATCCCCGGTGTCTGTGATGTATGTCGTTTGGTGCGACGCAGACCCGGTGGTGAGCACAAGACTGAGGAGACCCTGTGTTCTTTTGAAAAATGTTTGCCAGATCAAGTCATGCTAGGGTATATAAGTTATCCCGTGAGAGCTTTTGTTCTGATCCCACTATGGTGTTTCAGGTGCCAAGTTCATGGTCATGTTGCAGCAATATGTTGAAGGGAGATTCTGAGGTGTGAGAAGTATGCAGGAGGGCATGGGACACTAGAGTGTTTAGCTTCCCCCTTTGCCCTCGGAACAGCCTCAATTTGCCGTGGCATGCATTCTACAAGGTGTCCATTCTACAAGGTGCCCATGTCGGATTCACAAGAACAGGTCACTCACTCATCAATGCACAATCAAAGAGCTCATACTCAGAGAGAAGAAAGGTGTTGTTGATAAGTGCAATGAAGTGCTGTTGATGCTATGTTTTAGTCTGCCTAGGAACTACAAATACACATTAGCTGTACACAGAGTGTACAAAACATTAGGAACACCAACAGAAAAGCCTCAATTTGTCAGGGCATGGACTCTACAAAGGGTCAGAAGCATTGCATAGGGATGCTGGCCCATGTTGACTCCAATGCTTCCCACAGTTGTGTCAAGTTGGCTGGATGTCCTTTGGGTGGTGGACCATTCTTGATACACACAGAAAACTGTTGAGTGTGGAAAAACGCAGCAGTGTTGCAGTTCTTGACACAACCAGTGTGCCTGGCACCTACTACATTACCCCGTTCAAAGACCATTTTTTTGTCTTCCCCATTCACCCTCTGAATGGCACACATACACAATCCATGTCTCAATTGTTTCAAGGCTTAAACATCCTTCTTCAACCTGTCTTCTCCCCTTCATCTATACCGATTGAAGTGGATTTAACAGGTGACATCAATAAAGGATCATAGCTTTCACCTGGTCAGTCTATGTCATGGAAAGAGCAGGTGTTCCTAATGTTTTGTACACTCAGTATGCTGAGGCAGTGAGAAAAGTAGAGGATGGTGTGCCAAGTGTGAGGGAGCCTAAGCTGATCCCTGTGAGTAGGGATCCATACGCCACACATTTTACCTGGCACCCAAAAGTACTAGTTTTGAATGCTTAGCAGGACAGGAAAATTGTCCAATTCACGCACTTATCAAGACAACCCTTTTGCCTCTGATCTGGCAGGCTCATTACACAAATGCATCTTTTGTAAATGATGTCTGAGTGTTGGCTTCTGCCCCTGGCTATCCGTAAAAAAATTGAAACATGAAAATGGTGCCATCTGCTTTGCTTAATATAAGGAATTTGAAATTATTTATACTTTTACTTTTGATACTTAAGTATATTTTAGCAATTACATTTACTTTTGATAGTGAAGTATATTTAGAACCAAATCATTTTAGACTTTTACTCAAGTAGTATTTTACTGGGTGACTTTTACTTGAGTAACTTTCAATTAAGGTATCTATACTTTAGTATGACAATTGGATACTTTTTCCACCACTGACGCTCAGAAGTCAACCTTAGTCGGGCATATAGTGCCTTCGGAAGGTATTCAGACCCCCTGACTTTTTCCACATGTTGTTACGTTACAGCCTTATTCTAAAATGGAATAAATAGTTTTTTCCCTCATCAATCTACACACAATACCCTATAATGACAAAGCAAAAACAGGTTATTAGAATTTTTTGCAAATGTATTAAAAATAAAAAACTGTCATATTTACATAAGATTTCAGACCCTTTACATTTTGAAGCATCTTTGGCAGCGATAACAGCCTTGAGTCTTCTTGGGTATGACACTACAAGCTCTTTCAGGTTGGATGGGGCTGCACAGCTATGTTTTCGCTGCACAGCTATTTTCAGGTCTCTCCAGAGATGTACAATCGAGTTCAAGTCCGGGCTCTGGCTGGACCACTCAAGGACATTCAGAGGCTCAGAATAAGTTAGAGGAAAAACAAAAAGAAATGGAGGAACTTATTTAAGAAACTCAAGTGTAATATATTATAAAAAATAAAGCAAACCGGATAGAATGTGGGGACAAATGCACCAAATAATTTTTACATCTTCAACATAGAAATGCTACCAAAAATAATTTACTGAAACTTGTTACAAATGACAGAGTTACCCATGATTGAACAAATTTTGAAAGAGGAAGCAAAGTACTTTAAGCATATGTTTTTGTTTCAGTCTCCTCCATCTCCTCTAACAGACGCTAATTGTATGGATTTTTTTTTCTATTAATAATGTAAAATTAATAGACGTACAGAATGACTCATGTGAAGGCCAAATTACAAAGGAGGAACTTCTTGATGCAATTAAAGCTTTAAGTCCAGGAAAACTCCATGGCTGGATGGCATATCAGTTGAGGTATACAAAACTTTTTTGATATACTCAGAGGACCGTTACTGTCACGTTCCTGACCTGTTTTCTGTTGTTTGGTTGTGTTTATTGGTCAGGGCGTGAGTTTTGGGTGGGCAGTCTATGTTTTCTGTTTCTATGTTGGTTTTGGGTTGCCTGGTATGGCTCTTAATTAGAGGCAGGTGTTTTGCGTTTTCCTCTAATTGAGAGTCATATTAAGGTAGGTTGTTCTCACTGTTTGTTTGTGGGTGATTGTCTCCTGTGTCAGTGTCTGTATGTTACGCCACACGGGACTGTTCCGGTTTTTGTTGGGACTGTTCCGGTTTTTGTTAGTTAGTTAGTTCGTTTTATGTAGTCTATTTTCCTGGTTCATGCGTTCTTCACGTTGTATGTAAGTTCGTGTCCAGGTCTGTCTACATTCGTTTATTTGTTTTGTAATTATTCAAGTGTTCGTCGTGTTCTTCTGTTTTTGTTTATTAAAATCATTATGTATTCACAACCCGCTGCATTTTGGTCAAATCCCTGCTACTCCTCTTCGGATGAGGAGAAGGAGGAAGCCCGTTACAGTTACTGGCATGTTTTAACAACTCTAATGTAAATGGTAGATTATCCGACACTCAACAAGAAGGTCTGATTTCATTATTACTGAAACAGGATACAAGTGTGAAATATAAAGATCCAGTCCATTTAAAAAATGTGGAGGCCCCTTAAACTTCAGTGTTGTGATACAAAACTTCTAGCAAAATGTATAGCTCATAGAATTAAAAAGGTATTGTCGGACATTATTCATTCTAATCAGACAGGTTTTTTTACATGGACGATACATGAGAGATAAGGCAAGTACTGGAAACAATAATTGTTTAACACTTTTTTGGTTACTACATGATTTCATACATGTTATTTCATAGTTTTTATGTCTTCACTATTATTCTACAATGTAGAAAATAGTAAAACTAAAGAACTTGAATTATTAGGTGTGTACAAACTTTTGACTGGTACTATATATATATTAGCAAAAATATATATGGGGGATTGGAAGTGATGCAGACAATTACATTGATGGAAGCTACAATCTATCTGCAATATTAAAGCTGATCTAGCCTCTAAAATACATGTAAAAAAAAAAGTACATTCAGAGGCTTGTCCTGAAGCCACTTCTGCGTTGTCTTGGCTGTGTGCTTAGAGTCGTTGTCCTGTTGGAAGGTGAACCTTTGCCCAAGTCTGAGGTTTCCTCCTCCTCTCTCTGTACTTTGCTCCGTTCATCTTTCCCTTGATCCTGACTAGTCTCCCAGTCCCTGCCGCTGAAAAATATCCCCACAGCATGGTGCATCAATCACCATGCTTCATCCTAGAGATGGTGCCAGGTTTCCTTCAGATTTTACGTTTGGCATTCAGGTCAAAGAGTTCAATCTTGGTTTCATCAGACCGGAGAATCTTGTTTCTCATGGTCTGAGAGTCCTTTAGGGGCCTTTTGGCCAACTCCAAGCGGGCTGTCATGTGCCTTTTACTGAGGAGTGGCTTCCGTCTGGCCACTCTACCATAAAGGCCTGATTGGTGGAGTCCTGCAGAGATGGTTGTCCTTCTGGAAGGTTCTTCCATCTCCACAGAGGAACTCTGGAGCTCTGTCAGAGTGACCATCGGGTTCTTGGTCACCTCCCTGACCAGGGCCCTTCTCCCCCAATTTCTCAGTTTGGCCAGGCAGCCAGCTCTAGGAAGAGTCTTGGTGGTTCTAAACTTCTTCCATTTTAGAATGATGGAGGCCACTGTGTTTTGGGGGACCTTCAACCTTCCCTGGATCTGTGTCTCAACAGAATCCTGTCTCGGAGCTCTATAGACAATTCCTTCAACCTCATGGCATGGTTTTTGCTCTGACATACACTGTCAACTATGGGACCTTATATAGACAGGTATGTGCCTTTCCAAATCGTGTCCAATTAATTGAATTTACCACAGGTATCACAACACTGAACTGTAAGGGGCAATCAAGTTGTAGAAACATCTCAAGGACGATCAATGGAAACAGGATGCACCCAAGTTCAATTTCGAGTCTCATAGCAAAGGGTCTGAATACTTATGCACATTTTTAATACATTTGCAAAAATCTCTGAAAACCTGTTACAATTTGTCATTACGGGGTATTGTGTGTAGATTGAGAGGATTTGTTTTTATTTAATCCATTTTAAGCCTGTAACGTAACAAAATGTGGAAAAGTCAAGAGGTCTGAATACTTTCCGAATGCACTGTATATCACTCATTGGCTTATCCTTCTGTGCAAGCACATATGTACTATTCACACGGATCCTCTCAGAATCCCTCACCCTTGACCCATCCTCTTCTACTTTCTTCACTGCCTCAGCATACGACACCTTCTGCATAATTTTCTTCTCTTTACCCCTTTTTTCTCCCCAATTTTGTGATATCCAATTGCGATCTTGTCTCATCGCTGCAGTTCCCCAACATGCTCGGGAGAGGCAAAGGTCGAGTCATGCGTCTTCCTAAACATGACCCGCCAAGCCGCGCTGCTTCGTAACACCCGCTCGCTTAACTTGGGAGCTAGCTGCACTAATGTGTCGGAGGAAACACCGTTCAACTGACAACCGAGTCAGCTTGCAGGCTCGAGGCCAGCCACAAAGTGCCTCTAGAGCGCGATGAGCCAAGTAAAGCACCCGCAGCCAAACCCTCCCCCTAACCCGGATGACGCTGGGCCAATTGTGTGCTGCTCTATGGGACTCCCGGTCACGTCTGGGATCAAACCCCAGGGTGTAGCAACACTGCAATGCAGTGCCTTAGACCGCTGTTCCACTCGGGAGGCCTTACCTTCTGCACTACTCTGACTCTAGCCACCTCAACCTGCCTCTCTCTCACTGGACACTTCCGATCCCCAACAACATGTGCACCCCTACAGTTGACACACAAATGTATCCATATAACTACACAATCCTCCATCCCATGCCCTCCTGCACACTTCACATATCTTGGAATCTCCCTCCTACACACTGCTGCGACATGACGATAAATGTTGCACCTGAAACAGCTCAGTGGGTTCGCCATAAAAGCTCTAACGGGATAATTGTTATATCCTAACATGACCTTGTCTTGTAAAGACTCTGACTCAAAACTCAAAAGGACTGACAGTGACTCCTCTGTTTCACCACGCTCACCACTGGGTCTGCGTCGCACCAAACAGCAGGCGTCACAAACACCAGGAATCTTCAACTTCAATTGCTCCACCTCCAACTTAACGCTACCACAGAAATCATTCCTTTCAAGGGTACAAGAAACAGATCTTGACCCAAGTTGCATGACATGGAGCGCCCGCTTCCTCTGATCAGAAGAAACACAAACAAATATCACAAGTCCACTGCAGGTTACCTATTTACTGATTCAACTGCACCCAACTCCTTTTCCACCCACTCTGAAACCACAAATGGATCCACCAAAAGGCTAGGATCCACTTTCTCCAAAAATGTCACTCCTACTGGATCAGAATCTTCTTTATCATGTCCATCGATGCCATGTTCAGGCCTCCGAGCTTTTCACCACACCTTCCACCTCATTTAAATCGTCCTCGTTCACTTCCATTTCACTTCCAGAACTCGGGCTGGCGCACGGCTCACTTTGTTTGCGCTTGACACCAATCTTCTTCGACACTGCATCTACATTTTTATTGCAATCTTCCTCAAATTCAAATCAACCTCTTCTTACTAATTTTCCCCCTCCATTCCTCCTCAGAAATACCGATATTCCTCTTCTCCCAACTTTGCTTGCGGCCCAATGACATCCTGGCGTAACTCCATCTCTGTCTTTCTCCCTGTGGCATTAGTCCTAGACCTGAACTCTCACTCCAGTTCCCGTTGCCTCACTGTCTTTCTGACACAAGCAGCAGATACTACTGTACTGGAGCGGCTCTGTCTCCTGGCTACGTACTGGAGTCATAGCTTAAAAATGGACCAATAGAAGTATAATGAGAGGTTCCTGCAGATGCATGAATGCCCACATGCAGGAACGCCCAGAACTGCGGGCTGCAGTTGCACCCTGCTTAATAAATCTGCCAAGGCACTGCTGCTTTTCTGATTTAATCTTCTGTTGCCACATGGAAACTATTAACCATTTACAATGTAGGAAAATACTTTCATTCATTGCAGAAAAGCTGAAGGAACCGATTTTACATTGTAGACCTACATGCTTTTGGCATCATAGTGCCAGAGACGATTTTTGAGAACGCAGCAGGGGATCTCGGTCACACCATACAGGCAATCGCGAAAATAGTTGACGCCGTAATATGTCCCTTCTCTCTTTCCTTCCATTAGCTAGCCAGTGTTTTGGCTAAATGTAAAGTGGTCCAACCAGAGAAAAGTTCCAGTGATTGCATCGTTTGAATTTCTTCCAGACAGTTCGTGTGAGCTGGTCTACAAGAACATTAGGAAACACGGTGAGCTCCGGTAGCTTACTGGTCAACTTTCTGCAAGAAATTAGACTGGGTTCAGTAAACAAAAACTAGCTAGCTTTAGTTAGCTAGCAATGAAGCAATTAGCCATACTAGATTACCCTGTCGTCGGGTCTCGGCTAGGAAGTAACCAATGAAGTACTAACTAACGTTAGCTAGCTAGCTTTAGAGATGAGAGGGCCAAAATAAGGTACAGAATACTGTCATAAGTCAGCAGTTTGTGTGTGGAATAAAACATGGTAACTGTACTGTGTACGAAGGCTAACGCGTTAGCTATGGCTCTGTGTAACGTAAGTTAGCTATATGCTAACTAATCTGTGTGGTGGAGGAATAGCTAGGCTAACTGAACATGACTAGATTGAACTCCAGATAGCTACTTTAGGCTACTGAATGCAATTTTATATATATATATATATATATATATTGCTTTCTCGACTGTGTTCTATTATAATGTAGTGTGTCATCCTTCTTTGGATTGATGGGATGTAATGTTAACGCCGTCGTTAGTCATAGTAACGTTAGTACGGCGGGGTCTACTAACATTATGGTACCATCACACATTGCTTCCCATGAGATTGTTTTCTTGTCTTGAGTCAAGTAATTGCGTGGGTTTTTTGGGACGTTGGGCTGTATTGTTGACTCCCTTGCCCAATGTCTCAAAAGACTACCGAAGTAGCCCTGACGCTAACTATTATTGTGATGTGAGACTAAATCAAATTCACCCGTTCTAAGGCAAGGTCAACTGACAGCTCACAGTGGAGAGAGGTCAAGTGTTATTGCAATTCTGAAAAGAAGCAATGTCGTTCAGCCTGTAGGGGGTGGGTATAATTTGTGAAACGTTCCAACAGGAATCTGTTCCAAAAACTTCGTAAAGTACAAGGTTGCCAACAAACAACGCATACAAAGTAGCATGATAAATTAGCCTAGCTAACTATATTAGCTGCCGAATAGGTATCAAATCACCACGTAGCTTATTCTTAATGTTTGTCCATAGGCTACCAGAGTGAGGACAGACATTTTTTCAGAATAAACGTGGTGAGTGAAAACCCTAATGAAATAGCCCACTCCCTATCCGTTATCTTATTCTGCTGCTAAACAACTTTGTATGCGTTGTGTGTTGGCAACCTTGTTGTTTACGAAGTTTTGAACAGATTCATGTTGGAACGTTCCACAAATTATACCCACCGGCCTGTAGGATTGCCTGTATAGAACTTTGTCATGTGAATGATTCACAACATCCGGATCTTATTATTCCATTGTCAGTTTATTTGCTGTGTGTATGTATTATTATTTTTTACGCTGCACAAGCATTGTCCTTAGCGGATAATAAAGATCTAGGCTATTGAATAGATTAGGAATATTCTCTGTCATACATCCACACGTGATTGGTAGGATTGACACTCGTTTTGCTATGCCTGGTTTAGACTGCATGCTACACTAACCTGGGGTAATTTAACAAAGAGTTCACAGCAAAGAAGCTCTGGCTGTCTGAATAACTTGACTATTCCACAGCATGAGTAGGAGACTAATGTCTAGTGTAGAAGTTGAAAACATTGATTTTAGTTTCTTATTTCAGCAGGTGTGAGACCATGGTGGTGAATCTCTGCCTACCACATTTCAAGACCACCATCCAGTGTGACAAGGTACAAAACAATTAGAGTTTTATGGACTGGAGTAGCCAAAACCCCACTTGAAGTTCAGTACCTTGTTGTCAAGTAAAAATGCTCATCACCCATAATGCTTGCACTGCGATGACAAACCCGGGATATGGCTCCAAAAGCGTACGTACTGAACTTCAAGTGGAGGTTTGGCTTGGACCAGAGCTGACATTATCCCCCATGTCCCTCCATAGATCCTTGACTAACGTTGGTTCAATGTATAACAATCTGAACAAATGGTTATATTCCCAGTCAAAGCAAATGGGAGAAATGCTTCTAAATGAACATCTAAAATAAGCATTCTTATTGAAAAAATGTAGATACTCTCTTTCCTCTACCTCTTCTTCCTCTTCTCCATACTCTACCGTACTCTACCTCTTCTCCATACTCTACCTTTTCTTCCTCTTCTCCATACTCTACCTCTTCTTCCTCTACTCCATACTCTACCTCTTCTTCCTCTACTCCATACTCTACCTCTTCTTCCTCTACTCCATACTCTACCTCTTCTTCCTCTACTCCATACTCTACCTCTTCTTCCTCTACTCCATACTCTACCTCTTCTTCATACTCTACCTCTTCTTCCTCTTCTTCATACTCTACCTCTTCCTCCTCTGGAGTACAACACAAAGCCAATCTTCCCTTTGTCTCATCACACCTCCCTGTCCTACTCACCTACTGTGGTCATTTTCTGTCCTCTGGGTTTTATGGAGAGGAGGAGGCGAAAGGGAGAGAGATGTGTGCTTGAATGAGAAGTGGAGGAAAGGGTTGAATGATGGAGGTGGCAGATGGGGAGAAGGAGAGGAGCAGGGTGCTATGTGGGAGGTTGAATCACAGATGACCTTGCTATGTACCGGTCTTTATATTATAGGTTGTCTGATACTCACTTCGCTAGTTGTTATTCTTCTTCTGGGAATGAGTCTTCCACTTTTTCACCCTCTTTACCTCTCCCCTCTTTCCTTTCACTCTCCACCTCTCCTTTTTGCTCTTTCCGTCGCCTCTTCCTTCACTCCTCCCCCTCATCATTTCGCTGCTTTTAAATGTATGTAGTTCTGTTCTTGAGCTATTCTTGTCTATTAATGTTCTGCATTCATGTCATGTTTAATGTTTTGTGTGGAACCCAGGAAGAGTAGCTGCGGCTTTCGCAACAGCTAATGGGGATCCTATTAAAATATCAAATACTTCTCTCTTCAACCCTACCTCCCTCTCTCCCCTAACCTCCTCTCTTCCATTCCTTCCTTCTCACGTTCCTCACTCTGCCCCTATTCTTTTCCCTCCCTCATCTAGCTATGTGCAGATGGGTACGACGTCACCAACCTCCTATCAGCCGACCCAGCAGTCCGGAGGCGGGGTTTTAAGCTGGAGTACTTCCTGCGGCCGCCTGTACAGGTGAGCTGACGCTGTAGAATATTTAGAGATGTGTATTATGACATCACTGTCCTATTCTTCATCTCTTTCTAGAGAAGTGGTCATGGTGGGTATGTCTGTCTAATCTTCCTTTGTCTGACTCTAGGTGACACTGCAGTTTGGCTTCCAGGTGGAAGTGTGTCGGGTGGATGTGGAGCTGTGGCCCTGGGGAATGGACCGAGGACAGGCCTGCAAGAGGCTGGAGATCAGCACCAGCTCTGACCCCCCACTCCCCCACAATCACAGCTTAGAGCAGGGCCAAACCCAGGACCAGCAAGGCCAAGAGAAGGGCCAGCAATGGGACCAAGCCAAGGCCCAGTTCAAAGGCCACCAATGGAGCCTCCAGGCCCAACAATATAGTCTACAAGGCCAGGAGAAGAGCCAGCAATGGACCCAACGTGGCCAAACGCACAGCCACACAGACACCAGCCAGGGGGCTTTCCACCTGGTGGGACGCTGTGAACTAACAGAAGAGACCCACGTCAGTTTCTCCCATCCCTGTTTCCGCCCGCGCCCTCCCTTCCCCTCCCTGCCCCCGGCACCCCGTGAGGGGTGTAGACAAGAGGAGCTGTGGAGCAGGGGCCCGCTCTCACTAGGCTCTGTGAAGCAGCTCCGTGTGACGGTGCCATACGGTGCGGGGGCCTCCGCGATGGGGCTTAAGGCACTGGCAGTGTGGGGGCTGCCTTCTCGCTGCTGCCCTCCGGACGAGGTGGAGAGGGTGAGGATAACGCATGAGAACGCTAACCTGAGACCAGTGCCACGGCTCAGCCACTTGGCATCAGCTCAGCCTTCACCTGTCAATCAACCACCGGCACTGTCACAGACGACAACAGCAACTAGGTACAGTGTGTATAAAACACTGACTGTTTTCTTCACAATATGAGGCAGATGAATTGCAACTCTTTTTCACAAAGCCAAAGGCAAAACCGTCATCTGTGGGAGGATATTAATGTATTTTTCTCCTATTTTCTATTCTCTGACCCCCAGCCTCCTGCAAGTCCCTGAGGAGTTCCTGGACCCGCTGACCCAGGAAGTGATGTTGTTGCCCATGCTGCTGCCCAGTGGAGTGTCTGTGGACAGCTCTACTTTGGAGGAGTACCAGAGGAGGGAGGCTACCTGGGGTCGTGTCCCCAACGACCCCTTCACCGGTGTCCCCTTCGTCTCTGAGTCACAGGCCCTCCCCAACCCCCACCTGAAGAGCCGCATCGACCGCTTCTTGCTCCAGACAGGGTTAGAGGTCAGGGAGGGAGCGGTTGGGAGGCAGGGCCACGGGGAGAGTCCGCACCCCTCCAGACTCATACCTCCACAGAGGACTGGAGAGAGTAGGGACTCTGCTGTCACCACTGCTGCTGCTGTAGAGTCAGCCAACCACCAGGGGGCACTTAGCCGAAACAGTGGGACTCGCACACAGACTACCCAAAAAGGGGCAGAAAGTGTTATTACACAGAGGAGCCAGCTTACGCAGTACAGGGGGACTGGGGCTTTTAACAACAGGGCGAAGAATGGGAACGGGAAGGATCGGTGCGCTGGTAAAGTTCGTCCTAAAGAAGGGGCAGTGGATAGAGTGAGTTCCCAGGAGGGAGGGCCAGACTTGGGGACAAGGAGAAAGAGAGAGCTTGAGGTTTGGGCCACTCTGATCCGTTCTAAGGGAAAGGGTGAGCCCACCGGGCCCAAAGCAGCCTCTGCTAGTGCTGGTCACTCCAAGGAGCTACTTCCTGACTTGAAAAGACCAAGAACAGATGCAAACCCCACTATCTCCTCAGGTGAGTGGTAAATTAGACAATGTGAAAAGCGTGAGAACAAAAACATTGCATTCTGGCGTTTAGTTAAAATGACTTTGTTTAGGGTTGGCTGTATCAAGTGTTTGAATGTGTGTCACTTATGAGTGTTTGTGTTATTCCTCTTGTTCCAGCCACAGTTCCTAGCAGTAGCTCCCATGAGCAACGCTTGTCTGCCAGTCTAGACTATGAACAGCGTTTGTCTGCCAGTCTAGACCAAGAACAGCGTTTGTCTGCCAGTCTAGACCAGGCCCTTCTCTCAGCCCTGCAGGGTCGACCCTCCTTTACCTCCTACCCCTCCCAAACCCCCCAGCTCCAGCACAAACACACAGACACACCTGCTGACACCCCAACAGGTAGGAACGGCCTCTAGCGGCTCTGTTTGAATTTGGCTAAAATGTACCCTTCCTTTGATTATGAATGCATGACGGGGAATTTCTTGAGTTGACTAGTCATTGGTTGAACAAGTTAGACGGTCAAGTAGTGCGATGTTGCCTAGGTAACCGGGAGAAAAACACTGTCAGAGGCAGTCCAAGGACTTTCAGCCTCATTACACTGTACCAAGTATTTTCTAGTCTTTATTATGTTCACCTACAGTACAATAATAATTTGGTGGGTGATTATTTGTCCTGTTTCACTCATGTACAAGTGTTTGTTAATACGCATGTGTGAATTGGAAATGTGTTTTTTGCATAGCCCACTCTCCCTGAGACACCCTCAGAGTGGGGTCACGGCCAGGGTCTGCCATTACCAACAGTGACCCCAGGTTTGCAGATATAGGTTAACATCTGTCTTGATACTTCATCCTTCTCGACTCGCCATACAAACATCCTTCCCATTGCTGTAATTAATGTAGTTTGTTGATAGAGCCTTTTTAAAATAGTGTTTGTTGTTGGAGTATTAAGTGGTCAGTCAGGGAGAATAAAATACAAACTGAACAGAGACTCATTCATGGTGTACATACTGCTCAATACGTGCATTCTCTTTCTCTCCTTCATCCTCTCTTTCTCACCCTCTAGCTTTTCCTATTTCTCTCTTTCCCCCTCTTCTCTCCCCACTTCCCTTTCTCTCTCTCCCAGGTGAGAACAGGTGTGGTTCCTGTTCCTGCTCTCTGTCAGTCTACTCGACCTCTCCATCAGCATATCGCCTGCCCTGTGGTCACTTCCTGTGCCGCCCCTGCCTACACAGGAAGTCCCGCCCACTTGTCACTACAGCAATGCCCAATCACATCCTCTGTCCCACCTGCCATAGCCCTGCCGCTTCCAGTGACATCACACACGTGCATCACTGAACGGAAAAATGTGTGTCGCATTAACCACTGAACGGGCTATGGCGGCAGGTAACCTAGCGGTTAAGAGTGTTGGGCCAGTAACTGAAAGGTTGCTGGTTCAAATCCCTGAGTCGACTAGGTGAAAAATCTGTCTGTACCCTTGAGCAAGGCACTTAAACCTAATTGCTTCTCTAAGTTGCTCTGGATAAGAGCGTCGGCTAAATGACTAAAATGTAAACGAACTGAACAACCCTACTGCAACTCACTGAAAATGTGTGTGCTCTTAACCACCAATGGATACGCAGTCACACACTCACTCTGCCTGTGCTCTTCACTGCACATGTGAGCAGCAGAATAGTGGTGGACATTGGAGGAAACACAGATTACGATGGGACTCTTTATTGTCCATTGGGCCTTGATGAACAATGACTTAAAATCCCTCCCTGACTCTCTACCCCTGTCCCCAACAGAACTCATTAAAACGTTTACAGACATCTTCTGAAATGTGTATTTTAGTTTGTATTATTCACTGTGGTGATGTGGGTTCTACTTATACCCAACTGTCATAAATTGAGAACCTTCCCTTTGCTTGGTCGGGGAGTGTGTTTGTTTCTGCTTTTCCAACTTGTTGTCTTGCTAAACCAAGGCTAGGGTGTAGCGTCAGTGTGTCACAGCTGCCATTGTAGATCTGTACAGAGAGGAATAGAAAAGTGTGTTCAGTCACAAAGAATGGTTAGGAGAGAAAAGAACAGCGGTCCAAGGCTGCTGTCTCATTGAGAAGTGGCCAGTACAGAACAAACATACCTTTGCTCCCCCTCTTCCTCCTTTCCCCTTGTTTTCCCTTGTTTCAACTTAATTGTCCCAGAGGGAAAATATATTTTGCAGCAATAGTCTTTAAACATGGACATAAATATGTCCATTGATGATTGACAGTGACTTCATACATACAGTGTAGACATATCCCTTGCACGGTCTTCACATTTTGCTGCCTTAAAATTACATCTAAAAAGGGATTACATTCGATTTCTTTCCTACAGAGCTACACAACCTACTCCCCATATTCAAAATGAAAAGGGTAAAACTTGTTATAAATTAATACAAAAAGCGAAGATGTCTTGATTACATATGTCTTCACACCCCAGAGTTAATACTTGGTGGAAACACCTTTGGCAGACATTACAGCTGTGAATCATTTTGAATATTATTCTTCCAACTTTTCACAACTCTTAGGGAAAAATATGTCCATTTGTTCTGGTCAAAATTGCTCAAGGTTGGTAAATTTGGTTGGGAATCATTGATGGATGCAATATTCAAACCTTGTCTCTGATTTTCAAGTCAATTTAAGTCAGGACAGACTAGACCACTCAAACTCAACACCTCATGGAAAGCCATTTTGATGTGTCTTTGGTATAAAAATATTTGTAAATGTCTTGCTGAAAAATAAAACTATCCCAGGGTTAGGTTTTCAGAAGACTGAGGTGGGGTTTTTTGTTTAACTTTTTACCTGGGCTTTGCTCCTTTCACATTTCTTTTGATTCTGACAAACTCTCCACTCCCTGCCGATGACAAGCATACCATAACATGATGCTTCTACCACAATACTTAAATATGACCAAAACCTATAGTTTTTAATTTAGGCCATACAGGTAATGTCTTGTGGTGTAAAGTACTTAAGTAGTACTTTAAAGTATTTTTACTTAAGTAGTTTTGTTTGGTATCTGTACTTTACTATTTATATTTTTGACTACCTAAAGAAAATGACCTCCTTTTTTTTTAAACATTTTCTCTGACACCCAAAAGTACTTGTGCATTTCGAATGCTTAGAACGACAGGAAAATTGTCCAATTCACGCCCTTATCAATTTTCTATTAAGGTATCTTTACTCAAGTATAACAATTTGATACTTTTTCCACCACTGAGTATTACTCAATGTCCTTGTTGCGAACTGAATGGATGAATTTAGAGTTTTTTTTTAACAGGCTTCCTTCCTTTCACTTTGTTATTCAGGCCAGTAATGTGGAGTGGTGGCAGCATCATCTTTGTTATTCAGGCCAGTAATGTGGAGTGGTGGCAGCATCATCTTTGTTATTCAGGCCAGTAATGTGGAGTGGTGGCAGCATTATCTTATGGTCATAGCCATAGGGGGGTGGGGTGTGGCTTAGGAGTATTTTTGCCCACTCATACAGGAGTAATAAATCCCTACTTGAAGGCGTAATCTAATTTAGTTGATTTGTTTTACTTTTTATCCTGGGAGCACCCTCAGCACTCCTAGCACCCATGAATATGGGTATGTTTGTCACCAGCAGGGACTGGGGAGTTTGTAAACATTTTTATAAATATGAAAGGAGAAAAGCCCAGATAAAGACTGAGGCAGGTTTTCCCTCTGTCTTCTGAAAACCCTGGTATAGAATTACATTTTTCCACAGCACAATTACCCACATTTGAATTCCAAAGACACCAGAATGGCTTTGCAAGTGGTGTAGAGTGTTCCTGAATGGTCCAGTCTCCGTGCTGACTTTAAATCTGCCTAAAAAACTCATGTTTGAATATTGCTGTCCATCAACGATTCTCAACCAAATTTACTGAGCTTGAACAATTTTGACTAACAATGAATATACTGTGCATTTGGAAAGTTCAGACCCCTTAACTTTTTCCAGTTTGTTACGTTCCAGCCTTATTCTAAAATGCATTAAATCGTTTTTTCCCACTCATCAGTCTACACACAATAACCCATAATGACAAAGCAAAAATCAGATTTAGACATTTAAGCAAATTTATTAAACTGAAATATCACATTTACATAAGTATTCAAACGCTTTACTAAGTACTTTGTTGAAGCACCTTTGGCAACGATTACAACCTCGAGTCTTGGGTATGACGCTACAAGCTTGGCACACCTGTATTTGGGGAGTTTCTCCCATTTTTCTTTGCAGAACCTCTCAAGCTCTGTCAGGTTGGATGGGGAGCGTCGCTGCACAGCTATTTTCAGGTCTCTCCAGAGATGTTCGATCGGGTTCAAGTCCGGGCTCTGGCTGGGCCACTCAAGGACATTGACTTGTCCCAAAACCACTCCTGCCTTATCTTGGCTGTTTGCATATAATTATTGTCCTGTTGGAAGGTGAACCTTCACCCCAGTCTGAGGTCCTGAGCGCTCTGGAGCAAGATTTCATCAAGGATCACTCTGTACTTTGCTCCGTCATCTTTCCCTCAATCCTGACTAGTCTCCCTGCTGCTGAAAACCCCCCACAGCATGATGCTGCGACCACGATGCTTCACCCTAGGGATGGTCCCAGGTTTCCTCCAGACGTGACGCTTGGCCTTCAGGCCAAAGAGTTCAATCTTGGTTTCATCAGACCAGAGAATCTTGTTTCTCATGGTCTGAGAGTCCTTTAGGTGTCTTGGCAAACTCCAAGCTGGCTGTCATGTGCCTTTTACTGAAGAGTGGCTTCTGTCTGGCCACTACCATAAAGGTTTGATTGGTGGAGTGCTGCAGAGATGGTTGTCCTTCTGGAAGGTTCTCCTATCTCCACAGAGGAACTCTGGAGCTCTGTCAAAGTGGCCATCGGGTTCTTGGTCAGCTCCCTGACCAAGGCCCTTCTCCCCCCAATAGCTCACTTTGGCTGGGCAGCCAACTCTAGGAGGAGTCTTGGTGGTTGCAAACTAATTCAATATAAGAATGATGGAGACCACTGTGTTCTTGGGGACCTTAAATGCTGCAAACATTTTTTGGTACCCTTCCCCAGATCTTTGGTACCCTTCCCCAGATCTTTGCTCTGACATGCAGTCAACTTTGGGACCTTTATATAGACAGCTGTGTGCCTTTCCAAATCATGTCCAATCAATTGAATTTACCACAGGTGGACTCCAAGTTGTAGAAACATCAAGGATGATCAATGGAAACAGGATGCAGCTGAGCTCAATTTTGAGTCTCATAGCAAAGGGTCTGAATACTTAATTTATTAAAAAAAAAAAAATCTAATTTCTAACAACCTGTTTTTGCTTTGTCATTATGGGGTATTGTGTGTAGATAAGGAAATGTTTATATTTAATCGATTTTAGGATAAGGCTGTAATATAACGCAGTAGAAAAAGTCAAGGTATCTAAATACTTTCCGAATGCACTGTATGTTGCCGTAGGAGTTGTGCAAGGTTGGTGGAATCAGTCATTCATAGCTAAAATGGCTTAAAAAGGTACTTCCACCAAGTATTAAGTCAGGGGTGTGAAGACATTTTCAGTCAATGCCTACTCATTTTGTATTTCTTAGTAATTGGCAAAATGTTCTATAATTCTTCTATCACTTTGAAAATGTGGAGTACATTATGTAGATCGATAGGTAAAATATCTAATTCCATTTTTATCTTTAATTTTAAGGCAGCAAAATGTGAAGACTGCAGTGGGTGTGTAGACTTTAACTAGCGGCGGTAGGTGATCGACAGGGAATTCATAGGTGAATAAATGTAGCTATATACTTCTTCCTTGCCTCCTCTACTCATCCTCTCACGCATGCCATTACGGGGACCCTTTTGAGTTGTTTGCTGTAGGCTGAAACACTTCCAAACTTTTAGGCAAGAGAAGAAAGAGTGAGGTGTAGAAAGAGGGAGAGTGAACAGAGTGCTCCTTCAGCTGATGTGTTATTGTGAGGAAACAAATGGCAGAACCATGTGCTGAACTGAACTGACCACTGGAGGCCTGTACAACATGAACATCTCTCTGCTCCCTCTCTTCCTCCTCTCTTCCATCTCAACTGACAGCAGGAGGTCAGTACAAAATGGAACTACTCTACACCCAGTGGCGATTTTAGCATGTAAATCTTGGTGGGGCAAAAAAAAAAAGTGGGATGCATGCCAGCAAAGCAACAACACTAAACAATGCATTAATTGCACGATAATGGTGACAAACGGTGCCCACAAACTGTTAGGGCCTACATAAAGCTGTCCCAACAGCAGTCCCAACACCTTACCACTGCTACAGTTCATTCAGCCTCATTTACTGCCTTTTAAAAAACATAGCTGATATGGCTGACTTGCTTAATCAAATGTGGTTTCTACTGACAATCGAGATGTACAAACTATGACATAAGGGGACGACAAGCGGATACGAGGCAATCCGTAATTTCGATTAAGACAATAATGAGCAAGAGACAACGGACGTAGTCAATATAACTATTTGTTCAGCACTTTTGAAATTTACAGCGGCAGAATTCAGAACATGGGCCGTTCTTACATATAAACAGACAATGAAAGCTCTTACAATATTCGATGATTACAATTCTCTAAAACAGGTTATAGGCAAACAAGCATACACTGGCCACGAACAATGTGTTTACAATACCGAGTTGAAAATAGACCAAATTATTAGGGTGAGGCACATGTGCTACTTACAGCTTACTACACAACATACACTTAGTATTACTTTAGCTACAGTATACATATCTCTGGCATCCTATATAATTTATGAAGCAGCATAAGGCATTTTTGGACTCATGTTGTGATGTGCTTGAACAGGAAAGTGGCACCGCGGTCCTTTATGGGCAAATTTTGTCATCAAAGAGAAAGATGCCCAGATTTACAATTCCGAGTTGAATGACCGTTCAAAACATATTTTCCCAGTCATAGCTCGATTTTCCCAAGTTCCCAGTTGTCCTGTACTCACAGTTAGCCACTGATTCCTTCCCAAACCACTCATTGTTGAATTTACGATTTACAACTTGTAATGTTTATGTCCAATGGCCAGTGAGCACTGAGACGTTTATTCTCTAACTTCTCTTCATATGACAAGGATTGATAAGGATTCGATTGTCGACTTGATTCATGTTGACGATTGCTAGCTTGCTAGCTAAGATTTTGAAAGTATGATGTTGACATGACAACGTGATTTGATGTCATTCTATCTGTGGCCAATGACCTTGAGTCTTCTTGGATGGGCACTTCAAATATAATTCTATGGCAAAACCCAAGGGGAAAAAAAGTTCAAGCTCTAACCTTAGAATTGGGTAGACGTACTGTCCCATGAGTGACAGAGAACTGAGACAATCAGGCGCAAAGCACTGTATTTTCTGCTGGCTAGCCCCACCACCACAGAAAGCACTGCGCTAGGCTAAAACACCTGCATTTTGGAGCTGCCTTACTCAAGAAGCAAAAAAGAGACCATGTTTGTAAGCAGCTTTATTAACTCAATTACTTTTTTTCTACATTGTTTGCAAACTGATATGTGACATGTATTAATGCCAAAATAACAAGCAAAACAGGCAAGCCCCCCCCAAAAAAGATATATGTACACGCCCGTTCAAAAGTTTGGGGTCACTTAGAAATGTCCTTGTTTTAAAATAACATCAAATTGATCAGAAATACAATGTAGACATTGTTAATGTTGTAAATGACTATTGTAGCTGGAAACGGCTGAATTTTAATGGAATATCTACATAGGCGTACAGAGGTCCATTATCAGCAACCATCACTCCTGTGTTCCAATGGCATGTTGTGTTAGCTAATCCAAATTTATCATTTTAAAAAGCTAATTGATCATTAGAAAACCCTTTTGCATTTATGTTAGCACAGCTGAAAACTGTTGTTCTAATTAAAGAAGCAATAAAACTGGCCTTCTTTAGACTAGTTGAGTATCTGAATCATCAGAATTTGTGGGTTCGATTACAGGCTCAAAATGGCCAGAAACAAATAACTTTCTTCTGAAACTCGTCAGTCTATTCTTGTTCTGAGAAATGAAGGCTATTCCATGTGAGAAATTGCCAAGAAACTGAAGATCTCATACAACGTTGTGTACTACTCCCTTCACAGAACAGCGAAAACTGTCTCTAACCAGAATAGAAAGAGGAGTGGGAGGCCCTGGTGCACAACTGAGCAAGAGGACAAGTACATTAGAGTGTCTAGTTTGAGAAACAGACGCCTCACAAGTCCTCAACTGGCAGCTTCATTAAATAGTACACGCAAAACACCAGTCTCAACTCAACAGTGAAGAGGCGGCTTCTGGATGCTGGCCTTCTAGGCAGAGTTGCAAAGAAAAAGCCATATCTCAGACTGGCCAATTAAAATAAAAGATGAAGATGGGCAAAAGAACACAGACACTGGACAGAGGAACTCTGCCTAGAAGGCCAGCATCCCGGAGTCACCTCTTCACTGTTGAAGTTGAGACTGAAGTAGAAGACAGCATGACTACAGGTGCGCCTTTTCTGGCCAATCGCAATGCCACATTCCATGCTTCAGCTGTGCGTTTGTCCTGGACTCCTCTAGTTCTCCTCCATGTGCTACATTCAGAAATGTCCCAGAGACGGGAAGCACACATTATTTTCCGAGTCCTCTTTTCATATCCACAATGTTTGAAAGGAAGGCTGGTTTGCGATGTCTATTATTTTTAATTTTCTACAGAGTAGCTAGGCTAGCCTAACATCTTTTTTGTTCCATAAAGGTTTTAGACCATTGTGTTGGAAATGTAGGCTACAACGGGTTGGAGAATAGTGGGAAGATGAATCTGAGTGTGCAGGTAGCTGTTCTTGAACCACTGGAAAATGACCTGGTGTGCGTGCACACATCCAAAGTGTGAAGATATTCAGAGAAATTTATTTGTTGTTTGTTATTTCATAACTAAGAAAAACATACATTTTGTTTTTCTCATGCAATTTACAATTGTTGTTTTTCTAACAGCCACGCTGTGTTATGTTAATAACAACCACTACTATCAAAGCGTTTTACATCTATGCAATGTACTTAGCTCTAGCTGTATGGCCAGGGGTCTTTTGGAATTGGGCAAAATGCTTAAACCACTGGCAGAAATAACAAAAGGAGAAAAAGGATACAAGGATACAAGTTATGAACTGTGAAGAAGGCATTGTTGTTCCACATAAGAATGTATATACAGATACATACAGTAGACCTACATATTGAATTATTCAATTCTACAAGACATTATATTTCATAATGCCTCAATAGTTATAGGTACTGTACACACCACCGAAATCCAGAAATGAAATACATTGATTTCTTGCACTGTAATCAGTGTTGTAGAATGATCGGATTACTCTTCAACAATCATTGGTGGTGGATAGAGTGAGTTACCCCATACCATGTGAAGTAGGCTACTTGTAGTCCTTATTAAATTCACTACATCAATGCAATATATTACAGCTATTAATATTATGAACCACCATTTACTGAGAATCACTCATGTTCCTCTATTGTTGAAATGAATCAATCACTGCCAACAAAACTGGTCGGTTGTGTTTTCTACCCAGTTCCAAGACAGGTTCTGGTACGTTTTAACAGTAATTACACCTATCACATAACTTTGCTTTACTGAAAGAAACTGAGGTGAAAGGTGTTTTCTGGTGTGTGTGTGTGTGTTGTGTGTGTGTGTGTGTGTGTGTGTGTGTGTGTGTGTGTGTGTGTGTGTGTGTGTGTGTGTGTGTGTGTGTGTGTTATAATGACACCTGGAGCCAAAGTCACATTCAATAACTGGATTTTTAATTATACAGTGTATGGATGGTTAAATAATAACTGGTCTGAGGAGGTTTGAGAAGACCAGTATGTGATATTGCGATAAGAAAATAACAAGTTACCTTGTGGTGAGCGAGAGGGAGAAGGCGTGGAACATATGCAAGTCAATAGTAGTTCGAGCAACTAGCTCTAACAGTCTCACTTCAGAATTAGACATTCATGCACATTTTTAAGTTGTTGCAAACATACATTTTTTAAGTTGTTGCAAATATCAAATTTTGACGTGTTTAAGGTTACGTTTAGGCATTAACTCCGAAATCTTAAGGTTAGGCATTAACTCCGAATGGTTAAGGTAGGGTTAAGGTTTGCGATAGGTTTTAAAACAAAAATCTCAAAAACAACTTTCCAGGGCTGGATTTAAACTTAGGCTACAACCTTTGGAATCAGAGACAGATGCTTTCAGAAACTTACTTGGAGGTAACAGTGCTCACTGTTGCCCCTAGTGGCTGGTTTCAAAGTCATCTCCCGACATCCTCAGACATGGGTGGACGTGGAATACTGGGTGTGTTCGTAAATTCACTCTGGAGTGCCACAGAGCGCTCTGGGCATTAGTGAATTAAGAGCGTTGTCAGATTGTTAGTTCCTAAATTCAGAGAGTTTCGCTCTAGGAGTGTTCAGCGCGCACACTGGACACTCTGGACGAGGTGTAGGGTAAATCCAGGGTAAATCCGAGTGTTCTGACCTCACAAGGGCAGTCAAGCACCCAAGCTAACTGGCTAACGTTGGGTAACTTGCTAGCTACTTCCAAACACAAATGAGAGAAAACCTCACTCTGACCATTTTACTCGCCCTAGCAGAGCTGGTTAGGCTGTTTTCATGTTATCTAGAGTGCTGGTGACTGTAACTGTTCTGCTGGCAACCATTTTTTATTTATTTTTTGCCAACGTTTACTGACGCTGGTCATATTCAACAGGTGTTGAGCGTTCGTAAATTCATCAGTTATTCTACGCTCTGGCACACTCAGACGAGAGTGCTCTGAAATCGGAGTAGATAAGTGGTATGATGGCGACGACAGAGATGGCAGCATCGTGACTAGCTCTTTAGCAACTCTGCAGTATTTGGTTTGTTTATGTACTATTTTTAACGTAATTAGCTCAGGAATTGTTTTGTGTCATTACATACAGCCGGGAAGAACTATTGGATATTAGAGCAGCGGTAACTCACCAGAACTTCCAGTATTACGACCAGGATTACGACTTCCCTAGAGCAGATCCTTTGTTTCAGAGTAGCTTCAGAAAATAATATCGGCACATATACCGATACAGTGAATGAGTTTATCAGGAAGTGCATAGGAGATGTTGTATCCACTGTGACTATTAAAACATACCCCAACCAGAAACCGTGGATAGATGGGAGCATTCAAGCAAAACTGAAAGTGCGAACCACCGCATTTAACCAGGGCAAGAAGACTGGGAATATGGAAGAATACAAACAGTGTAGTTATTCCCTCCGCAAAGCAATCAAGCAGGCTAAACGTCGGTATAGGGACAAAGTTGAGTCCCAGTTCAACAGTTCAGACACGAGACGTATATGGCAGGGTCTACAGACAATCACGGTTAATAAACGGAAAATCAGCCACATTGCGGACACCGACGTCTTGCTTCCGAACAGGCTGAACACCGCTCGCTTTGAGGATAATGCAGTGCAACCGACGCGGCCCGCTATCAAGGACTGTGGGCTCTCCTTCTCCGTGGCCGACGTGAGTAAGACGTTTAAGCATGTTAACCCTCGCAAGGCTGCCGGCCCAGATAGTATCCCTAGCCACGTCCTCAGAGCATGCGCAGACCAGCTGGCTGGTGTGGTCACAGATATATTCAATCTCTTTATCCCAGTCTGTTGTCCCCACATGCTTCAAGATGGCCACCATTGTCTGTGTACTTAAGAAAGCAAAGGTAATTGAACTAAATGACTATCGCCCCGTAGCACTCACCTCTGTCATCATGAAGTGCTTTGAGAGACTAGTCAAGGATCATATTACTTCCACCTTACCTGCCACCCTAGATCCACTTAAATTTGCTTACCGCCCCAATAGATCCACAGACGATGCAATCGCCACCACACTACACACTGCCCTGTCCCATCTGGACAAGAGGAATACCTATGTAAGAATGCTGTTCATTGACTATTGCTCAGCATTCAACACCATAGTACCCTCCAAGCTCATCATCAAGCTCGAGGCCCTGGGACTGAACCCCGCCCTGTGCAACTGGGTCCTGAACTTGCTGACGGGTCACCCCCAGGTGGTGAAGGTAGGAAACAACACCTCTTCGATGATCCTCAACACTGGGGCCCCACAAGGGTGCATGTTCAGCCCCTGCCTGTACTCCCTGTTCACCCATGACTGCGTGGCCAAGCACGCCTCCAACTCAATCATCAAGTTTGCAGATGACACAACAGCTTGATTACCAACAACGATGAGACAGCCTACAGGGAGGTGAGGGCTCTGGGAATGTGGTGCCAGGAAATTAACCTCTCACTCAACGTCAACAAAACTAAGGAGATGATTGTGGACTTCAGGAAACAGCAAAGGGAGCACCCCCCTATCTACATCGATGGGACCGCAGTGGAGAAGGTGGAAAGCTTCAAGTTCCTTGGCATACACATCACAGACAAATTGAAATGGTCCACCCAGTGTGGTGAAGAAGGCGCAACAGCGCCTCTCCAATGACGAAATTTGGCTTAACACCTAAAACACTCAAACTTTTACAGATGCACAATTGAGAGCATCCTGTCGGGCTGTATCACCGCCTGGTAACGCAACTGCACCGCCCACAACCGCAAAGCTCTCTAGAGGGTGGTGCAGTCTGCCCAACGTATTACAGGGGGCAAACTTCCCGCCCTCCTTGACGCCTACAGCACCCGATGCCATAGGAAGGCCAAAAAGATCATTAAGGAAAACAACCACCCGAGCCACTGCCTGTTCACCCCGCTATCATCCAGAAGGCGAGGCCAGTACAAGTGCATCAAAGCTGGGACCCGAGAGACTGAAAAACAGCTTCTATCTCAAGGCCATCAGACTGCTAAACAGCCATCACTGCCGATAGACAAAGATTTGGAATCACTGGCCACTTTTAGAAATGGATCACTAGCCACTTTTAAGGTGACCTGGCTGAGTTTAATAACGTTCCGTATCTAGCATTATTCATCTCATGTGTATAAACTGCACTCCACACTGTTCTACAGTATCTTAGTCACTTTTAAATTGTGTTTACATATTGCATCCCCTATTTCATATGTATATATTGTATTGTATTCTATACTACACCACTGACTGTTAAACAGCCATCTCCAGCACATCAGAGGCTGCTGCCTACAGACAGAGATTAGGAATCACTGGCCACTTCAAGGAAATGAAATACTAGTCACTTTAATAATGTCTCCGTATCTTGCATTACTCATCTCATATGTAAACTGTACTCTATACTATTCTATGGTGTCTTAGTCACTTTAATTGTATGTGTAAATATTGCATCACACATCTCATATGCATGTACTGTACACTATACCACTGTATCTTAGTCCAATGCAGCTCTGACATATGTATATATATATTCTTAATCCATTCCTTACTTAGATTTACGTGTATTTTGGGTATATGTTGTGAAACTGTTAGATATTACTGTACTGTCGGAGCTAGAAGCACAAGCATTTCGCTACACTCGCAATAACATCTGCTTAACACGTGTATGTGACTAATAAAATTTGATTTGAGATGGCCAGAGTGAATTTATGAACCCACCCACTGACTTGTATCATGGGTGACCTGGCTGAGTTTGAGACGCTCTCATACAGAAACTCACATTGCCTGATCGCTGCTTGTCAAACCAGTGTTGTGATGATTTGTCAGGTCTGTTGTAGCTTTAAATACACATCATCTATGTTTTTAATAACTGCTGTTAGTGAGCATGTTTTTTTAGCCAAACCAATCAACTACTGTATGTCACCATAGGGGAATTCTACCATGTGAGGCTTTCTGGAAACAGTATAGAGTGGGCGTATATAACTCTTCAATTTATCAGCAAATAGATTTATTAGCAAGTTCAAGTTCAATACCAGTGGGTATTGACATTATTTTTGTGATGGAACAACAAAAGGCATACTGAAAAGTATATGAGATACATCAATGCCTGTTGACAACACAGTTCAACATTAAATGACCTTATATTCACTATACTCACTGTATAGTCCCTTTTATTTTGGTATGCCCGGCCCCACTTTTACCCTGGTCCCTTTTAGTTTGGTATGCCCTGCCCCACTTTTACCCTGGTCCCTTTTAGTTTGGTATGCCCTGCCCCACTTTTACCCTGGTTGTTACCAGGCTGCTCCAGATCTCTGCTGTTGGGTTGTTGTATTAAATTAAATGCAGTAAAAATGTAACCTGTTAAAACATGCCAGACAAATACCCACAACCCACAGAGAGATGGGTGGGGGGGTGGGGCGGTATAAGTTCTGATGAGTTTCACTTGATCTCTCACATCCACTGTCACCATGGATCTTAGAGTGACGATGCTGCTTCTCTTTCTGTGTGCTCTGGCCATCAAGACCACTGAAGGTAAGGAAGAGAGCGTAATGCCTCACTGTAATAGAAAAGGCAATATGTTATTTACTATCATCAGAACAGTATGCAGTTGCTTGAGAAACAGATATTGAAAGTTGAGAAATCAGAACTGTGGCATAGTAATCAATGACTTCTACTGGTTGGTCATGAACAGAAAAATTAAGTTATTACACACATATTCAATGCATCACTCCTTTGCATAGGACTCAATGAGTAGCTAGTTGCCATGAATGTTCACAACCTTTTGGGGCTTAGCAGAGAGTAGAGAGACAAGAGCTCAGTGCAGTGTGCAAATGGGACATGAGCTCTCAGTGCAGTGTGCAACAAAGGTCAAACTTTGGGGGGTCCTATTTGTTTAAAATGCAATGTTGTACTGCTACAATGGTAACTATGCAAATAAAGCCTATTCCAAATTAAGCTAACACACCTGCGTCTCTGTCATCGTTTAAACCAGTTGACAGTTGGTTAAGGTTCTTTCAAATCACATTAATCTCTCTACTCTGCCTGTCTGCCTCTCTCTGTCTTGATTGTGCCAATATCCAACACATATACGATAGGTGCACACACTACTGCACATTACACATGACAGAAAAACATAAAAGCCCAAAGATGTAGTTAGCTATATGCTATCTTGGGTAAATACATGAAACTAGCTCCAGTAGTCTAATCTTTTTGAGTGTGAACTGTTTCACCGTACTGTTTTGTATTATACTGTATTATATGGACTGGAATTATGCACATGTTGCAGTCGTAAATCAGAATTTGTTCTCAACTGGCCTACCTGGTTAAATAAAGGTGAAATAAAATAAAAATAAAAAAACATTGTTCAAACCATAATAAAGCAGGGAGAAAGTGTGATTCTGATGAAGCACGTGTCCTACAAAGTTACAAGTATAGGCTAGTGAATTTGATTTTAATTTTGAAATATAATAGGGCCTATTTGTATAATTAGTAGGCTGGCGCATATATACCTTTCATAATATGTCCCCTAATGTTATTAACCTACCTCCTCTTTCTCTCTCTATTGTTGCTTCATTCCTTCCTAGCTTTCAACAGCTAAATGAAACACGTTCCGTTATCCTTATCTTCATCATTCTAACAACCTTGAATATTATAGGACTAGAATTAGATGCAGAAGGCTTTCACTTCTCTTCACGAAGATTGAATAGTTATGGGTTTGAATAAATAACTGCTATAGCCTACCGCCATCGCGTGTTCGGTCTTCTTTCAAACTACCCGTGATTTCTATTAGCTGCTGTATTTAATATTCAGCAAGCAAGATCTTGCGTACCTCTTCGAATAGTCTATTATAAAAATTGCAAAGAAAATGTCCAGCAAGCTATTCTAGTCTAGCTTTTACTGCATGGGACTCCAAGAGCTAAGGAGCGTTTTTTAAGGTGTGTGGGTATTGCGCAAGAGACAGAGGCTATAAATTAGAGCTTATTATGCATAACCCATCATTAATTAGCTAAATATAAGGTTATTACTGCATTGAATGAATTACCTGAAAGAGGTAGGCTAGGACGTCTACAGTACATACAGGGCTATATATCAATCTAGAACAGGATTATAGATTTTGGATGCAATTTGAATGGAATTGATGGAGAGAAGACTGCGAGAGAGTGCTCGCATGTGCAGTAAATTAAAACAACCATATTTGAGTGATAGGCTGTTTTAAAACATTGCAGCTGCAATAAAAAATACAAATCTTTCCAATTAAAAAATAAATGGGACCCCCGAAAAACAGATGGAGATGGGTAAATAAGAGGCGCATTCGGTCTTTATATTATAGACTATGCTGCAGAAATACAGGCCTACCTGTCACAAGAAAGAAAGTTACCATGATGAGATGATAGATCAACATACATTGTGAACTGCGCTTCAATCTGAGATGGGCTGTCTGTCCCCACCCTGTGAGTTGACGATTCATCATGCAGAGGCCGTAGAGAAGCCAAATTTAGACGTTGCATATAATTTAAGAGTTCAATTTCACGCCATGCTCTTCATACAAATAATTTATTATAATTGACCGGTTTCTCACAATTATTTATCCCGGGAAAAGGGAGTGGTTTTGGGCGGTAAATCTCAGTAACCGGGTTTCAACCATTCAACCCTAGTGTGTGTGTGTGTGTGTGTGTGTGTGTATACATGCATGCATGCATGTAAGAGACAGTGAAAGAGAGAAAGAGAAAGAAAGAGAGATAAAAATTGGCAGTAACTATAATTGGCAGTTATGTCCCCTAACTGGTATTGCTCAAAGTTGTTTATTTAGTAGCACAGGCAGGCTTATAATTAGTGGATTGTATCTGTTGTGACTTGCTGACTTTCAGTTGATATTCATCAACAACTAGGCTGCCATTCTACTGTCATTCTATAGTCACAGTTTAAATCAACACAGATCACCTGACTTTAAGGAACATGAATGAGTGTAATTCTCGGAAGTACTTCTTCAGCTACCTCCAGTGCTTGACATAGACTGAAATAGGTTCCAGGTACTCATTTTGGGTGCCAGTACTGTTTATGTTTAGGTGCAGGAGCGCCACAATACTTTTGAGCTAATATTCTATAAAAGGAACAGGAGCTCAAGCATTAGAACATTTGAGGTGCCAGCACTCAGCTCCGGTGAGCTTCTGCCCATGTCAAGCACTGGCTACCTCTCCTCCTCTTTGTTCTCTGAAAGAACACTACCACCTGTACCACTACAACTGTTACTACTACTTTATTACTACTACTACTATTTTATTACCATGCCTACTGAAGCCACTATTACAACTTCCTCTACTGCAATTACCACTACCATCACTAAGGCCATTATACTGCAACTCTTACAACTGATGGTAAACATTGCAGGTGGCATTCCTAAGTGCTGCGTGAAGACATCTATGGACATTCCCACCAATCTGCTGAGGAAGGTAGAGAGAGCAGAGATGCAGTTGAGCAATGGTGTCTGTGAGATCAACGCACTGATGTGAGTTCAACATAATACTGTCTGGAGTACTATCGTTACAATCATTTAAACTGTCATACTGTACATGAAGGTGTAGTTATGACATACTAGTATGTCTGATATGATTTACGTTAAAGATTCAGTTATGCTAAAGGCATTCTGCTTCAGACGGTGACCTGAGACAATGATGGTCTTATCCTCCACGTCCACAGACTGCATGTGAAAGGGAAGAAGTTCTGTGCCCACCCCAAGTTCAAGAGAAAGCTGAAGAGGCTCCAGAGGATAGGGCAGAAAAGGCAGAAGAAGCCTTAGTGCTCTGTGGAGGGAGGGAACTTGTTAATGTGCGGCAGCTTGACTTTTCTCTAATGTATTTTTATACTTTTTCCTTGTTTATTATGAAGTGTTCTGGAGGAGTTTCTTAATTGCATTAGTATGTATGTGTGTTAGGCAGAAACCTGTGGTGCATGTGTGCTTAAAGCTACTTGTGATCCATCAACTAATCAACGTCATTCATGAAATTGTTTCGTATGTAATAAAAAGTACACATCAAATATTTTGTGTAATATACTCAAGGCTGGTCTGTGATATATGAAACATTCTTGTGTTGTTGATATTCTCATAAGCTGCGAGATTTTAAAATGCTATCACTGTGGTCACCAACCCTCATTCTAAAGAGGTATACAGGCTTTTTCCCCCAGCCATGCACAAACACAACTGATTCTGCTACTTGAGGTTATTGATGATTAGTTGAATAGGTGGTGTGTTAGTGCTGGAATGAGCTCATGTTGCACAACATTTCTATAGGCTATGAAATTGTGTGAGAAAACAGAATGGTGGCCTCTATTAAAAAGAGGAGGCTCCCATCAGCTTACTATAGGCTTGGCCTACTATATTTATTTCTCAGCCTTCCTAATATTAAGCACATTGCTTCTCTTTAAAACAGGAGTATAGCCTACCTGACTGGCATGAAAATGGACCATGGGAAAAGTGTCCTCCATTCGCTATTTAAGTGCATAAATGACATGTATTTTTTCCCCCCTGCCCCTCTTTCGAGACAGGCGCATGATAATGGTCCAATTTAAATCAAAACAAATTTCACACATATATTATTTAATATATTATATTATCTTGTAAAGGCAAGATTAAATCAAGAATAGTGTGATGGGTGACAATATTACCCTATCTCTTGTGAATTATATATTATCTCTTGTGAATGATGCCCAGCTTAAGGGAAACAGCGCATGTTTTTTTTGCAACTTTTTCTAATCATAGCAGCACACCTCATGTAGCCTAGCCCATAGGCCTATATGCTTTGATAAGGTTTGTATCACAACTAAAGTGGCCAAATAACTTCTTAAAAGGAACCACATTAATCCACTTTACAATGGATGTAGGGCCTGCTCCCGAGTTTCAAGTGTGGGGAAGATCATTTTCACCATATAAATGCACTTTTATAATTAAAACCATTACATGCACAATTGCATTTGTGGTCACTTTTGAAAATGGTGCTAATGGAACTTTCACGCTTATAGCCTACTGCCGTGTGCGCATTGCGGAGCTCATAATGTTAAGAAATAGCCTAATAGTTTATCAACATTTTAACTAAACGTTCTCATCTGTTGCAACAGGCTGATTGCATAAAACAGGTTTTTTATGATAGTGGTTGTATTAATTTGGGATCTATCGCATCCCTCAACTGTCCCAGACTATGTTTGGAATATTTATTTCACACACAGAATAGGTCAACTTTTGTACTTTGGGGGGTAGTAGATTGACATATGCTAGTGCTTTTGCTGTTCGTTAGGCCTACTCATCTTGTTGGCTGACAAAAAGTATATGTGGACAGTTCTTCCAACATCTTCAATATACACCTTGAAATTGGACAAGGACACACACAGCTGCGTCCCCGATGTGTCTGTCTTTACTTGTAGCCTGTGAGAAAGAGAGAATGATGAAGTGTGTATAGCCTGCGCAAAAAAACAAAGCAGTGCTCATGCTTTTCATGCAACTTTTTTCAAATCATCATTAGAGTCGCATCATGCAGCCTTAGAATGTATTAAAATCAAAACATATAGCCCAAAATTTGTATCACAACTAAAGTTACAAAAATAACTCTAAATTAAGCATGTAGGAGTTCCTGTTTCTTTGTTAACCGCTAAACACATAATAGCCACATGTGCACACTCCCTCAAATCATTTGGAGAAAATATCCTTTCTATCTTATTCAGTTTTGTTCAATTGTATTATTCATACTATAAAATAATATAAAATAATGCCGGAATTCTAAGCAAATATTGTCTGCTAAATGAACTAGTGTAGCCCACAGCCATGTGGAATACCCAGATCAGGGCCTAACATAAGGACAAAGCAGAGTATGCTATTCTGTTCTTCTGAAATAGACTACATTTCTTTCATATCATGTTTCTTTCGACCTGTCTAAAATAAATAAAGGATTTATTGTGATGGTGTAGGCTATATTACACTCTTAAAAATGATCCTAAGATCCCAATGCGCAATGCCAAGTATCGGCTAAAGTGGTGTAAAGCTCGCCGCCATTGGACTCTGGAGCAGTGGAAACGCATTCTCTGGAGTGATGAATCCTTATTCACCATCTGGCAGTCCGACGGACGAATCTGGGTTTAGCAGATGCCAGGAGAACGCTACCTGCCCAAATGCATATTGCCAACTGTAAAGTTTGGTGGAGGAGGAATAATAGTCTAGCCTGTTAAAGCTGGGGGCGCTGTTGTCACTATTTATGGTAATAATGTAATTTTTGAAACGGCTTCCTACAAAATTCTTGATCGTACAATATGCATATTATTATTATTATTGGATAGAAAACAGTCTATAGTTTCTATAGGAGTTGAAATTTTGTCTCTAAGTGGAACAGAACCCATTCTACAGCAATTTCCCTGACATGGAGTCAGATTTCAGAAATTTTGGCCACTGTTCTGGAGTCAGTTTTAAGGCCAATGTTATTCCTATGAGTATACGGACACTGCTTACGTCTTCCCCTGGATGCCTTTACGTGATGACGATTTGAATGGGGTCGATTGCGCAATCACAGGCACTATAAATTAAAAAACCCTGTAGCTAGGAACTCTTTTCCAGCTGCGTCATGCGCGTGGAGGACACCGACCCGCACTTGTTCCAAGCATTAGTGTTGGGAGTAATCTTTCTCCGGTCATGTTAAGACTCGTTATAGGAGTTAAAAACATCATAAGGTAGTTAATTTAAAGCGTTTTATAGCAATTTATATCCGTTTAGTGCGATTTTGGGACATTTATTTCTGAGACGCTGTGAATCTCTGGGCACGCTTCCAGTTCATCCCGAACGCAGTTGGCATTTCCACATGGCAAGAGGACAGCTTTCCACCAAAAGACGATTAGACCCAAGAAAGGATCCTTTGCCCAAGATACTGATGGAAGAACAGCTCAAAGTAGGACATTTTTATTATGATAAATCGTGTTTCTGTCGAAAAATGTTAGTGGCTTAGGACGCCATTTTTTTTGACTTAGCTTCGCTTGGCGCAAACTGTATTGAAAAGTAAGGATAATTTAAAAAATGTAATTCCGCGATTGTATTAAGAATTAAATTGTCTATCAATCGCTGTCCACCCTATATTTTTTAGTCACGTTTATGAGTATTTATGTATAAGAGTAGATCACTGTCTAAGTGGCGCACGGACATTTTCTCACCAGCTGGGCTACATTTCCCATTGTCTAACCATGATTTTGGTGGCTAAATATAAACATTTTCGATCAAACTGTATATGCATGTTGTAATGTGATGTTACAGGAGTGTCATCGGAAGAATTCTGAGAAGGTTAGTGAAAAAATTAATATCTTTTGGCGATGTTGACTTTTATCGCTCACTTTGGCTAGAATCAATGCTGGGCTGCTAATTGCTATGTGCTAAGCTAATATAACGATTTATTGTGTTTTCGCTGTAAGACACTTAGAAAATCTGAAATATTGTCTGTATTCACAGGATCTGTGTCTTTCGATTCGTGTATGCTGTGTATTTTTACGAAATGTTTGATGATTAGTAGTTAGGTAAACACGTTGCTCATTGTAATTATTCTAGTCCATTTGTGATGGTGGGTGCAATTGTAAACTATGCCATATACCTGAAATATGCACTTTTTTCTAACAAAACCTATCCCATACCATAAATATGTTATCAGACTGTCATCTAATGAGTTTTTTTGTTGGTTAGGGGCTATAAATATCTTAGTTTAGCCGAATTGGTGATGGCTACTGGTGTTGGTGGACAAATAAAAGATGGTGGATTATGCTAATGTGTTTTTAGGTAATAGATGTACATCTTTACATATTGTGTCTTCCCTGTAAAACATTTTAAAAATCGGAAATGTTGACTGGATTCATAAGATCTGTGTCTTTCATTAGCTGTATTGGACTTTAATGTGTGAAAGTTAAATATTTTAAAAAAATATTTTTTTTGAATTTCGCGGCACTGGTTTTTCAGTGGGGGGGGGGGGGGTGTGCCGCTAGCGCCACGCTGATCCTAGACAGGTTAGGGGCTATAAATATCTTAGTTTAGCCGAATTGGTGATAGCTACTGGTGTTGGTGGACAAATAAAAGATGGTGGATTATGCTAATGTGTTTTTAGGTAATAGATTTACATCTTTACATATTGTGTCTTCCCTGTAAAACATTTAAAAAATCGGACATGTTGGCTGGATTCACAAGATCTGTGTCTTTCATTAGCTGTATTGGACTTTAATGTGTGAAAGTTAAATATTTAAAAAAAAAAAAAAAAATTGAATTTCGCGGCTCTGCCTTTTCAGTGGGGGTGGGGGGGTGTGCCGCTAGCGGCACCCAAGTCCTAGACAGGCTAGAACTGTTTTTCATGGTTTGGGCCCAGTGAAGGAAAATCTTAACGCTACATTATAGAATGACATTCTAGACAATTCTGTGCTTCCAACTTTGTGGCAACAGTTTATGGGAAGGCCCTTTCCTGTTTCAGGATGAAAATGCCCCTGTGCACAAAATGAGGTTCACACAGAAATGGTTTGTTGAGATCGGTGTGGAAGAACTTGCCTGCACAGAGACCTAACCTCAACCCCATCGAACACCTTTGGGATGAATTGGAATGCTGACTGCGAGCCATGCCTAATCACCCAATATCAATACCCGACCTCACTAATACTCTTGTGGGTGAATGGAAGCAAATCCCCACAGCAATGTTCCATTATCTTATGGAAAGACTTCCCAGAAGAATGGAGACTTATAGCAGCAAAGGGGGGACCAACTCCATAATAATGCCCATGATTTTGGAATGAGATATTCGACGAGCAGGTGCTCACATACTTTTGTATCTATCTTAAAATTAATGCATTGCTTTGGATAAGAGCGTTTGCTTACTGACTAAAATGTACATGTTTCACACCAGTCTAGAAGGATAGGAGAGGAAGCCACTATATAGACGGTGTGATGCCTACTTGGTATTACATCCTGTCTTCCAAGGAGAGAGATGTGCTGAAGTCTGTGAGGCTGGAGAAGGAGGAAGCGGAGAAGGAGGAAGCGAAGAAAGAGAAAGAAGCAGAGAGGGAGGAAGCGGAGAAAGAGGAAGCAGAGAAAGAAGAAGCGGAGGCGGAGAAAGAAGAAGCGGAGAAAGAAGAAGCGAAGACAAAGGAAGCGGAGACAGAGAAAGGAGCGGAGAGGGAGGAAGCGGAGACAGAGAAAGAAGCGGAGAGGGAGGAAGCGAAGAAAGAGAAAGAAGCGAAGAAATAGAAAGAAGTGGAGAAAGAAGAAGCGAAGAAAGAGAAAGAAGCGGAGAAAGAAGAAGCGGAGACAGAGAAAGAAGCGGAAAAGGATTAAGTGGAGAGAGAGGAAACAGAGGGAGAGAAGAGCCACTGAGCAGAGTAAAACTGAGCTTCGGCTCAGCTCTCTTATCGCATGCCTACAAACCTGTGTAGAATAAAATGGACTCAGTGAAACGTTTCTAGATTTTGTCATAAAAGCAGCCAAGTACACATATGAGGAACTGTTCTAATTGTATTATCCAGTTACATTCACTAAGTTTCCATTTGGCTCCAAGACCTGTGTGGACTCAAGACAGACAAACAAACATATACACAGATATGCAGCTAAATAGACAGGTTGATCTAGCCTGGGACCAGATCAAGTTTGATCAAAAAGAAAGGTGCAAGTTTGCACTGGCTACATTTTTTTTCAAACAAATTCCACAATGGCGTCCTCTAATGGATTTACATTTTGGTAATTTAGCAGAGCGATTTACAGGAGCAATTCAAATGCCATGTCATTCTACAAACAAAAGATTAGGTCTATATTATAGCCTAGAAGTTAACCATAACTGGAAAATAATTGTGAACGATCATGCAGCAGCCCATATGATTCAGCAAAATGACATTACGTCTATTTGGTACTAGATGTATTTCTCCTCCCTTCTATGCAAAAAGTAAAAGTGAAGATAGGCCTATTGCTTATAATCTTCCAGAATTATGTAATTGTACACATTTCCTTCATAACACATTTTCACTGCAACTATCCGATGTATGTGACAATAAAACTAAAACAAATCAAATAAATAATCGCTGCCTGTTTGAACAATCCCCGCCCAGTCTAATAACACTTCCTCCACATGCTCGTGATAAAGCCAAAGTGAAAGAAGCGGAGATCATTTCACATGTTGACGATTACAATTATTCTTGAAGTAATGTCGACCTCAGCTAACTTGCCAGAAGCCGAACATTCCGGACTGTTGAAGTTTCTCTCTGCTGTGTTTTACGCCGTCAGTTCATTCTTGATCATTGTTGTTAACAAAACAATTCTCACAAACTACAGGTAAGATCGTTTCGTCACTGCAGTACTTACTGTGCAGAGGTTACTAGCTAGAAATTTTTATTTATTTATTTTATTTATTTCACCTTTATTTAACCAGGTAGGCAAATTGAGAACATGTTCTCATTTACAATTGCGACCTGGCCAAGATAAAGCAAAGCAGTTCGACACATACAACAACACATGGAGTAAAACAAACATACAGTCAATAATACAGTGAAAATTATTAATACAATGTGAGCAAGTGAGGTGAGATAAGGGAGGTGAAGGCAAATAAAATATATTAATAAATAAAAATATAAAAAAGGCCATGGTGGCGAAGTAAATACAATATAGCAAGTAAAATCCTTTGAAATCCTTTGCAAGTGGTGCTTTCACGACAACTGGGAACTCGAAAACAATCGAGGATAAATCATTTACATTTACATTTTAGTCATTTAGCAGACGCTCTTATCCAGAGCGACTTACAGTAGAGTGCATACATTTTATTACATTTTTACATACTGAGACAAGGATATCCCTACCGGCCAAACCCTCCCTAACCCGGACGACGCTATGCCAATTGTGCGTCGCCCCATGGACCTTGGCTGGAAAACACCGTTCTAAAAGCGTACCGCACAAACCAGCGCTTTCGTGGACAGAGTTGGAAATATTCATTAGAAATTTAGAAAGAGGGGTGATCTAAAGAAACAACAGCTATCATGGGTTGGTAATATCACTAAGATAATTCCTTTGCCTGCTAGACAATGAAAGAAATTAGAAAGCTAATAACAGTAGAGCACATGAGGAAGTCTATAAAATAATTGCCTCCACGTTTCTATTGTAGGATTTTTGGCTATAGGCTACTTTGAAGCAAGGTAAGACATGACTGTGAATACAGATATGCATCTGTTGGTCACAGATACCTTTAAAAAGGGTAGTGTAGTGGACCAGAAAACTAGAAAGTTTCTGGTTTGACCATTAGCCTCATGCAGCGAGACATTGACCAGGCTGTTGATTACACATCTCCTTCACATGGAGTTGATCAGGCTGTTGATTGCACATCTCCTTCACATAGAGTTGATCAGGCTATTGATTGCACATCTCCTTCACATAGAGTTGATCAGGCTGTTGATTAAACATCTCCTTCACATAGAGTTGATCAGGCTGTTGATTAAACATCTCCTTCACATAGTTGATCAGGTTGTTGATTAAATATCTCCTTCACATAGAGTTGATCAGGCTGTTGAATGTGGCCTGTGGAATGTTGTCCCACTCCTATTTAATAGCTGTGCGAAGTTGCTAGATATTGGCGGGAACTGGAACACACTGTCGTACACGTCGCTCCAGAGCATCCCAAAAGTTCTCAATGGGCGACCTGTCTGGTGAGTATGCAGGCCATGCGAGAACTGGGACATTTTCAGCTTCCAGGAATTGTGTACAGATCCTTGCGACATGAGGCAGTGCATTATCATGCTGAAACATGAGGTGATGGCAGCGGATGAATGGCATAACAATGGGCCTCAGGATCTCATCACAGTATCTCTGTGTATTCAAATTGCCATCTATAAAATGTAATTGTGTCCGTTCTCTGTAGCTTATGCCTGCCCATACCATAACCCTATCGCCACCATCGAGCACTGTATTCACAACGTTGACATCAGCAAACCGCTCACCCACACTACGTTTACCATCTGTCTGGTACAGTTGAAACCAGGATTCGTCCGTGAAGAGCACACTTCTCCAGCGTGCCAGTGGCCATCGAAGGTTAGCATTTATCCACTGAAGTTGGTTACGACGCCGAACTGCAGTCAATGCAATACCCTGGTGAGAACAGCGAGCATACAGCTTCCCTGAGACGGTTTTTGATAGTTTGTGCAGAAATTCTTTGGTTGTGCAAACTCTGTTTCGTCAGCTGTCTGGGTGGCTGGTCTCAGTCTCCAGCGGGATATGCAGGTCCTGGGCTGGTGTGGTTACACGTGGTCTGCGGTTGGAGGCCGGCTGGACGTACTGCCAAGTTCTCTAAAACGACGTTGGAGGCTGTTGTAGAACATTCAAGTCTCTGGCAACAGCTCTGGTGGACATTCCTGCAGTCAGCATGCCAATTACACACTCCCTCAAAATTTGAGACATCTGTGGCATTGTCCCATTTTAGTGTCCTTTTATTGTTCCCAGAACAAGGTGCACTTGTGTGATGATCATGCTGTTTAATCAGCTTCTTGTTATGCCACAACTGTCAGGTGGATGGATTATCTTTGTAACAACCTTGTTATTTTACAATGTTTTTGCAACAGATTCCTGTTGGAGGGTTACACAAATTATACCCACCCCATGAAACATGAGACCAACACTTTACATGTTGCGTTTTCTATTTTTGTTCAGTATAGCTACAAAGTAGCCTATGCCTACCTGGCAGAATGATATGATTATTTGCACCAATCCAGTGGCCATTTGTTTAGCAAACTCCATCTCATGTGCGCTACAGAAACACCACTAACCAAACGAGCAGTGCTAGAATTAAAGGGTAACTACACTCAAATCTACATTTCTTAGATTTTTCCTTGACCTCAAAAGTGGTCTGCTGATGTGATCTAAGCATTGTTGTGGACTCAGAACATCCAATTTTGTTGTTTTTCTATTAAAAAAGTGTGACAGATTGAAAATAACCTTGAAAGAATGGGGGAAATCTGAAACCTGTGAATTTCTGTCTCAGTTGAGTGTCCATTGATCTGTTTCAATAATATGCCTACATTTAGCCTACCAAGACCAATATGGAAGCAAAGATATCTGATCTTTTTAGGTTATTAAGAATGTATGTCACAATTTGTCATATCATTTTTTTCACATAGGGTGCCGTTCCTTCGCCGGGTTGGTCATTTGGGATATTTTAGCAAAATTAGAGTATACCTACTTCCCCAGGCAACACTGAACTTGAAGCTCCAACAGGCAGCCAGTTGTTATGGGGTTGTTACAGTTTATTAAAACGTCTTCTTGATTGACCAATAACATCTCTTTTCTCTCTCTTAGATTTCCCTCGTACATGTTTCTAGGAATTGGACAGGTAATATTCCTCAATTCAGGAATCTTGAGGTAGAAGTTGCACAACAGATATACCCTCAGATTACCTTCATATCATCATAACCAACAAACCAAATTGTTGATGGAAAAAATATCTGATTCAATGTCAGTAACGCAAAATTGCCATCTTCTCATAAATATCGAACCCTCTCTTGATTTCCCCCTTTTTCCAGATGGCCACTACAATCGTCATTCTCTATGCTGCTAAAATTAACCAAACAGTTCACTTTCAAGACTTTGACAGAAGCATTTTCATCAAAGTAAGTGTTTTTATTAAGTGAAGTAAGTTTGTTATATTCTTGTTTCAATCCTATGCCTGTCCGTCACAGATGCATTTGTGGCCTGCTGGAGGTCATTTTGCAGGGCGCTGGCAGTGCACCTCCTTGCACAAAGGCGGAGGTAGCGGTCCTGCTGCTGGGTTGTTGCCCTCCTACGGCCTCCTCCATGTCTCCTGATGTACAGGCCTGTCTCCTGGTAGCGCCTCCATGCTCTGGACACTACGCTGACAGACACAGCAAACCGTTTTGCCACAGCTCGCATTGATGTGCCATCCTGGATGAACTGCACTACCTGAGCCACTTGTGTGGGTTGTAGACTCCGTCTCATGCTACCACTAGAGTGAGAGCACCGCCAGCATTCAAAAGTGACCAAAACATCAGCCAGGAAGCATAGGAACTGAGAAGTGGTCTGTGGTCACCACCTGCAGAATCACTCCTTTTTTGGGGGTGTCTTGCTAATTGCCCATAATTTCCACCTTTTGTCTATTCCATTTGCACAACAGCATGTGCAATTTATTGTCAATCAGTGTTGCTTTCTAAGTGGACAGTTTGATTTCACAGAAGTGTGATTGACTTGGAGTTACATTGTGTTGTTTAAGTGTTCCCTTTATTTTTTTGAGCAGTGTATATATTCTTAATCCATTCCTTACTTAGATTTACGTGTATTTTGGGTATATGTTGTGAAACTGTTAGATATTACTGTACTGTTGGAGCTAGAAGCACAAGCATTTCGCTACACTCGCAATAACATCTGCTTAACACGTGTATGTGACCAATAAAATTTGATTTGAGATGTCCAGAGTGAATTTATGAACGCACCCACTGACTTGTATCATGGGTGACCTGGCTGAGTTTGAGACGCTCTCATACAGAAAGTCACATTGCCTGATCGCTGCTTGTCAAACCAGTGTTGTGATGATTTGTCAGGTCTGTTGTAGCTTTAAATACACATCATCTATGTTTTTAATAACTGCTGTTAGTGAGCATGTTTTTTTAGCCAAACCAATCAACTACTGTATGTCACCATAGGGGAATTCTACCATGTGAGGCTTTCTGGAAACAGTATAGAGTGGGCGTATATAACTCTTCAATTTATCAGCAAATAGATTTATTAGCAAGTTCAAGTTCAATACCAGTGGGTATTGACATTATTTTTGTGATGGAACAACAAAAGGCATACTGAAAAGTATATGAGATACATCAATGCCTGTTGACAACACAGTTCAACATTAAATGACCTTATATTCACTATACTCACTGTATAGTCCCTTTTATTTTGGTATGCCCGGCCCCACTTTTACCCTGGTCCCTTTTAGTTTGGTATGCCCTGCCCCACTTTTACCCTGGTCCCTTTTAGTTTGGTATGCCCGGCCCCACTTTTACCCTGGTCCCTTTTAGTTGGGTATGCCCTGCCCCACTTTTACCCTGGTTGTTACCAGGCTGCTCCAGATCTCTGCTGTTGGGTTGTTGTATTAAATTAAATGCAGTAAAAATGTAACCTGTTAAAACATGCCAGACAAATACCCACAACCCACAGAGAGATGGGTGGGGGGGTGGGGCAGTATAAGTTCTGATGAGTTTCACTTGATCTCTCACATCCACTGTCACCATGGATCTTAGAGTGACGATGCTGCTTCTTTTTCTGTGTGCTCTGGCCATCAAGACCACTGAAGGTAAGGAAGAGAGCGTAATGCCTCACTGTAATAGAAAAGGCAATATGTTATTTACTATCATCAGAACAGTATGCAGTTGCTTGAGAAACAGATATTGAAAGTTGAGAAATCAGAACTGTGGCATAGTAATCAATGACTTCTACTGGTTGGTCATGAACAGAAAAATTAAGTTATTACACACATATTCAATGCATCACTCCTTTGCATAGGACTCAATGAGTAGCTAGTTGTCATGAATGTTCACAACCTTTTGGGGCTTAGCAGAGAGTAGAGAGACGAGCTCAGTGCAGTGTGCAAATGAGACATGAGCTCTCAGTGCAGTGTGCAACAAAGGTCAAACTTTGGGGGGTCCTATTTGTTTAAAATGCAATGTTGTACTGCTACAATGGTAACTATGCAAATAAAAGCCTATTCCAAATAAAGCTAACACACCTGCGTCTCTGTCATCGTTTAAACCAGTTGACAGTTGGTTAAGGTTCTTTCAAATCACATTAATCTCTCTACTCTGCCTGTCTGCCTCTCTCTGTCTTGATTGTGCCAATATCCAACACATATACGATAGGTGCACACACTACTGCACATTACACATGACAGAAAAACATAAAAGCCCAAAGATGTAGTTAGCTATATGCTATCTTGGGTAAATACATGAAACTAGCTCCAGTAGTCTAATCTTTTTGAGTGTGAACTGTTTCACCGTACTGTTTTGTATTATACTGTATTATATGGACTGGAATTATGCACAGGTTGCAGTCGTAAATCAGAATTTGTTCTCAACTGGCCTACCTGGTTAAATAAAGGTGAAATAAAATGTTTAAAAAAAACATTGTTCAAACCATAATAAAGCAGGGAGAAAGTGTGATTCTGATGAAGCACGTGTCCTACAAAGTTACAAGTATAGGCTAGTGAATTTGATTTTAATTTTGAAATATAATAGGGCCTATTTGTATAATTAGTAGACTGGCGCATATATACCTTTCATAATATGTCCCCTAATGTTATTAACCTACCTCCTCTTTCTCTCTCTATTGTTGCTTCATTCCTTCCTAGCTTTCAACAGCTATTAGCTAAATATAAGGTTATTACTGCATTGAATGAATTACCTGAAAGAGGTAGGCTAGGACGTCTACAGTACATACAGGGCTATATATCAATCTAGAACAGGATTATAGATTTTGGATGCAATTTGAATGGAATTGATGGAGAGAAGACTGCGAGAGAGTGCTCGCATGTGCAGTAAATTAAAACAACCATATTTGAGTGATAGGCTGTTTTAAAACATTGCAGCTGCAATAAAAAATACAAATCTTTCCAATTAAAAAATAAATGGGATCCCCGAAAAACAGATGGAGATGGGTAAATTAGAGGCGCATTCGGTCTTTATATTATAGACTATGCTGCAGAAATACAGGCCTACCTGTCACAAGAAAGAAAGTTACCATGATGAGATGATAGATCAACTTACATTGTGAACTGCGCTTCAATCTGAGATGGGCTCTCTGTCCCCACCATGTGAGTTGATGATTCATCATGCAGAGGCCGTAGAGAAGCCAAATTTAGACGTTGCATATAATTTAAGAGTTCAATTTCACGCCATGCTCTTCATACAAATAATTTATTATAATTGACCGGTTTCTCACAATTATTTATCCCGAGAAAAGGGAGTGGTTTTGGACGGTAAATCTCAGTAACCGGGTTTCAACCATTCAACCCTAGTGTGTGTGTGTGTGTATACATGCATGCATGCATGTAAGAGACAGTGAAAGAGAGAAAGAGAAAGAAAGAGAGATAAAAATTGGCAGTAACTATAATTGGCAGTTATGTCCCCTAACTGGTATTGCTCAAAGTTGTTTATTTAGTAGCACAGGCAGGCTTATAATTAGTGGATTGTATCTGTTGTGACTTGCTGACTTTCAGTTGATATTCATCAACAACTAGGCTGCCATTCTACTGTCATTCTATAGTCACAGTTTAAAACAACACAGATCACCTGACTTTAAGGAACATGAATGAGTGTAATTCTCGGAAGTACTTCTTCAGCTACCTCCAGTGCTTGACATAGACTGAAATAGGTTCCAGGTACTCATTTTGGGTGCCAGTACTGTTTATGTTTAGGTGCAGGAGCGCCACAATACTTTTGAGCTAATATTCTATAAAAGGAACAGGAGCTCAAGCATTAGAACATTTGAGGTGCCAGCACTCAGCTCCGGTGAGCTTCTGCCCATGTCAAGCACTGGCTACCTCTCCTCCTCTTTGTTCTCTGAAAGAACACTACCACCTGTACCACTACAACTGTTACTACTACTTTATTACTACTACTACTATTTTATTACCATGCCTACTGAAGCCACTATTACAACTTCCTCTACTGCAATTACCACTACCATCACTAAGGCCATTATACTGCAACTCTTACAACTGATGGTAAACATTGCAGGTGGCATTCCTAAGTGCTGCGTGAAGACATCTATGGACATTCCCACCAATCTGCTGAGGAAGGTAGAGAGAGCAGAGATGCAGTTGAGCAATGGTGTCTGTGAGATCAACGCACTGATGTGAGTTCAACATAATACTGTCTGGAGTACTATCGTTACAATCATTTAAACTGTCATACTGTACATGATGGTGTAGTTATGACATACTATATGTCTGATATGATTTACGTTAAAGATTCAGTTATGCTAAAGGCATTCTGCTTCAGACGGTGACCTGAGACAATGATGGTCTTATCCTCCATGTCCACAGACTGCATGTGAAAGGGAAGAAGTTCTGTGCCCACCCCAAGTTCAAGAGAAAGCTGAAGAGGCTCCAGAGGATAGGGCAGAAAAGGCAGAAGAAGCCTTAGTGCTCTGTGGAGGGAGGGAACTTGTTAATGTGCGGCAGCTTGACTTTTCCCTAATGTATTTTCATACTTTTTCCTTGTTTATTTTGAAGTGTTCTGGAGGAGTTTCTTAATTGCATTAGTATGTATGTGTGTTAGGCAGAAACCTGTGGTGCATGTGTGCTTAAAGCTACTTGTAATCCATCAACTAATCAATGTCATTCATGAAAATGTTTCGTATGTAATAAAAAGTACACATCAAATATTTTGTGTAATATACTCAAGGCTGGTCTGTGATATATGAAACATTCTTGTGTTGTTGATATTCTCATAAGCTGCGAGATATTAAAATGCTATCACTGTGGTCACCAACCCTCATTCTAAAGAGGTATACAGGCTTTTCCCACCAGCCATGCACAAACACAACTGATTCTGCTACTTGAGGTTATTGATGATTAGTTGAATAGGTGGTGTGTTAGTGCTGGAATGAGCTCATGTTGCACAACATTTCTATAGGCTAGGAAATTATGTGAGAAAACAGAATGGTGGCCTCTATTAAAAAGAGGAGGCTCCCATCAGCTTACTATAGGCTTGGCCTACTATATTTATTTCTCAGCCTTCCTAATATTAAGCACATTGCTTCTCTTTAAAACAGGAGTATAGCCTACCTGACTGGCATGAAAATGGACCATGGGAAAAGTGTCCTCCATTCGCTATTTAAGTGCATAAATGACATGTATTTTTTCCCCCGCTGCCCCTCTTTCGAGACAGGCGCATGATAATGGTCCAATTTAAATCAAAACAAATTTCACACATATATTATTTAATATATTATATTATCTTGTAAAGGCAAGATTAAATCAAGAATAGTGTGATGGGTGACAATATTACCCTATCTCTTGTGAATTATATATTATCTCTTGTGAATGATGCCCAGCTTAAGGCAAACAGCGCATGGTTTTTTTGCAACTTTTTCTAATCATAGCAGCACACCTCATGTAGCCTAGCCCATAGGCCTATATGCTTTGATAAGGTTTGTATCACAACTAAAGTGGCCAAATAACTTCTTAAAAGGAACCACATTAATCCACTTTACAATGGATGTAGGGCCTGCGCCCGAGTTTCAAGTGTGGGGAAGATCATTTTCACCATAGAAATGCACTTTTATAATTATAACCATTACATGCATAATTGCATTTGTGGTCACTTTTGAAAATGGTGCTAATGGAACATTCACGCTTATAGCCTACTGCCGTGTGCGCATTGCGGAGCTCATAATGTTAAGAAATAGCCTAATAGTTTATCAACATTTTAACTAAATGTTCTCATCTGTTGCGACAGGCTGATTGCATAAAACAGGTTTTTTATACTAGTGGTTGTATTAATTTGGGATCTATCGCATCCCTCAACTGTCCCAGACTATGTTTGGAATATTTATTTCACGCACAGAATAGGTCAACTTTTGTACTTTGGGGGGTAGTAGATTGACATATGCTAGTGCTTTTGCTGTTCGTTAGGCCTACTCATCTTGTTGGCTGACAAAAAGTATATGTGGACAGTTCTTCCAACATCTTCAATATACACCTTGAAATTGGACAAGGACGCACGCAGCTGCGTCCCCGATGTGTCTGTCTTCACTTGTAGCCTGTGAGAAAGAGAGAATGATGAAGAGTGTATAGCCTGCACAAAAAAACAAAGCAGTGCTCATGCTTTTCATGCAACTTTTTTCAAATCATCATTAGAGTCGCATCATGCAGCCTTAGAATGTATTAAAATCAAAACATATAGCCCAAAATTTGTATCACAACTAAAGTTACAAAAATAACTCTAAATTAAGCATGTAGGAGTTCCTGTTTCTTTGTTAACCGCTCAACACATAATAGCCACATGTGCACACTCCCTCAAATCATTTGGAGAAAATATCCTTTCTATTTTATTCAGTTTTGATCAATTGTATTATTCATACTATAAAATAATATAAAATAATGCAGGAATTCTAAGCAAATATTGTCTGCTAAATGAACTAGTGTAGCCCACAGCCATGTGGAATACCCAGATCAGGGCCTAACATAAGGACAAAGCAGAGTATGCTATTCTGTTCTTCTGAAATAGACTACATTTCTTTCATATCATGTTTCTTTCGACCTGTCTAAAATAAATAAAGGATTTATTGTGATGGTGTAGGCTATATTACACTTATAAAAATTATCCTAAGATCCCCATGCGCAATGCCAAGTATCGGCTAAAGTGGTGTAAAGCTCACCGCCATTGGACTCTGGAGCAGTGGAAATGCATTCTCTGGAGTGATGAATCCTTATTCACCATCTGGCAGTCCGACGGACGAATCTGGGTTTAGCAGATGCCAGGATAACGCTACCTGCCCAAATGCATATTGCCAACTGTAAAGTTTGGTGGAGGAGGAATAATAGTCTAGAACTGTTTTTCATGGTTTGGGCCCAGTGAAGGAAAATCTTAACGCTACATTATAGAATGACATTCTAGACAATTCTGTGCTCCCAACTTTGTTTGCAACAGTTTATGGGAAGGCCCTTTCCTGTTTCAGGATGAAAATGCCCCTGTGCACAAAATGAGGTTCACACAGAAATGGTTTGTTGAGATCGGTGTGGAAGAACTTGCCTGCACAGAGACCTAACCTCAACCCCATCGAACACCTTTGGGATGAATTGGAATGCTGACTGCGAGCCATGCCTAATCACCCAATATCAATACCCGACCTCACTAATACTCTTGTGGGTGAATGGAAGCAAATCCCCACAGCAATGTTCCATTATCTTATGGAAAGACTTCCCAGAAGAATGGAGACTTATAGCAGCAAAGGGGGGACCAACTCCATAATAATGCCCATGATTTTGGAATGAGATATTCGACGAGCAGGTGCCCACATACTTTTGTATCTATCTTAAAATGAATGCATTGCTTTGGATAAGAGCTTTGCTTACTGACTAAAATGTACATGTTTCACACCAGTCTAGAAGGATAGGAGAGGAAGCCACTATATAGACGGTGTGATGCCTACTTGGTATTACATCCTGTCTTCCAAGGAGAGAGATGTGCTGAAGTCTGTGAGGCTGGAGAAGGAGGAAGCGGAGAAGGAGGAAGCGAAGAAAGAGAAAGAAGCAGAGAGGGAGGAAGCGGAGAAAGAGGAAGCGGAGAAAGAAGAAGCGGAGGCGGAGAAAGAAGAAGCGGAGACAGAGAAAGAAGCGGAGAGGGAGGAAGCGAATAAAGAGGAAGCGGAGAAAGAAGAAGCGGAGACAAAGGAAGCGGAGACAGAGAAAGAAGCGGAGAGGGAGGAAGCGGAGACAGAGAAAAAAGCAGAGAGGTAGGAAGCGAAGAAAGAGAAAGAAGCGGAGAAAGAAGAAGCGAAGAAAGAGAAAGAAGCGGAGAAAGAAGAAGCGGAGACAGAGAAAGATGCTGAGAAGGATTAAGTGGTGAGAGAGGAAACAGAGGGAGAGAAGAGCCACTGAGCAGAGTAAAACTGAGCTTCGGCTCAGCTCTCTTATCGCCTGCCTACAAACCTGTGTAGAATAAAATGGACTCAGTGAAACGTTTCTAGATTTTGTCATAAAAGCAGCCAAGTACACATATGAGGAACTGTTCTAATTGTATTATCCAGTTACATTCACTAAGTTTCCATTTGGCTCCAAGACCTGTGTGGACTCAAGACAGACAAACAAACATATACACAGATATGCAGCTAAATAGACAGGTTGATCTAGCCTGGGACCAGATCAAGTTTGATCAAAAAGAAAGGTGCAAGTTTGCACTGGCTACATTTTTTTTCAAACAAATTCCACAATGGCGTCCTCTAATGGATTTACATTTTGGTAATTTAGCAGAGCGATTTACAGGAGCAATTCAAATGCCATGTCATTCTACAAACAAAAGATTAGGTCTATATTATAGCCTAGAAGTTAACCATAACTGGAAAATAATTGTGAACGATCATGCAGCAGCCCATATGATTCAGCAAAATGACATTACGTCTATTTGGTACTAGATGTATTTCTCCTCCCTTCTATGCAAAAAGTAAAAGTGAAGATAGGCCTATTGCTTATAATCTTCCAGAATTATGTAATTGTACACATTTCCTTCATAACACTTTTTCACTGCAACTATCCGATGTATGTGACAATAAAACTAAAACAAATCAAATAAATAATCGCTGCCTGTTTGAACAATCCCCGCCCAGTCTAATAACACTTCCTCCACATGCTCGTGACAAAGCCAAAGTGAAAGAAGCAGAGATCATTTCACATGTTGACGATTACAACTATTCTTGAAGTAATGTCGACCTCAGCTAACTTGCCAGAAGCCGAACATTCCGGACTGTTGAAGTTTCTCTCAGCTGTGTTTTACGCCGTCAGTTCATTCTTGATCATTGTTGTTAACAAAACGATTCTCACAAACTACAGGTAAGATCGTTTCGTCACTGCAGTACTTACTGTGCAGAGGTTACTAGCTAGAAATCCTTTGCAAGTGGTGCTTTCACGACAACTGGGAACTCGAAAACAATCGAGGGTAAATCATGACGTAAGTGATCTTTAGGTCGGAACTCTAGAAAGAGGCCCGAGTTCCCGACTTGGAATTCCGAGTTGGATGACCGTTCAAATCTTTTTTTTGTTATTCAGACCTTTTTCCCCCCTGGTCCCCAGTGGTCTTGAACGCATGTAGTGGTAACTCGGATATTCCCGAGTTCCCATGGGTTTTTAACGCGGCATGAGCATAACAACTGGAGCAGTGTTTGGGTATACGCAGTATAACCACTTTTTTTTGTGGCCATTGCCTATATTCCACGTCTTAATCCTCACCATGCGTATCAAAGTAGTATAGTGGAGGTATACACCGTATCAATTAATAAGGCTGAAGGAACAGATCAGAATGTTTAGCTTAAATTGTTGATAAACTATTATTCCTTAACATTTTAAGTGTTCCAATGTGCACACAGAGGTAGGCCTTCGTGCAAATGTTCCAAAATGCAATTGGCTGGAAAACACAGTTCTAAAAGCGTACCGCACAAACCAGGCTTTCGTGGACAGAGTTGGAAATATCCATTAGAAATTTAGAAAGAGGGGTGATCTAAAGAAACAACAGCTATCATGGGTTGGTAATATCACTAAGATAATTCCTTTGCCTGCTAGACAATGAAAGAAATTAGAAAGCTAATAAAACAGTAGAGCACATGAGGAAGTCTATAAAATAATTGCCTCCACGTTTCTATTGTAGGATTTTTGGCTATAGGCTACTTTGAAGCAAGGTAAGACATGACTGTGAATACAGATATGCATCTGTTGGTCACAGATACCTTTAAAAAGGGTAGTGTAGTGGACCAGAAAAATAGAACGTTTCTGGTTTGACCATTAGCCTCATGCAGCGAGACATTGACCAGGCTGTTGATTGCACATCTCCTTCACATAGAGTTGATCAGGCTGTTGATTGCACATCTCCTTCACATAGAGTTGATCTGGCTGTTGATTGCACATCTCCCTCACATAGAGTTGATCAGGCTGTTGAATGTAGCCTGTGGAATGTTGTCCCACTCCTATTTAATAGCTGTGCGAAGTTGCTAGATATTGGCGGGAACTGGAACACACTGTCGTACACGTCGCTCCAGAGCATCCCAAAAGTTCTCAATGGGCGACCTCTCTGGTGAGTATGCAGGCCATGCGAGAACTGGGACATTTTCAGCTTCCAGGAATTGTGTACAGATCCTTGCGACATGAGGCAGTGCATTATCATGCTGAAACATGAGGTGATGGCAGCGGATGAATGGCATAACAATGGGCCTCAGGATCTCATCACAGTATCTCTGTGTATTCAAATTGCCATCTATAAAATGTAATTGTGTCCGTTCTCTGTAGCTTATGCCTGCCCATACCATAACCCTATCGCCACCATCGAGCACTGTATTCACAACGTTGACATCAGCAAACCGCTCACCCACACTACGTTTACCATCTGTCTGGTACAGTTGAAACCAGGATTCATCCGTGAACAGCACACTTCTCCAGCGTGCCAGTGGCCATCGAAGGTGAGCATTTATCCACTGAAGTTGGTTACGACGCCGAACTGCAGTCAATGCAATACCCTGGTGAGAACAACGAGCATACAGCTTCCCTGAGACGGTTTTTGATAGTTTGTGCAGAAATTCTTTGGTTGTGCAAACTCTGTTTCATCAGCTGTCTGGGTGGCTGGTCTCAGTCTCCAGCAGGATATGCAGGTCCTGGGCTGGTGTGGTTACACGTGGTCTGCGGTTGGAGGCCGGCTGGACGTACTGCCAAGTTCTCTAAAACGGCATTGGAGGCTGTTGTAGAACATTCAAGTCTCTGGCAACAGCTCTGGTGGACATTCCTGCAGTCAGCATGCCAATTACACACTCCCTCAAAATTTGAGACATCTGTGGCATTGTCCCATTTTAGTGTCCTTTTATTGTTCCCAGAACAAGGTGCACTTGTGTGATGATCATGCTGTTTAATCAGCTTCTTGTTATGCCACAACTGTCAGGTGGATGGATTATCTTTGTAACAACCTTGTTATTTTACAACATTTTTGCAACAGATTTCTGTTGGAGGGTTACACAAATTATACCCACCCCATGAAACATGAGACCAACACTTTACATGTTGCGTTTTCTATTTTTGTTCAGTATAGCTACAAAGTAGCCTATGCCTACCTGGCAGAATGATATGATTATTTGCACCAATCCAGTGGCCATTTGTTTAGCAAACTCCATCTCATGTGCGCTACAGAAACACCACTAACCAAACGAGCAGTGCTAGAATTAAAGGGTAACTACACTCAAATCTACATTTCTTAGATTTTTCCTTGACCTCAAAAGTGGTCTGCTGATGTGATCTAAGCATTGTTGTGGACTCAGAACATCCAATTTTGTTGTTTTTTTATTAAAAAAGTGTGACAGATTGAAAATAACCTTAAAAGAATGGGGGAAATCTGAAACCTGTGAATTTCTGTCTCAGTTGAGTGTCCATTGATCTGTTTCAATAATATGCCTACATTTAGCCTACCAAGACCAATATGGAAGCAAAGATATCTGATCTTTTTAGGTTATTAAGAATGTATGTCACAATTTGTCATATCATTTTTTTCACATAGGGTGCCGTTCCTTCGGTCATTTGGGATATTTTAGCAAAATTAGAGTATACCTACTTCCCCAGGCAACACTGAACTTGAAGCTCCAACAGGCAGCCAGTTGTTATGGGGTTGTTACAGTTTATTAAAACGTCTTCTTGATTGACCAATAACATCTCTTTTCTCCCTCTTAGATTTCCCTCGTACATGTTTCTAGGAATTGGACAGGTAATATTCCTCAATTCAGGAATCTTGAGGTAGAAGTTGCACAACAGATATACCCTCAGATTACCTTCATATCATCATAACCAACAAACCAAATTGTTGATGGAAAAAATATCTGATTCAATGTCAGTAACGCAAAATTGCCATCTTCTCATAAATATCGAACCCTCTCTTGATTTCCCCCTTTTTCCAGATGGCCACTACAATCATCATTCTCTATGCTGCTAAAATTAACCAAACAGTTCACTTTCAAGACTTTGACAGAAGCATTTTCATCAAAGTAAGTGTTTTTATTAAGTGAAGTAAGTTTGTTATATTCTTGTTTCAATCCTATGCTTGTCCGTCACAGATGCATACCTCAAAAGGTAAGATGTTCCAAGATGTATTTTTGCAGTTTGCCATCAATATAACATCTTGAATTCATTAATTAAATGAATTATTGCAATACAGATCTTCCCTCTACCTCTGCTGTATGTTGGAAACCACATAACAGGACTGGCGGGTACAAAGAAGTTAAGGTACAATGTAGTCTAAATTCATGAGTGAAACTTAATGCATTAGTTTCAGATATCATCTCTATTACAGTATGTACAACTTAAACACCAACCTCTACTCATAGGGACTTAGACCAGTGTTGTCAAGCACTCTGACAAATGCATTTATAAAAAGCAGACAAATGTGATTGATCAATTTAATCCTTTACAGTTTACCCATGTTCACAGTCTTAAGGAAGTTCACCATATTGATGACAATGATCATGGAAGAAAGGATATTGAAGTTTGTGGCCATTTTTTCACATCTGTATATTTTATTGTCATCATAACTGCTCATTTCTTTTTTACAGTTCAGCTTTATAGTATTAACATGTGAATTTCAATATCCTCTCCAGAAAAAAAACACCTAATCGTCTGATCTACAGTGTTTTGGTCATCGTTTTTGGAGCATTGGTGGCTGCAAGGTAAGTTGCAACTCAAATTTTAACACTGTTAACAAATTCCTATTGAATGAGCTACTCTTCTCTACTTGATATTACTTCTGAAAACATCAATGGTACTTTGAAGGAAGTCTTCATTACCATTATGAATAAAATGTTCCCTTTATTTTCTCCCATAGCTCTGACTTGGCCTTTGATGCCGAGGGCTACACATTCATTCTGCTTAATGATGTCTTCACTGCTGCCAGTGGTGTGTACACCAAGAAGAAACTGGGAACTGAGGTAGGACACATTCTTGCCACACTGTAATAATAAGAGATAACACATTGATTTGAGCACGTAAACTTGTTTTATTTTATTTTTTCTAATAAAATCCCAGAATGGTCCTGGATACTTTTAAAATACCAAGCACCTGATACTAGATTCTCTTTACAGGTAGATACTTCCAGTTTTCAGATTAAGATATTCTTAAACAGACACAGGAGACTGCATACATATTTCTAAGGCAGGTTGGATGAATCCAGGCATCATGTATGTTTACATTCCAGCCATGTGAGGAAAGGTGAGGTATTGCTGACCTGAGCTCTATTGGTTGCATTGTGTTTGTGTAGGGTCTGAATTTGCATGATAATGACCTAATTATGGCCAGGTTAAGTGACGTTGATTCATTTGTTAGTACGCACACCGGTAAAGTAAACAGTGCAGTATGCCTAACATGGTGGATCATTTTACCTTTAAGCTCCAGCAACACTCTCCTCTTATAGTTGACAAGTTGAATAGCTAACTGTTTTGTGTAATACTGACTCACGTACAATTTCATTTTCAAATTTTTTTTAAAGGGTCTTGGAAAATATGGGATCTTATTTTACAATGCATTCATAATTTTCCTTCCAACTCTTTTGGCGAGTGCATTCACTGGGGATTTACACAAGGTAAACGCATTTCCCTTTTTCTCAGGATATACATTAATTTTAGGCACAGATCTATGATCAGCTAATCCCTGTCTGTCTGACCTTGCCTGTGTGTGTGGTTTTGTGTTGACAGGCCATTACATATGAACACTGGTTGAACACCCCCTTTGTTTCTTGCTTCCTTATGTCTTGCATCATGGGGTGAGTGTACACATTACTGGAAGAGAAACTGGCACCATATCCCTTTCTCTATGGCTGTTAAGGGGCATTGTTCCACCTAAACTAGGCAGTTTAGTATGTTGATGTTCAACATTGTAAGAGCAATGAAGTGTAGACTGAATGAGGATATACTTCCTTACCAACCGGAGGCAGAGCAGAACACTGAGACACGCCCCACCTTAACCTTGACGTGGTTCCATTGGGCTCCATTGTTGCCGACACAACTTCCTCTAACAATTCTCAGGACATATCAAAACATGAAATAGACCCCCAGTAGAGGGTGGTGATGGCCTTATTAATAAGAAGATCTTGTGCTTCTCTCTGTTTCAGGTTTGTGCTGATGTATTCAATAGTGCTGTGTAGCCACTACAACTCAGCACTCACCACCACAGTGGTGGGAGCAATTAAGGTAAGAAGAACAACTGGACCAGTAACATGTGGGTCAATATGTTTGTTCCAAACATTTGGGGTTATATTGACACAGCTGGTTCGGGTCAGTAAGCACAAAAGAGGAAAAACGTGTTTTCAAATGCAACCCTGATGCGAATGCCTGTGGGGAATCGTATTCTGATCATTTCCTTCTCATGAGTCCACATACCCATGAATATCATGTTAGTCAACTATATAGTGTATCAATTGTTTTCCTCAGAATGTTGCGGTTGCCTACATCGGTATGTTTTTAGGTGGAGATTACCTGTTTTCATGGACAAACTTCCTGGGCTTGAATATTTGGTAAGAATGGATGAATGTATTATTTACACATTAGCACAAGAAACCTGTTGCTATGCCATTCTGTTTTAGGTTTTGCCAATATCTAACTCTATAGTTGTCTCTTCTCGTCAGTATATCAGGGGGACTTGTGTATTCCTACCTGACGTTCCACAGCAGCAGCAAACCATCCCAATGCAATGGAAGCAGAATCCAGAAAAACCAGGATCAGCTGAAGATTCCCATTATGGAAGATTCCACAGACCGACTCCTTGTAAAATAAGTTATCTTTATTTAACCTTTTATTTTATCAGGGTGTCCCATTAGGACCAAGGCCTCTTTTTCAAGGGAGCTCTGTGTGAACACAATTTCTAAGTGAATACGCCTGCGATACAACTGGTCATGATGCCATAGTTTATTTTTCTGTACTGTCAGCACTACCCTTTGTAACTGATCCATATTGGAGCAGACGTTCTTACATTTTGTATGTTTTAATGTATCTTTATGAAAAATGATGAGCATACTTTTGACAATGTTTATTATTTGTTGCAAGTTCAAATCTGTAATTTTAATTGTGTTGTCAAGACAAGTGTTGTTATACTATATATATATATATATATATATACAGTGGGGCAAAAAAGTATTTAGTCTTCCACCAATTGTGCAAGTTCTCCCACTTAAAGATGAGAGACCTGTAATTTTCATCATAGGTACACTTCAACTATGATAGACAAAATGAGAAAGAAATCCAGAAAATCACATTGTAGGATTTTTAATGAATTTATTTGCAAATTATGGTGGAAAATAAGTATTTGGTCAATAACAAAAGTTTATCTCAATACTTTGTTATATACCCTTTGTTGGCCCATGACAGAGGTCAAACGTTTTCTGTAAGTCTTCACAAGGTTTTCACACACTGTTGCTGGTATTTTGGCCCATTCCTCCATGCAGATCTCCTCTAGAGCAGTGATGTTTTGGGGCTGTTGTTGGGCAACACGGACTTTCAACTCCCTCCAAAGATTTTCTATGGGGTTGAGATCTGGAGACTGGCTAGGCCACTCCAGGACCTTGAAATGCTTCTTACGAAGCCACTCCTTCATTGCCCGGGCGGTGTGTTTGGGATCATTGTCATGCTGAAAGACCCAGCCACGTTTCATCTTCAATGCCCTTGCTGATGGTAGGCTTTGTTACTTTGGTCCCAGCTCTCTGCAGGTCATTCACTAGGTCCCCCCGTGTGGTTCTGGGATTTTTGCTCACCGTTCTTGTGATCATTTTGACCCACGGGGTGAGAGCTTGCGTGGAGCCCCAGATCGAGGGAGATTATCAGTGGTCTTGTATGTCTTCCATTTCCTAATAATTGCTCCCACAGTTGATTTCTTCAAACCAAACTGCTTACCTATTGCAGATGCAGTCTTCCCAGCCTGGTGCAGGTCTACAATTTTGTTTCTGGTGTCCTTTGACAGCTCTTTGGTCTTGGCCATAGTGGAGTTTGGAGTGTGACTGTTTGAGGTTGTGGACAGGTGTCTTTTATACTGATAACAAGTTCAAACAGTTGCCATTAATACAGGTAACGAGTGGAGGACAGAGGAGCCTCTTAAAGAAGTTACAGGTCTGTGAGAGCCAGAAATCTTGCTTGTTTGTAGGTGACCAAATACTTATTTTCCACCATAATTTGCAAATAAATTCATAAAAATCATACAATGTGATTTTCTGGATTTTTTCCCTAATTTTGTCTGTCATAGTTGAAGTGTACCTATGATGAAAATTACAGGCCTCTCATCTTTTTAAGTGGGAGAACTTGCACAATTGGTGGCTGACTAAATACTTTTTTGCCCCACTGTACATACATACTAGTACATGTGTAAATAGCAATGGCCACTAGTGGTTACTAAGCAACTCTTGAAACCAATGTGTGTACAGAGACATGCTGTATGTTCAAGGACAACTGAACTGCAGTGTAGTGATGATGAAGCTCTTACCAACCATTAACATAGCAATAAAGTAGAAGGAATGAAACTGTCTCCAGGATCATTGATGGTGTTTATTTAGGACCAACAAGTACCAACAGTGTGGACTGCCTATAAAGAGAAACTGTTTCTCAACAACAATGTTGTCTCTACAAAGCAAGTCAGAACATTTCATATCAAGGCCTAAAACACACAATGCTATGGTCTGTTAACATGGTGGGAGGGAGAGTGAATTTCATAATCATTTAAACATCAACTCTTGTACTGTAGATTGTGTGCAGGAGATTTGTTTTCTCTTTTTCAAACAAACAAGTTATGGAATATATTAACTGCCAAAACTTAACGTTTTAACCAAATAATCAACAAAGTGTTCAAGATATATACACTACACTTGGGTTGTTTTGATTAACTAAATTCCAGTTGAACCTGTGCTCTATCAAAACAATGTATTGGACATGTATTCCCACTGGACACAGACGTCAATTCAACATCTAAACTGAAATAGCGTCACAGATCTTCATTGTAAAGGGTTTAAACACTGTTTCCCATGCTTGTTCAATAAACCATAAACAATTAATGAATATGCACCTGTGGAACGGTCGTTAAGACACTAACAGCTTACAGACAGTAGGCAATTAAGGTCACAGTTATGAAAAATTAGGACACTAAAGAGGCCCCTCTACTGACTCTGAAAAACACCAAAAGAAAGATGCCCAGGGTCCCTGCTCATCTGCGTGAACGTGCCTTAGGCATGCTGCAAGGAGGCATGAGGACTACTGATGTGGCCAGGACAATACATTTCAATGTCTGTACTGTGAGACGCCTAAGACAGCGCTACAGGGAGACAGGACAGACAGATGATCGTCCTCACAGTGGCAGACCACGTGTAACAACACCTGCACAGGATCGGTACATCCGAACATCACACCTGCGGGACAGGTACAGGATGGCAACAACAACTGCCCGAGTTACACCAGGAATGCACAATCCCTCCATCAGTGCTCAGACTGTCCGCAATAGGCTGAGAGGCTGGACTGAGGGCTTGTAGGCCTGTTGTAAGGTAGGTCCTCACCAGACATCACCGGCAACAACGTCACCCATGGGCACAAACCCATTGTCGCTGGACCACACAGGACTGTCAAAAAGTGCTCTTCACTGACAAGTCGCGGTTTTGTCTCACCAGGGGTGATGGTCGGATTTGCGTTTATTGTCGAAGGAATGAGCGTTACACCGAGGCCTGTACTCTGGAGCGGGATCGATTTGGAGGTGGAGGGTCACAGCATCATCGGACTGAGCTCGTTGTCATTGCAGTCAATCTCAATGCTGTGCGTTACAGGGAAGACATCTTCCTCCCTCATGTGGTACCCTTCCTGCAGGCTCATCCTGACATGACCCTCCAGCATGACAACGCCACCAGCCATACTGCTCGTTCTGTGCATGATTTCCTGCAAGAAGGGAATGTCAGTGTTCTGCCATGGCCAGCGAAGAGCCCGGATCTCAATCCCATTGAGCACGTCTGGGATCAGACGGTGAGGGCTAGGGCCATTCCCCCCCAGAAATGTCCGGGAACTTGCAGGTGCCTTGGTGGAAGAGTGGGGTAACATCTCACAGCAAGAACTGGTAAATCTGGTGCAGTCCATGAGGAGATGCACTGCAGTACTTAATGCAGCTGGTGGCCACACCAGATACTGACTGTTACTTTTGATTTTGACCCCCTTTGTTCAGGGACACATTATTCCATTTCTGTTAGTCACATGTCTGTTGAACTTGTTCAGTTTATGTCTCAGTTGTTGAAACTTGTTATGTTCATAGAAATATTTACACATGTTAAGTTTGCTGAAAATAAACACAGTTGACAGTGAGAGGACATTTTTTTGTTGTTGCTGAGTTTAGTTTTGATTTACATTTGATTGAGTTGTCAACAAACATAATATCAACAAACATTTGAAGCATGTTGTTTAGGTTAAAAGTTGGGTGAAAAAGACAAATATTCCCTAATGTCCTTTACATTAATGACTTTTTCCAAATGTAATCAGTTTTGCACGTTGATTCAACGTCATAACATAGTTTTTTTATGCCTTGGAAACAACGTTGATTCAACCAGTATGTGTCCAGTGGGATACAACACTTAATCACATATGGCCAACAAAGGATCTGGGTGTTGCGGGAAGCAAAAACCTAATGAAAACAACAAAAACATATATTTAAAAACAATTGGCAATTTACACAATGTTAAGAGATGTAGTGTTGCTAACAAATAATAAAACATTGCCAACGCCAAGCATTCATTACACCCTCTTTTATGTAGAAACATGTCCCATTTCTCTAGACTAGTCTAATAGTTGGAAACATGTTACATTGCAAGCTTAATCCATAAATGCACAACTTAGTAGCAGATACTGGAGATACATACGTGCTGCTGCAAAGGGGAGTACAATTCTAATGACCATAAGTTGACGTCGATAGATACTAAATACTTTTAGGGAGGCGATGATCAATATATTCTTCAATGGAACTATATGTCAGTACTTGGAGACAGCTTGTGATAGCAAATCATTAACAAAAAGGACGAAAAAACATGATGAAATAAATACCTATGAAATGTTGATTATAGAGAAGACTTGTACCCTACACCAACAATGGGGCTACAAGTCCGTATCTCCAATCAGCCAGCATCTTTTAATATAAAAGATGGCGACACTAATGACTTTACATAGTCCTCTTCCGTATGTCTGGCCATGTAATTTGGTTAGAGTGGAGAAGGCCAACGCCAGGCCTGCACAGCTATAGCATGGGCAGGCTTTTGTTCCAGCCCAGCTCTAACACACCTGACTCAACTAACTGTGGTCTAAATCCACATGATAAGATGATCACCTAGATCAGGTTTGTTAAGAGCTGATATGGGGCTGCGTCTGCTCACTCTGCGGCTCTCCAGGACCAGAGTTGTCCCTCCCGGGTTATAGCTACAGTTCTGGGTGTGATACGTTTAATAGGTGAAGGGGTTGGAGCTTGAATTTTTGTGAAAGCTTGTGGCTAGCCACTACTGTAGATTAGGCTTGCAATGGGTTGCATCTCAATAGTCTCTACAGTGACTTCCTCCCCTCATCTACTCTCCTTCACCTGCACTGATGTGAAAGAACTAGACAGGTGGAAGCGAAATCCCCTGACAGGCTTCCACCACATTGCTTTTTCACCTATCGTGTCACAGTCCAGATCAGAGAATCAGGAGAGGAATCCACTTTCCAGTATTTATATACACCTAAACTGTCCTATGACTGACCGCACCCTGTATCACTCCATCCATCTGAGCTAAATCTACATAGACTTCCATTATATAAACATACTCACACAATATACTTTATCGTCAAAAGTAAAAGACATAACAAATAACTCGTTACCACCAAAGTGCAAACAAAACAAACTAAACATTAAAAGGTAATCTCCTCCAGTCTTTAGAAGGCAGAGGAAAGTGAAACGTTCTTCATATATTGACATCTACAACACAGGAGGCTGGTGAGGGGAGGCTCATAATAATGGCTGGAATGTAGAGAATGGAATGTTCCATTTATTGCATTCCAGCCATTATTATGAGCCCGTCCTCCCCAACTAAGGTGCCACCAGTCACCTGTGATCTACAATCTTAGCAGCCTAATAAGGATACAATTGGAAGCTGGATAAGGTGCTTTTAGCTTGTGCCTGCCCCACACTGCACATGGAGAAGAAGAACCCCAGATACTGATCTAAGTTCCGCTTAGAATTTCCCCCCATTAATGGTTAAGTATTTGGGGAGGGTAAGCTTATCCTAGATGTTTCCCTACAGACAACTTCTACCCAGAACACATTGAGCAGGGAGGCAGAAGGGGAGTGACTGGGGAGGGTTTCAACACTGGGATATGGGTAGGGTTTCAGGCAGACAGGTTATTAGCCAGCTCAATGAGCGCCAGGGCACCATGGAGACGCTCCCGTTGCTCTTGGAGACTCCGTTTGGCAGCCCCACCCCCGTTGCACTTCTCTTCCTCCATTGGCTCCTCCTCTTCCTCCTCATCTGATTGGAGAAACTCCCGGGGGTCCTGCTGCTCCTGGTCCTCCACCCCGCCCTTGCCCTGGTGTTTCCCCTTGGTGGGCACAGGGGCACGCTGCTCACGGGTCTGCCAGTACCTGCCACAACACAGAGAGTCAAAGGGGGATATGGTGAGAATTGGGGTGTGCAGAATAAGGTGAGATCCCTCAATTGCTTCAGTTGTTTCACTATCCATCTGATCTGCCTGTCCACCTCCCTCCAGAGCCACTCACTTTGCCAGCCACTCTGCCACAGCCTTGTTGTCCACAGACTGGGCCTTGTCTGGTCCCTCCTTGGGGTCTTCTCTCTTCAAGCGGGCATATGGGTGCTTTGGGCAGTGCCGGTTAGCATGGGTAAAGCGACTCCCGCAGGCTTGGTAGATAACAATGATATCAGAGTTAGTGTCAATGCTTTTCTATATGGTGGATTCTGCACCCCTCCTATGAGAAAGGTCTAAAGGTACCACCTATATTTGGTAGCCCATCACTGTAAAGTAGGCCGTTATTGTAAATAACAATTTGTTCTTAACTGACTTGTCTAGTTAAATAAAGGTTCAATAAATATCTAAAGGGCCTTAAAGTACAATCTCAAAAGTGAAGGTCTAGTTGTGTGCTCACCTTTCCCAGAGCAGACAAAGGGCTTCTCTCCGGTGTGAAGGCGCTGGTGGGTCTTTAGCTGGCCACTCTGGACAAAAGCCTTGCGACAGTCAGGGTAGTCACACGGGTAAGGCCTCTCCCCTGGGAAAGAACACAGAGAGTTATTAGTTTGTAATTGTTCTATTTTTCTAGCAGATGCCTATAAAAGTGTGTTGGTGTTGTAACACAGGGAACTGCATAGTGTCCTGGTAGTTTGGGTATCAGTGTGTCAGGGGCCATCTGTGCTCTGCTTTCACCTGTGTGTTCTCTTGTGGGCCCGTAGAGACTTTTCTCACCTGTGTGTGTTCTCTTGTGGGCCTGTAGGGATTTCTCTCTAGGAAACACACGGTTGCAGATGTTACAGCGGATGCGGCTGGAGGAACTCTCCCCTTCGTTAATCAACTCACGGACAGTGTCAGCACGCGGGCGGCCACGCCGAATAGCGTCCTCTTTACTGTCCTGAAAACCAAGTGTAAACAAAGTGACCTACAGTTATATTAATAAATGCAGCTTTATTTACTTTCTGAATAGTGCATGTAGGCTTACAACTGCTTAGAATGCAGCATTATTCCATATCAATCTTTAAATAAATTGTATGGTCTATCATTATGCAAAACTAAAGTTAATGTGGTCATTGGTTAAGTAAAACTTACTAATGCATGGTGATATGTGACTGTTCAATTCTTGTCCAGTCCAATTTCAAATAATTGCTACATTATATTTTGTTCAATTAATGGTGCCGCAAGGTGCATGTATTAATTTATTCCAAGCACATCCGGAAACATTTTTGGCGGGCGACGCTACGTCACGTATGACAGCTGCCTGGGGTTTAAAATCCATCATGTCACACCGTGAGCGCGGGCGTTTTTTTAAATACACTTTTCCGAGTTTCCGTTTCACTCAAAATACGTTATTTTTGTTACAAGCACTCAAAGATACGGACTCTTAAAAAAAAACTTGGACAGCTATTCAGATTGCGAATAGATTGCATCATTCAATGATGCAGTGTAAAGTTAACTTTTAGCTGGCCAGTGACCTAGCCATCCTCTGAATGTAACATGATCACTAAGATTCTAAAGTTGAAGCAATGTAACCGATAATCACATTATTCATTGCAAGAATATTTAACACAACAAATAATTGAAAGTTACATGCAAATAAATGCTAATGTTTCAGTTATTACGGCGTCATATCAGACACATAATTCATGCAAGATCTAAAGAAGCCTACCGGATAGGATTATTCAACTTCAACACAAAACAATACTATTAGGTTAAACAACATGAAAAACAACCTCAAACATATCCTACCTTCATCTGGTCAGGGGAGGCACCCATGTCCGCCTCGCTGGCGGTGTTGGTCCCGGTAGGGGAGGCAGCCCCGTTTACGGAGCCCGGGCTCAGGCTCAGGCTCACATTATGGGCGTTCTCCCCCCACTTCCACGGGTACACCATGAACTCGCTGAATCCAGGGCTGGTCGGTATCAGAGATTCGTTCTTCCTGGGCTTCATCGGGGTGGTTTTGATCACAGACACCAGGACCCTCTTTGGAGAGTCGTTGCAAAAAATAACTTGAGGATGCTTGTTCTCGGCCATCGTTGAGATGAAAGACGAATGTGTCAAAAGCTTATCAAATCTCAAATTGTATCACAATGCTCAGGAATCACTTGCCATCTAAAGAAAAAAGCTATTTACCCAGCTTTGCTATCAAGTAACCTAACTTTTGCAAAAAGTTTGGTTAGGCAGCTAGCTATAAGACTGAAAGTGTCCCACAAAATTCAGCTATTCAATCAGGAATGAAAATAGGATTCATTTCCAAAGACGTAGAAAACCGTGCCACAATTCCTTATAAAAAAAATAGCACAAAAATTCATAAATTTACAAAAAATGTGTTCACACTGTAAATGTGGATACAATGTGTGCTCCTATTTCTGCAAGTATTTCCCGCGTTGCAAATCGCGCCTGGGCGGTTCATAAATCCTTTTACCACATGTATGGGAAATAACCTATTATAAGAGCCAAAGCATGAGGTAAACCCGAAAGAGCGCAACACAGTAACCAATGGTCATCATCGGAACATTCAAAGTACGCTGATTGGTTTGTACTTTTTATCCAATGAGTTTTGAACGTTCTTGAGCGCGCCTTTACGTACTGACAGCAGATTGAACCAATGTTAATAACGCAAATGAATCCGCTACGTTTATTGGACGAATCAACCAATGGTACAAAAGGCGGTTCATTTGACAGTAGACTGGGATTGGACCACTGTCGATCAAAAGCCTCTCCCGCGCATACAGCAGCCTATGTTAATATATTACGTTTTTGGGACGATTTAAAGGGAAAGGGTGAGTCAATGGCGCCAAAGTTACGTAATCAAACCGCCAGAGAGAGAAACGATACTGAAACAAAGGTTGCAGTCAGTCATTTAACATGAGCACTACAGTACAGTTGTTATTACTATATTATTACACTGGGCCTATATAATAAAGTAATATTTTGTTTATCAGAGGAGTATACAGTTTGTCCTATGTAAGAAGAGTGGCATTGTAACATTTTAAAAAGATAAAGAAAACCACTGAATACCTTTACCCTGGGTGCATATTGCACATTGCCTTGTCCTTATCTGTGGACATGTTTTGTGTAAGGGAGGAGTAAATAATTATAGTTCAATAGGTAATGGACTCACCTCTGTATGTGTGTGTGTGTGTGTGTGTGTGTGTGTGTGTGTGTGTGTGTGTGTGTGTGTGTGTGTGTGTGTGTGTGTGTGTGTGTGTGTGTGTGTGTGTGTGTGTGTGTGTGTGAGGAATGCTATTTTAGGTTTAGGGGTAGGGTTAGAATTAAGGTTAGGGTTAGGGGTTATGGTTAGGAGTTAGGATTAGGTATAGGTATAGTTTTAGAGTTAGGGTTATGGGTTAAGTTTAGGGTTAAGGTTAGGGAAAAAAGATTTTGAATGGAAATTCATTTTAGGTCCTGACGAGGATAGAATCAAGTTTATTTTATATAGCCCTTCGTACGTCAGCTAATATCTCGAAGTGCTGTACAGAAACCCAGCCTAAAACCCCAAACAGCAAGCAATGCAGGTGTAGAAGCACAGTGGCTAGGAAAAAATCCCTAGAAAGGCCAAAACCTAGGAAGAAACCTAGAGAGGAACCAGGCTATGAGGGGTGGCCAGTCCTCTTCTGGCTGTGCCGGGTGGAGCTTATAACAGAACATGGCCAAAATGTTCAAAATGTTCATAAGTGACAAGCATGGTCAAATAATAATCAGGAATAAATGTCAGTTGGCTTTTCATAGCCGATCATTAAGAGTTGAAAACAGCAGGTCTGGGACAGGTAGGGGTTCCATAACATAACAATAATAATCCATAACAATAGAAGAACATAACGTGTGTGTGTGTGTGTGTGTGTTTGTGGCCTCATTTTCCCTCTTCTGGTTGTTGTGCCTCCTCAGGCCGGATCCCAATGCATATCATGTTTTTTGTGATCGAATAGGAGCATCAATTGTGAATGGAGGTTGTATGACAAATATTTTTTATAGCAACTTCTTCTGAAATAAGTGAGATGGTGTCAGGGATTTCAAAAAAATTTACTTGTATTTTTTGCGGGGGGGGGTGAGCACACTATGGCCTCCTCCAAAAGGTTGTGACCTTGTGACCAGGCACTGACTGCGCTCTCCTATCCAGTATCTGATTCTGATACATGAAATGAGGGTCTGAGACAAGAACAGAGAGGGAAATGTTTTTAAGAGCGACTGCCCCTGAAATCCAGCGAATCCCTTTGAAAACGGCCTATGTGGCATCAATATGAGAAAATTGATTACTTTAAAAGGTCAACTGCACTTCCCGATTTGGCCTATTTTTATATCAACGCTCATTAAAAAAATACCATGACAAAAAAATACCATACTCATTAAAAAAATGTCATGACAGAAGGCAAACGAGAGTTGTCTTAAGGGTGTGGTTTGATGTGGGTGTTTCTTGGGTGTGTCCTTGTCATTCAATCACAACAAACATGTGCAGTAGTGAGTACGTATAGCAAGGTAAGGTAAGCTAGCTTTGCTATGGAGAGAACAACATTTTTATGTTGAGGACTTCTCTCCTCCTGACTGACTCGTCATCTCAATATGGTCAGCTAATTCAGTTCTATGTGTAGGCTAAAGCCCGTGCTGACCATGTGTTTAGCTAAGCTGACAGCAGCCTGCTAACCTAGCTTGGTGATCGCTGAAGCTGTCTATCAATTTAACTGATATTTCTGTCAAATCAGTTATGGCAAGACAGCAAGAGCCAGTGTCTGGAATGTTTTTCATAAGACACTCGTTCTTCAACTTAGTTTCAATGGCCATCACCTCATGTAAATACATTTTATTGTGTAAACGATATCAATTACTGCGAGTTGAATGCCCGTGCACGGTCTTCAGTCAGCTCAGCTTTCCAACAACACAATATTCTATAACTGGCTAGTTTTGTCTCGTCTCGTCTCTCCTTATGTCCGCTGTTAGATCTTTCTTGGGAGACAAATCCCAGAACTAATATCCCTGCACAAACATCACCCAGCTTGAGTGTAGATACATCAACAAAAAGAACGATGGATTTGTTTGTCCTACAAAGACAAAAAAAAATCTGCTGTAAATATCATATTGATGTGCTTATAACAACTGTATGCCTACACTTCACCTAACAAATAAAAATCAGTTGTGTGTAGAGTACAACAAGTTTAATCAGAACTAGAATGGCATTTCTATTTCTATCTTCTACTTGCCCAAATCTAAGGATTTGGCTGTCTAACACACTGACATGCACAGCTCTCTTGGGTGAGGTTCTGTCTTCAAGTCTCCAGTGGGTGATGAAGTCCCTTCCATCTATATAATATATTACAGGTTATAGTCAGGTGGCAGGAGGTGTGGAGTGTATGACATCCTGGATATGACAGAGTTTGCCTCATGGGTAAATAATTACAGGCAGATGCGTGATGCAGAAGGATGGCACTCTTCTTGCACAGAGTAGCCTACAGAGTAATATTCAAATAATTAAATTGCTGAACTTACTTTACCCACATTTTGTTACGTTATAGCCATATTCTAAAATGGATTAAAACATTTTTTTCCTCCTCATCAATCTACACACAATACCCCATAATGACAAAGCAAAAATCAGATTTAGTGTCACGCCCTGACCATAGTTTGCTTTGTATGTTTCTATGTTTTGTTTGGTCAGGGTGTGATCTGAGTGGGCATTCTATGTTGTATGTCTAGTTTGTCTATTTCTATGTGTTTGGCCTGATATGGTTCTCAATCAGAGGCAGGTGTTTGTCGTTGTCTCTGATTGGGAGCCAAATTTAGGTAGCCTGTTTTGTCATTGTGGGTTGTGGGTAATTGTCTATGTGTAGTGTTTTGTGTCAGCACTATTATTCGGTAGCTTCACGTTTGTTGTTTGTTATGTTTGTATAGTTCGTTCAGTGTTCTCTTTTCTAAATAAATTCAAGATGAACACTTACCATGCTGCATATTGGTCCTCCGATCCTTCCAACTACTCCTCCTCAGAAGAGGAGGAAGATTAACGTGACATTTAGATATTTTAGCAAATTTATCGAAAATAAAATTCTGAAATATCACATTTCATAACTATTCAGACCTTTTACTCAGTACTTTGTTGAAACACCTTTGGCAACGATTACAGCCAGGATTTTCTTGGGTATGACGCTACAAGCTTGACACACCTGTATTTTGGGAGTTTCTCCCATTCTTCTTTGTAGATCCTCTCAAGCTCTGTCAGGTTGGATGGGGAGCGTTGCTGCACAGCTATTTTCTGGTCTTTCCAGAGATGTTCAAATCCGGGCTCTGACTGGGCCAATCAAGGACATTCAGAGACTTGTCCTGAAGCAACTCCTGCATTTTCTTGGCTGTGTGCTTAGGGTCGTTGTCCTGTTGGAAGGTGAACCTCGCCACAGCCTGAGGTCCTGAGCGTTCTGGAGCACGATTTCATCAAGGATCTCTCTGTACTTTGCCCCATTCATCTTTCCCTCAATCCTCAATAGTCTCCCAGTCCTTGCCACTGAAAACATCCCCACAGCATGATGCTGCCACCATGCTTCACCGTAGGGATGAGGCCAGGTTTCCTCTGGACGTGACTCTTGGTATTTAGGCCAAAGAGTTCAATCTTGGTTTCAGAAGACCAGAGAATCTTGTTTCTCATTGTCTGAGAGTCTTTAGGTGCCATTTGGCATCTCCATGCAGGCTATCATGTGCCTTTTACTAAGAAGTGGCTTCCCTCTGGTCACTACCATAAAGGCCTGATTGATTGAGTGCTGCAGAGATGGTTGTTCTTCTGGAAGGTTCTCCCATCTCCACAGAGGAACTCTGGAGCTCTCTCAAAGTGACCATCAGGTTCTTGGTCACCTCCTTGACCAAGGCCCTTCTCCCGTGATTGCTCAGTTTGGCCGGGCAGCCAGCTCTAGGAAGTGTCTTGGTGGTTCCAAACTTCTTCCATTTAAGAATGATGGAGGCCACTGTGTTCTTGGGGACTTTCAATGCTGCATTTTTTAATCACATTGGTGGACATGTTATGATACCCACCTTTGCTCCTTCTGGTAGGTCCAGGCATCCGTTCATGACCAAGGGATCAGTCTGACAACCAACTGTGCACTTTGTTTAACAAAAAAATTGGATCAACGATTGTCATCATCCCTCAATTATAAACATAACTTGAGAAATAATGTAATCTTTTTGGAAGATAATTCTATGCTTCATAGATGTAGACTGACTGGCTACAGATTGGATTCAGGCCGGGTAACCAATTGTGATATGTTTTACTATGGCCCTAGGTTGGTTTGGGTTTGTTGCTGCTAGTATGTACACTGTTGTAGTCATGAGTTAGCTATTACCACCATAGCTGCATCCAGCATTTATTTGTGCCCTAGACATGGTTTGCTCCTCAGAGGCGAATGTGACTGTTTCGCAGGGGTGAAAGTAAGTTAATGCGGTCCGGGACGGCTTCCTGGCAAAATAAATAGAGGGGTACGCCGTACCGGTAAAACGCCTATCACAATAATTAACACAAAATGCCGAGAAAGCTATAGGCTACTACACCATTATTGAAAAATTAGCGAGTTGGCTTGAAACCGAGTGGTATACGCTCCAAATTGTGTTGTGGTTTGACATTTTGCCAAGGTGAAGATGAGTGGCCGAGACGAGACCGAGACATGCAGACAGCAGTGGAAGCATCAATTCAGACTACAATTGTAGGCCTGCTAATGACCATCGCAGAATAACAATACATGTTTAGGTGTTTTGTAACAGATGTCTCTTCCTTTTCATCAAATTGCGGGTGCACAGCTCAGTTTGGATGCAAGAATTATTTTGTGAGTGGACAAACGTGGGCAGGTAGCCTACAGCAGCGCCATTTTGAAGTGATTGTTTGACAATCAGATTGAAACATCATGACTGGTTGTGTTTATGCCACTGTAAAAGCAAATACTATCACCTTTCATGTAAGACCCAAATACAGACTGTGTTGAAGTACAATGTTTATTACAGCAACAGGGGCAGGCAAATGGCAGGTCAAGGGTCGATAATCCAGAGTAGGGGTTAAAGCAGACATGGGCAAACTACGGCCCGCGGGCCACATACGGCCCGTTAGGCTTTTTAATCCGGCCCGCCGAATTTGTCCAAATTATAGTAAAAACCTATTTTTTTTCCCCTTTCCCTGTGTTAGTAAAACGTTTACTGTTGACAGGAGAACAAGAGGAGACAATAGGACGAGGTGGATAATTTTATAATAAGGCCGTTTAATTACATGTAAAGATATCTTAGTAAAATCTTGCAGCAAGGCTCTTTCAGTCTGACTCCTAGTGAATCGTCCGGAAAAGAGGGAGTTTCCAGAATTGTTCAGTACTATATAGACAACAAGCAAAGTAGGTAGATCTGCGAGTCCGGCCTTCCGATTGGTCGATCTGGGTCTTGGGTAGTCCTGATCAGGCCTGGTGTCCACGTTCCATTGGTTCCTGAGAGTTCTTTGTCCTGAGGTCCAACCATGGGTTGGGTGTGTCTGTGTGATTGTCATGGGGGAGGGGAATTGTGGGTGCCGTGTATATGTCCTATGTGTCCAGCATATGTCCAAGAGAAAGAGGGGGTGTGTATGTTGTGTCAACTTATAGGTAATGTTGAGAAGTTGTTAAAACAAGTTACCAATATCTAATACAATTTCTTACACCTGCAATGCCCACGTTTCCCCCAATAGATAGCGCACTCAAAACACATTGACCGTTGTTGGAGTGGCGCGTATTTCTCTTTATTTCACTTTAATTTTCACTTCGTTTCACGTCACCATTAAGCCCTTCTGTGAAAATGAGCGGACCAAAGAGAAGGAAAGTGGACAGCGAATGCCGAGTGTTTAATAAGGAGTGGACAACAAAATACTTCTTCACTGAAGTCCGATCAACGGCTGTATGTCTGATATGCCAAGAAGCTGTTGCGGTTTTCAAAGAGTACAATATCAGCCGTCACTTTACCACGAAGCATGCAAACTATGCTAGCAAGCAGTCAACACAAGAACGGGCGGCTACTGCTCAGAGGTTGGCAGCTAATTTACAGAGTCAACAGAACTTTTTTCACCGACAAACTGCAATTCAAGAGTCAAGTACCAAGGCAAGTTATTTGCTGGCATTCAAATTAGCAAAGGCTAGCAAGCCTTTCTCCGAAGGCGAGTTTTTGAAAGAGTGCATGGTAGAGACAGCAGGTCTCTTGTGTCCGGAGAGCAAAGCCAAGTTTGAAAAAATCAGTTTAGCACGCAGGACAGTGACTCGCCGCGTGGAACTGATTGACGAAGATATAGTCAGCGAGTTAAACAAAACACCTCAGATCTGTCCTGAGAATTGCCACAACAAAACTAACTCCAGACTTTGATGCACTGGCAAAAAAGGGAGACCAACAACACTGTTCCCACTGAAATGGTGAGTTTTTCTGCTGTGTTATGAAAAAATGCATATGGAAAGTTTGGAAGTGCGTCTTTTAATTAAGAGCAATGCGCATTTACGCACAGCAGCGGTACAGTAGCTTTATTAACACGCCGCACATCGCTCTTAATTTAAATTTAAATTTTCAGCTGCAGGTAGGATATTTAATACAGCCTATGTCTGTGTGCTTGGCAACGATACACGTGTACTGTTTGCGCGTGAAGGCGAGGGCGTCCGTGGCGAGTTTGTAGAGCGCGCGGTCAGGACAATCCATCCATGATTTTGCGGAGTTTAACACAAGTAGATATTATTGAGCTTGAGTATTTCGTTGTGTAATAATATGTTTTGAATGTTGAAAGTGATTCCATTTTTCAATAAATGTTGATTTCTTTAACTTTGCACCTTCGATTGAAACTTATTAAAAACAGACGCAATCTTGATAAATCACAGTGCGTATGTTATTTTAATCTATTTACATTTCCTCATCCCGGTATCTGCGAAATAGTATGTAAATGCCATATCTTGCATATTCCTTGAGACAAATTTATTAACTGATAAGGGCTATTTTTCACATTTGAAAGACAGTTAATAAATTGGGTTGTAGTGTTCTTACTGTGCTATGAGGTTTGCACACACTACATTTAATGCTTTAGTATATCCGGCCCAAACACTCCCTCCAAATGCTCCTGGCCCGGCCCCTCTGTCAAATTTTAGAACCCATTGTGGCCCGCGAGTCAAAAAGTTTGCCCACCCCTGGGTTAAAGGCACAGGACGGCAGGCAGAGTGGTCAGGCAGGCAGAGTGGTCAGGCAGGCGGGCTCAGAGTCAGGGCAGGCAAAGGTCAAAACCAGGCGAGCTAGAAAAAGAGCGACTGGGGAAAAACCAGGAGCTGAAACAAAATGCTGGTTGACTTGACAAACAAGACAAACTGGCAACAGACAAACAGAGAACACAGATATAAGTACCCAGGGCATAATGGGGAAGATGGGCGACACCTGGAAGAGGGTGGAGACAAGCACAAGGACAGGTGGAACAGATCAGGGCGTGACAAATACATGTTAAAAGTGATATGATAAACTTTTACTTGACCCACAGAGATCATATGAAATTAATTCAATTCCCATACCGGTAAGAAATTAAATCTACTTTCACCCATGCTGTTTCGTCTAAATGACACTAACTCATAGTGGCATGGAAATACGATGGCATTGCTAAAGTTGGCAAATATTTAGTAGGAAACAAATACAAAAAATACAATAAAATACAAAAACACAGTCATGGGAAGCACAAATAAAATTAGGCAATTCAAGTTTCTATACTTCAACAGCAAAGTTAGATGAGACAGAAGTTTATGAAGTAGGGCCTTGTAAACACAAATGGAGTAATGTAGAGATCTGCAGATCTTTAGCGAAGCCCAGCCAACCTTTTGATACAGGATGCAGTGGTGAGTATCAAAACTGTCACCTGTAACAAAACAAAAGGCACTATGGTTGTTACGTCCGTCGTTGAATGAATGAGACCAAAGCGCAGCGTGGAAAGTGTTCATGATATTCAATACTGAAACACTGACAAAACAACAAAATATAAACGAACGTAAAGTTCTGCAGGGCTGGACAGCAACTGTGAAAAAACAAGATCCCACAAACTAGGGTGGAAAACAGGCTGCCTAAGTATGATTCCCAATCAGAGACAACGATAGATAGCTGCCTCAGATTGAGAACCATACCCGGCCAACAAAGAAATAGAAAACTAGAATGCCCACCCAAATCACAACCTGACCTAACCAAGAAATTAAAAGGCTCTCTAAGGTCAGGGCGTGACAATGGTGGCATCCAAAGGTTTAATAGTAGTATCAGCTGCACTTTGATAAATAATATCGCCACAATCAATTGTGGCCGGTAATATCAAAGTGTTTGCAATAGTGTGTGGTTTCATAGCGTATTGTGCCTAGCCATTCACTGTGGGAATGATTCATGTGCAACGGTCAAATGCGGCCCTTGGAGATCATGGGAAAAGGCTGCATTTGACCGTTGCACTTGAATAATTGCCACGGGGAATTGCTAGGCTCGCTACGTTATGAAACCACACTCTATTGCAAAGACTTTGATATTACCTGCCGCAATTGATATGGTGAAAACAATGTGTGGGGAGGCAGAGACACAGAAACTCACATCAATACCTTTGTCAGATAACACTGTTGTCGTGTCTTTGGCTATGCCGGATTAAGTGATATGATATGCTATTCTATAAAATCATTTCTCTGTAATTAATATTACCTGATTAAGCTAATCAGGTAAATAGTTAACTAGAAAGTTGGGGCACCACGAAATAATGTTTATAGAGCTGTTATCTTCCGAATAAACTCTTAACGACCTAGTAATCTTTTACATCAAATAGCAGTAAATATTTAATCGTCACCTTATTTAGTCTCATCTGAAAGTTGTAAATTCTCTTCACGAACACTGGCTAACAAGTTGAATCAGCAATACAAAATTTGGTTTAATTATTTATTTACAAAATACCTAAGTAATCACACAGAATTACATATACACAGAATGTATCATACATTGAGTACAAATTATGTCATAAAGGAAAACGTCCCTAGCGGACGGAACAGATATGACAGCTGGTTACACAAAGAAAGGGGGTTGGTTTGAGTGAAAGAGCGGGAAGACTGAGGAGCAAAAAGGTTTTGTGTCTATAGGACCGTAGGCAGCTATGCTATCGTAAATACAGTATCTTTTGCATTCTAAATTACCGCCCATTTGAAAAAGGAAAATGCAATAAATATTTACTCTGAGCTGCGCTTCGTTCGGTTGGTCGTAGATGGGAGGCCTGTCCTTTGAAGAACGTCTGGTGGTAGAATGGATACTTGGTAGTACCATCATCGTGTGGTAGAACAGTTATTCTGTCCGTCCTCTCCTAGCCCACGTCTACAGTTGCTGCGCTAACACAACGGTTAGGAGGTATCACTTCTTTAGTGAATAAGAGTTCAAAGTTCATACCAATTTGCCATACTTTAAGCTCATGCTATATTCTGGCTGGTTTAGTTGAAATTCATCCTTCCGGCGTGTAGGTCGTCACCTTCACGATCGTGTGGAGGATTGACGGACCAAAACGCAGCATTTGGAAAATAAGCCATCTCCTTTTATTGATGAAGAAGGCAAAACGAAACAAACACACTTACGAACTAACCAAAACAATCGTGAAGCTAAATAACGATGTGCACACACAGGCTACAAACGTATCACATAGACAACTACTCACAACAAATGAAAGCCTATGGCTACCCTAAATATGGCTCCCAATCAGAGACAACCGAAATCAGCTGTCTCTAATTGGGAACTCATTCAGGCAACCATAGACTCTCCTAGACAACTAAACATACATAGACAACGCTAGACACATGTACTCAACACAAACCCATATACTACACCCAACAACCCCTTTACCATAGAATCACCCAAAACCAACAAAACACAAACATTCCCCATGTCACACCCTGACCTAACTAAAATAATAAAGAAAACAAAGAATACTAAGGCCAGGGCGTGACATTCACATTGAAATTCGATGCTAATTTCGTTAGGTTCTTGCTGAGGTTGGCTTAGTTCTGTAGGTGGTCTTTGTCTTTTCAATGTGGAGACCTCAAGTCCACACGTCCTTGGAACAGGAAGTAACATTTTCGTCAACGGGTTTATATAGTGGTGAAAGAAGGGAGTGTTTCATAGTACAACCCATGTCTGTTCACTTGGGCGGGGCCTCTGAGTGAGCAGAGTGGTGTTCTTCTGACAAACTGTTCTCTCATTAAGAAGCTAAAAATTACATTTCATCTTTTTACAAACAATTTCATATTTAAACATTTAAATTGCACAACAATTCCATGTGAATCTGATAACTAGAATGTGTAGATTTTCCAAGATACAGTTTGTCGTCCTATCATCAGTAATCATGTCTCAGACGCCAACTGAACTGACATCATATTCATTAAGTCCCAACGCATATTTTCAACTGGTTGGATTACCGAAATATGGTTCCGTTTCCCATCTTTTGATGTCACCAGACTCTCTCTCAATGTTAACAAAGGCTTTACTAGAGTCACATCGGTAGAGTAGAGAGAGGAAAAAGGGGAAAGGTATTTAGGAAAAAGGGGAAAGGTATTTTTGATGTTGGCCATCAGGCCAACATCATGACACTGTTGAACAAAGAATTTATGCTATTACTAGCAATCAAGAGGAAACTGACTGAACCAATCAGAAACTCCCCAGCTTATGCTCTCCAAATGGATGATAGCTGTGAGGGCCAAGATTACCATGGATTGACTTTTGTTTGCTAAACATGTTTAGAGATGCTATTCACAAGGACATATTGTTCTGTCTAACGATTCCAGAGCATCAGAAGGCACAGGGGATGTTCAGTGTTCTGCATGGCTAAAGAATTTACGAAAAACAGATTCCATGGGAGTGAATGGTGGGCTTTTGCACAGATGGGGCTCAATCTATGGTGGGACAGCGGGCAGGCCTCTTTACTCTAGTTATGAATGTGTCTCGATCTGCCATATGGATGTATTGTATGATACACCGAGAGCAACTGGGGGCAAAAGAGCTGAGCACAGAACTCGGAGATACTGTATACTGCAGAAGGTAACTTAGTTTGTAAACAACATCAAACGACATCCACTGCTCGCACGCCTGTTCGCAAAACTGTGTGGAGATATGGGATCAGAGGACGACAATGTTGGTGGTTATCGTGGGGGAGTGTTGGAAAGATTGTTTGCATTGAGAGAGGAGCTGTCATTCACAATGTCAGTTTTTTTTTTTTACATCCTTGGTTGACTTTCTGTGTCAAATAAAATAAAATATGTCTCCTTGCCTATGTAACAGACATACTTGGGTAACTGAACGAACTGAATGCGAGCATGCAGGGAAAATACACCAATATTCTACAGATGAATGACCGAATCAGTGGATTCAGAGGAAATCATTCTTATTGGAGAGAGTCTTTCAAAAGCGAACCATGCGCACTTCCCTCGGCTGTGTGTTTCTAACAGAAAACAGCATCGGTAAGTGAGTGAAGACTGCTCACCTCCAACGATTGGAAGAGCACTTTGGGACCTACTTCCCAATCCGTTTGACCATGATCCCGGCTCAGTTGACATGCCAGTATTTGTATTTATTACGGATCTCCATTAGTTGCTACCATGGCAGCAGCTGCTCTTCCTGCGGTCAAACAAAATTAAGGCAGTTATACAATTTTAAAAACATTACAATACATTCACAACAGATTTAACAACACATCAAGTGTGTACAAAACCGAAAGTAAAAGATGCAAAAACTCAACTTAAGTACGGCACATAGAAATAGCGCACATAGAACTTGCTTTTAAGGAGAATGACTTTGTCTCGGGCCTAACAACACCCGTGCCAATATATCCTCCAAACACTGGTTTTGACGACATTATCACTTAAATGAAAGCATCTCCAACATAATCCAGGTATAATCAGGAATTCCCCAGGGCAGCTGTCTAGGCCCCTTACTTTTTTCAATCTTTACTAACGACACGCCACTGGCTTTGAGTAAAGCCAGTGTGTCTGTGTATGCGAATGACTCAACACTATACACATCAGCTACTACAGTGACTGAAATGACTACAACCCTTAACAAAGAGCTGCAGTTAGTTTCCATTGACAAGTTTCAGAAGAAAGATCTTTGTTTCTGGTCATTTTGAGCCTGTAATCGAACCCACAAATTATGATGCTCCAGATACTCAACTAGTCTAAAGGACAGTTTCATCGCTTCTTTAATCAGCACAACAGTTTTCAGCTATGCTAACATAATTGCAAAAGGGTTTTCTAATGATCAATTAGCCTTTTAAAATGATAAACTTGGATTAGCTAACACAACGTGCCATTGGAACACAGGAGTGATGGTTGCTGATAATGGGCCTCTGTACGCCTATGTAGATATTTCATTCAAAATCAGCCGCTTCCAGGTACAATAGTCATTTACAACATTAACAATGTCTATATTGTATTTCTGATCAATTTGATGTTATTTTAATGGACAAAAAAAAGCTTTTCTTTCAAAAACACAATTTCTAAGTGACCCCAAACTTTTGAACAGTAGTGTAGGTCTATAGTCCACTTGTCATTATAGCCACAAATGGTGGGAAAATGTTATGAAAATCTAGACATGGTGTAACAGGTGCAGTGTGTAATTCCTCAGTTTGCCATTGTTTGCCATTATATTGCTGGAGCTTTGATAAGAAGGCCCAGGCCTTTAAGCACATGGCTACTTACAACAAGCAAAAAAAGAAACACTGTCAAATGCGTGTATTTTTCAGCAAACTTAACAAGTGTAAATATTTGTATGAACATAACAAGATTCAACAACTGAGACATAAACTGAACATGTTCCACAGACATGTGACAAACAGAAATGGAATAATGTTTCCCTGAACAAAGGGGGGGGTCAAAATCAAAAGTAAGAGTCAATAGCTGGTGTCGCCACCAGCTGCATTAAGTACTGCAGTGCATCTCCTCATGGCCTGCACCAGATTTGCCAGTTCTTGTTGTGAGATGTTACCCCACTCTTCCACCAAGGCACCTGCAAGTTCCTGGACATTTCTGGGGGGGAATGGCCCTAGCCCTCACCCTCCGATCCAACAGGTCCCAGACGTGCTCAATGGGATTGAGAGGCGGGCTCTTCGCTGGCCATTGCAGAACACTGACATTCCGGTCTTGCAGTATATCACGCACAGAACAAGCAGTATGGCTGGTGGCATTGTCATGCTGGAGGGTCATGTCAGGATGAGCCTGCAGGAAGGGTACCACATGAGGGAGGAGGATGTCTTCCCTGTAACTCACAGCGTTGAGATTGCCTGCAATGACAACAAGCTCAGTCCGATGATGCTGTGACACACCGCCCCAGACCATGACGGACCCTCCACCTCGATCCCGCTCCAGAGTACAGGCCTCGGTGTCCCTTCGATAATAAACGCGAATCAGACCATCACCCATGGTGAGACAAAAACGCGACTCGTGAGTGAAGAGCACTTTATGACAGTCCTGTCTGGTCCAGCGACAGTGGGTTTGTGCCCATAGGTGACGTTGTTGCCGGTGATGTCTGGGGAGGACCTACCTTACAACAGGCCTACAAGCTCTCAGTCCAGCCTCTCTCAGCCTATTGCGGACAGTCTGAGCACTGATGGAGAGATTGTGCGTTCCTAGTGTAACTCGGGCAGTTGTTGTTGCCATCCTGTACCTGTCCCGCAGGTGTGATGTTCAGATGTACCGATCCTGTGCAGGTGTTGTTACACATGGTCTGCCACTGCGAGGACGATCAGCTGTCTGTCCTGTCTCCTTGTAGCGCTGTCTTAGGCATCGCACAGTACGGACACTGCAATTTATGGCCCTGGTCACATCGGCAGTCCTCATGCCTCCTTGCAGCATGCATACGGCACGTTCACACAGATGATTAGGGACCCAGGGCATCTTTCTTTTGGTGTTTTTCAGAGTCAGTAGAACGGCCTCTTTATTGTCCAAACTTTTCATAACTGTGACCTTAATTGCCTACTGTCTGTAAGCTGTTAGTGTCTTAACGACCGTTCCACAGGTGCATGTTCATTAATTGTTTATGGTTCATTGAACAAGCATGGGAAACAGTGTTTAAACCCTTTACAATGAAGATCTGTGAAGTTATTTGGATTTTTACGAATTATTTTTGAAAGGCAGGGTCCTGAAAAAGGGCTGAGTTTATGTGCTCTAATCCAGGGTTCCCCAAACTCTGTCCTGGGGCCTCCCTGGGTGCACATTTAGTTTTTTGCCATAGCACTACACAGCTGCTTCAAATAATCAAAGCTTGATGATGAGTTGGTTATTTGAATTAGCTGTGTAGTCCTTGGGTAAAAACCAAAATGTTGCATCTGGGGGCCCAGGACCGACTTTGGGCAACACATTGACTCATTGACTATGACCTCCCGGGTGGCGCAGTGGTCTAGGGCACTGCATCGCAGTGCTAGCTGCGCCACCAGAGTCTCTGGGTTCGCGCCCAGGCTGGGCTGGGTTCGCACCCAGGCTCTGTCGCAACCGGGAGGTCCGTGGGGCGACGCACAATTGGCATAGCGTCGTCCGGGTTAGGGAGGATTAGGGAGGGTTTGGCCCGGTAGGGATATCCTTGTCTCAGTATGTAATGAAATGTAAAAATGTAATAAAATGTATGCACTCTACTGTAAGTTGCTCTGGATAAGAGTGTCTACTAAAATGTAAAAATGACACTACTGTCATCAATATGTCCACTCCTATTTATAGTTTATCTCATCATCTTGATAAAACAACTTGTGTTATGTTGTGATCATGAGATAAATAATTCGTAATCTCGACATAATAATTATTTGATTGTTGTCCTCTCTGGGCTTTCTTGATAAATAGAGATGGATGTAAAAAAGAAAACTTCTCCTTTAAGAGTCATGAATATTAAACATACATGGGCGAGGTCTCTTCTAGTTCCCCCAGGTGTAACCATTTAAAACTCACGACCAAACTATATGTGTCTACTAGGTGTTTAGCAAGTTCATGTAAAATGCATGTTATACCTTAAACAACGTGTGGGTTGACTTCAGCAGTTTAACTATATTCGCTACTTTATGAGTACTGTGTGGTAGCTACATTTCCATGGCTTTGAAGTTGATTGGCGTTTCCGAAAATGCAGCGATGCTCCCGGACGACTACGGTTGTGTGGTGGCGAATCGTTTCTGTCAGCTTGTGGATGACGAGGCCGACCCGTTTGACTTTATAAAACAGGCCGAGGCACAAAAGGAGAAGAAAAAGAAAGCAAACCAAATGACAGTGAAGCCTAAAAAACCTGGACAGAGGGAGTCCCAGGGAGATAGGCGGGTCTCCGTTTTAGCCGACAGAGAAGACAACCTGCCAAGAAATGAAACAGGCAGGTGGCTAGTTTAGTAGGCTATTTAGCAAAGTTAACTAATGGCTGTCACTGCCTAATTGGCTAGCTAATAAATGCGCTTGCGTCTGTTCTGTCAAAGTGAAATTGTGTGTAGTGCACATGGATTCATTTAATGACATGGCTACTAGTTAGACACCAAAGAAAGTACTTGGTAACGCCTGGTTCGGGAGTTCTTTCACGTCAGTGAAGAGGGAAAGGATGCCACTGCAGCAGACTAGAGATGCAGCCTATAATGTGTAAAGTTACAACAGGAATCTGTTCCAAAAACTTCGTGAAGTACAAGGTTGCCGACTAACGCACACAAAGTAGCATGATCAATTCACCTAGTTAACTAGCGGACGAATAGGCATCAACTCACCACGTAAATTAGCTTATTCCTAATGTTTGGCCATAGTGAGGACAGACATTTTTTGGAATAAACGTGGTGAGTGAAAATTATGAAATGGCACACTCCTTACCCGGTATCTTATTCGGCCGCTTTACAACTTTGTATGCGTTTGGCAACCTGGTTATTTACGAAGTCTTTTAAACATTCCTGTTGGACCGTTCCTCAAGTTATACCCACCCGTATGGTTGCATTGACGAGCATAGAGGGCGCTATGATTCTACCCTGAAAATAACTTAATGCCACTGCGTAATTCTGGCATTCAGGCCTGCCTAGTCCTATTTCTAAATGGTGTAAATCCAGTTTTCAGTTGATTTAGGCGCTTTCAGCACTGTGCTGATGCTGCAATGTCATTCAGAATGAGTGGCATAACAAATGGGTGATGTTTCAGTAGACTAGATATATTGGCATACAATGTTATTGTCAACTCAGAAACGGTCTACAGTAAATTTGCCTTATCTCTAGATGATGCATGACAAATTTTACAATTCCATTTCAATCTCTGTTTTCAGGTGCTAAGTGGTCTGCCCGAGGGGGAGGGGTCCGGAATGAGAGCAGAGGGGTGGTGGAGGCTGAGAGTGGCGCAAGGCGAGGTGTCCTTGGGGAACGCAGGACCAACCAAGAGGTACACCCACTGGATTACTCCATCCAGAAGTAGGTCCCCTTTCTGTGGAGATGAGTGTTCCATTTGTCACTTGTTCCATCGCCTTCCTGGTGTGTGGCTATCCTATGAGCTTGGCCAAAGAAGCCTAAAATGTTTGACACTGCAAATGCCATGCTCAAATGAAATGTTATTTCATTACTTTGTCATTTAAAAAAAAAAAGTTCTCATATGGCCATCATTAGGACCTTTAACTTTCTCCACTTATGTTCTCTCAGGCCAGCTCATTATGCTTATGGCCAAGTTCAAGGAGGTGGAGGCGGCTACAGAAACATGGATACTACCGGTAGCTTCAACCTGAGAGGCAAGAGAGAATATGAACCCCACTGTGGAACGTGAGTGTTTATCAACGTTGCAAAGTAATGTCATTGTTTACAACATGGTAAATGTGAAGTTTTCTTGTCTGTCAGAGGCATCTCCCTTGAGGAGAAGAGAGGAGGACGTGGGCCCTGGAACAGGGGCTGTGTTCAAGACCCTATTTCCATGGGGTGAGTTTACTACCTGTTATTGATTATTTTACATTATAAATCCGAGCGATGGATGGTTTAGCATGGTTACGATCTTATCTATAGTGATGTAGGGGTGCTTGCGAAGCCTGATGCAGGAGGCATCCCACCTGAGGCCGGTCAACAGCCAGCAGCGATGGCGGGAGAGAATCAGTGAGTCACCGCACACGGGGGTGAATCCAACGCATGCCCTCCACCACAACTTTTGGGGGTGATAACAAAATCAATAGATACTGGGAAGATGCACAGTGCAACAGGTTTATTTGTTTTTAGCAGTTTTATTTAACCCTGGCATTCATCACAGCCTATCGGAGGTGGAGGTGGAGGGGGATGTGGTGGTCCAAGTTGCCATGGAGATGTCTCTGGACGAGTGGAAGGCCCTGCAGGAGCGGAGTCGCCCCAAGGCAGAGTTTAACCTCCGTAAGCTGGACTGCAAGGTGCCCTCCAAGGCCAGAGTAATACACAAGTCCAAACGCATTGAGGTGAGTGACCCCTTCAGATTAGAGCTGTGGAGCTTGAGCTTTGGCAGAACCCATACATAAGCAATTTGGCATTTATTTGTGTTAAAGTTGTCATGTTTCTGTTGTCTACATTTGGCATTTCCTCTCCTAGAACTTGAAGGCGGAGTCTGTGGAGGAAGAGGACTGCCACTTCTCCAGTCTGCGCAGGTCTGCCAATGACATCACTTCCCACTTGGAGTTCAACTTTGGCAGCCTGCTGCGCTCCAGCCGAGGGGGGAAGGGACAAGGCAGGGGGGAAAGAGGGGGGATGACTGAAAGGGTAGGTCTTCTCTCCTTTAGACAAGATGCTGGAAACCACTACATTAGGGCAGGGGGTTTAATGATTTTCATACAGTCCAGTTTTATTTTGAAGTGAATGCTACTGGCAACGGTTTGACCATTGCCTGGTAAAAACATATATTTTTATTAAATACAATGACAGATTATTTCTTTATGTAATCTGACCATTTTGTTAGGTGAGAACTTATTTCAGAAGCATGAAAAAAAAAAAAAAAAAAAACTATCCCACTTGTATTAATGTCCTGTTGTGCTTCTCTCCAGGCTTATGTCTTAGCCCCAAACCCAGAAGACCCCGATGACTTCCCTGCATTGGCTGTGGGGAGATAAATTATATGGTGATTAACCTAATACAATTTGGGAACTTATACATGGTGTGCCTTTAAAAAATAAATAATTATATGTCTTGAGATTAATTATGTTACAAAGGATTCCCTGTTTATATTTGCCTCCTGGTGAAATGGGTTGCTCTCTAATCTAAGCACTGTTTGTTGCTATGCCAACACACTGGTCTTGTGTACATTTGTTATTTCTCCTCCTGGCTTGTGTTCTGACTGAAGCAATGTTGAATAAGACCTGTGACAAATGCACTGATGGCTGGTGTCTTGTCTTACTCTGTTCCTCTTAAGGACACGACAGCCCAACAGTAAGGTTGGCCTTGCACAGTGGGTGTCCTGCCCCAGACAGAATATTGGCAGTCCATTTTCTTATAATTTTCCAGTGATTCTACATTTTCAATAGTCACTGTTCAACACCCAGATGTGATCTACTGCGAACGGCTGTCTGTTCCTGTTGATCTGTCTTGTACTTTACACACTTGTCTTACCAGTTTAGAGGTGTTCTGTGGTGACAGCTGCAGACAATGTTCAGAACCTTCACAGCACACATGAAGAACATGAACAATTCTCCCCTGTGATCAGCAACTATCTACACCCGTTCTCTGCTAGCACAATTAACTGTATAAGACTCAAGTACAAAGCTTGGAAAACAATGAAATGCACTAGTAAGGGGTGTCCAGAGTTGTTTGTAGAATAACAAAGACAATGGTGAGTACAAGTGGTGGGATTTTATTTTAAAACTGGTATACTCCATGTGCATGAATCATGAATGAGGTGTCCCTTAAGGACTTATTTTTTTGTAATACTTATCTGATAGTATGGTTCGAGTACAAAAATATTTACAAAGTACAAATCAAATGTTTTCAGTATATCAAATGTGACTTATTTACAGTTAAGTACAGCATCGCAACAAAAATACAGATGAGAAGCTTCACTGGGTAAAAGGGCATAGAAATGCAGACAAACCCGATATTCAGTGTGGCATTGTAGTTACATTTCTATATGCAACATTCAGAAAGATACCCCCTAGACTAGACAGCCTTCTTGAACAAGAAAAATGACTTGAGCTAGGCTTTTCACAACTTTTTATCTACAAAACACTAAGCAACTGGGCATGAAATTATCCTTAAAGGTTCAATCTGAGCGGTGCCTAGCTCTGAAGGACCTTTGTCAAAAAGCAAATAAGACATGTTAGTCTGACAGTTCAGGATTGCTGTGGCAACTTTCAACGCTTATGTACAGGTAACTTCAAAAATAAAGGAACCAAGTGTTTTATAGGGCCACCCAAACGGCGTCTATGTGCCTGGGCAGATATTCTACAAAAGTGGACCTGGTAACACATCCGCTATGCTCTGCTGAGACCCCTCTTTCAAAGTCACTGGGGACTTTATACATGACCCTAAGCATTATGGGATGTTAATTGCCTAATTAACTCAGAAACCTGAGGCGTATCCTATGTACTTGGTTTGAGGAGTTAGCTTCCAACTCAGGATAACCAGAAGTGGCTCATCTTTTAGCCAGGTACATTATGCTGCAATGAATGATTCAGAACTAACCTGCTCCGGGACAGGCTAACTTCATTAATACACGTTTAGGACAAATGAAATAGATTCCCTCCCTCTCGCAAACATTGTCATCACCTTTATATGAGGGATAACCGATTTTAAATATTGTATTAATCAAATGTTTATTAAAATACCTATCACATATTTAACAACATGATGCATTTGAAAGTTCAAACAGTAAAACTTTTGTTTGACTTTATACAATTATTTTATCCATAGGAGTGGGGAAAAGGTTGTGTGCATTATAAGTAATACAAGACAGACAGCACTTCTAATAGCCTATTTCACATTATAAACTGGGTTGTTAAAGCCCTGAATCCTGATTGGCTGAAAGCCGGGGTATATTTAAGCAATAAGGCTTGAGGTGGTGTGGTATATGGCCAGTATACCATGGGTAAGGGCTGTTCTTATGAGCAACGCAGAGTGCCTGAACACGGTCCTTAGCCATGGTATATTGGCCATATTTCACAAACCCGAGGTGACTTATTGCTATTATAAAACTGGTTTCCAACGTAATTAGAGCAGTAACATTTAAAAAAAAGTTGTCATACCCGTGTGATACGGTCTGATATACCACGGCTGTCAGCCAAATCAGCATTCAGGGCTCGAACCACCCAGTATATAATAGACCGTATATCATGGGTATGACAACATTCATTTTTATTGCTCTAATTACTATGGTAACCAGTTTATAACAGCAATAAGGCACCTCGGGTTTCTGGTATATTGAAAATATACCACAGCTACAGTGGCGTGTATTCATGAATGCCAGGCTTCCCCAAATATTTGACCCCAAAAAAAGGATATAAAATAATTTCTTTCATCTGTGTTTTCATAATTTGACGCCAGCAAGCATTTGGCCTCCCTTGATAAATGTTTGTTATAAAGGGATTGGGGCAACTGTGGGTTGTCCTGGTGCAGCAAAACAGGATGCACCTGAGCTCAATTGAGTCTCACAGCAAAGATTCTGAATACTTATGTAATTATTGGTTTTATTTGTTTGCAAAAATGGTCTAAAAGCCTGTTTTTGCTTTGTCATTATGGGGTACTGTGTGTAGGTAGATTGATGAGAACAATAAACAATTTAATACATTTTTGAATAAGGCTGTAATGAAATGTGGATAAAGGCAAGGGGTCTTAATTGTTTCCGAATGCACTGTATCACGGTGGCGTATGAATGAATGGGTTAAAAGCAAACAACGGAATTATCACAACATAGGTTGTAACATGGCTTTTTTCCCCCTGGCTTGGCTTCCTTAGTGAATTTACCCACGCACGCTACTGCACGGCTAACACGGAACACAAACCGGCTGCGCGTGCATAAATGTATTTTGTCCCCCACACCAAACGCGATCACGACGCACAGGTTAAAATATCAAAACAAACTCTGAACCAATTACATAAAATTTGGGGACAGGTCGAAAAGCATTAAACATTTATGTCAATTTAGCTAGCTAGCTTGCACTTGCTAGCTAATTTGTCCTATTTAGCTAGCTTGCTGTTGCTAGCTAATTTGTCCTGGGATATAAACATCGAGTTGTTATTTTACCTGAAATGCACAAGGTCGTCTACTCCGACAATTAATCCACACAAAACAGTCAACCAAATAGTTTAGTCATCTCTCCTCCTAGGATTTTTTTTGACTTTATATTGCGATTGGCAACGTTCATAAATTAGGTGCATTACCGCCACTGACCTCGTTCGTCTTTCATTCACCCACGTGGGTATAACCAATGAGGAGATGGTACGTGGGTACTTGCTTCTATAAACCAATGAGGAGATGGGAGAGGCAGGACTTGCAGCGCGATCTGCGTCACAAATAGAACTGACTTCTATTTTAGCCCATGGCAACGCAGACGCTCGTTGGCACGCGTGAGCAGTGTGGGTGCAATAATTGAATAATATAGATTTCTAAATTTATTTTGCAATGCTCGCGCACGCAGTCAGCCTGTGAGCTGGAATGTGAAGCAAACTGCAGCTAGCTGCCCCTTTGCTTTTAATATACTTTGAATCCCTCAGTTACTTAAGGTTTCCTTTATTTTGGCAGTTACATTTGAAATGGCACTATTCCCACTAATTATGGCCAGGACACACACCATTTTGTATCATGATACAAACAGTGAAATAAATGTATGTATGTATGTATGTATATACACACACATATATAGGGATGGCAAATTAATTCCAAACTAACTGAACATGGTTTACATCTTAACCATATCTGATTGAATGGGAAGAACAACTGACACATCACATTTCCTCATCAACATCCCTTAAAATCAGCAATTGACTGGACTGGTTCAAGTAAAATAAACCCAGTCCCTCTTAAGAAATGAAAACAAAAATCTAAATTTGCAGGAGCTGCAGGTAGACTGTACTCCCTTAGAATTCCAGATCCTCAGGCTCAGCGCAGTAGAGGAGCTCTAGCTTTGGGTATGGAGTGACTGAAGGGACAGAAAGCACACAATTACACCCAGGAAGAGAGAAATGGGACATACAGATCATACACCTCAAAATGCTCAATAACACTACATTGGCTTCTATTCATTAGACCCTAGGGGTAAAAAAAATGTGCCAGATTTTATTATGCATGCAGTCTGTCCCTTATAATAGTAATAAAGGACTAAATGAAAAGGAGAAGAGGTTGACTGGAGACATTTTGCACACTAACAATAGCATAGAACAGAGCAGTGAGACGAGGATAGAAAAAGAAAATAGATACCATAGTCTCGTAAAGCGCATTGATTGTAAAGAACATCGAGTTTTCCGTCCTCTGGACACAGTGCGTCTGTTAAGAGGGAAGTTACAAAAAAGAAAACAAGGGAAAGGAAAGGGACATGTGATTCCCCTTGTAGAACAATGATTCATGTTAGCAGAATCCCAAACAGCCAATGACAGGTTGCCGGTGTCTGAAAGCAAGGAGACCGTGTGAGCAGTAAAGTCCAGAGAAGCTATAGCCAGTCATACTTCTGGATCAGCCATTCTAACAGAACATGCAAGGAGCCATATGGAGTGTGAAGCGCTGCAGAGTGTTCCAAGTGTTTGAGCTGGAGCGTTGAGAGCTTGAAAGTTTTTGGAAGATCATGTGAAATGCTCAGTTAAGCAGACCTTGGTATGTGGAATACCAACAGAATAGGAGAGATTGAGGTTGAGCCCAGAGAAAGGGGTTGAGGAGAGGCTAGGTGGGCTTGCCTTCTGAGGGGCCTGCAGCATGTTTAGGTTCGGCAGGTTGCCTGTGCTGCCTGCGTTGGTGGCTGTGTCTCTATGGCAGCCACTGGACTCACAGCACACTGGCTCTCTGTCGCTGGCCACTACATGCATGCTGCCTAGAGACCTGGCTAGTCTGGAGCTGCACAGGGAGCTGGCGGAGAGGAGGGAACGGGTTATTGGAACCATGAATGGCTATGGCTGGGTCTGTCCAGTTTACTTTACACACGTGTCAACTCTTTTCTGTATGACTGAGTAAACAAAGAGTTGCAACACAAGCCATTTAATATGAATATACAGCTAGTAAATAGAATATTGCCCGAGCCAAAACTTAAGTTACACACACCCAATATTAACTTTCACATAAATCATGCACTGCTGTTAATGAAAGTATTAGTCTGAATTCTCTAGGACGGCTCATTGGAGACATTGCCACTAACCTGCCCCCCACACTGTTGGCAGGCAGCGAGGATCTGGTTCTCTTCCTATTGTCTGAGGCATCAGGCCCACTAGACTGCAGGAGAATCCTGAAGCAGACACACAACTCACACTTTAATGGTGATGCTCAACGTCCTCAATGGGTGTGTGTGTGTGTGTGTAGAAAGTGGGTGTGTGAGACATTCAGGATGTGTTTAAGTACCTTAAAGACTGCGATGAGGACCTGGTGTGAATCTTGTTCTCTTCTTGTCTGTAAATAAACACAACCACAATATTTCAACACCAACAGCAAGTGAGGGGGAAAGACAGGAGGAGATTGAGACCACAGCTTGGAGATGCAAAGATTGAAGGTGGGAGGGAGAGAGCAAACAGGCAGCAACTGCCGAATATTCCATAATTCTAAGATCATTGATCCATGTACATTTAATTATTCTTGTAATGCAATGGAACCCTCATTCATTAACCTAAGGCCCTGAGAGGTTCAAATTAGTTATCCCCAACTTTACAAGTTTGACGCAAAGCGAGCGGAATGTGAGGCAATAAAAGCATTGTTGTTTCCTCAGGTTCTGGAGGTCTGAGAGGTCAAATATAAGCTAGTTGATGTATTAGAGCACTTAATTATTAATTTGATAAATATCTCCTTTGATCAATTAATTGAAGTGCAACATTCAGTGTTGGGTGGAAGGGATTTACATTGGCTTTGCAGCGAAGGGAACCATTATTCCAAAACAGAGATTGAAGGAGTGAAATGTAAAGGCTATGGTTATTACTTGCCATACTTAAAGTTAAACTCAGGACAATCATTGTCAGCCAAGGAAGACACGGCGTTATAAATAACAGACCATGGAAATGGGATTCCTGCCCTCCTCATTTTCAAAAACATTAACTTCCTTTGCAGCCAGAGGGTGACAAACGTCTGGCCGGTTTAGAAGAAGTGTAAAGTGAGGTGAGGATGGGGGGCGGGAGACAGGGCCAGGCACATAAACTGGTGTGGAGGGGGTAAATAAAGGAAGGGATACACTTACAGCATTCTCAGTTAGACTCCGGAAGGGGGAAGGGTTTGGGGGACAGACTGGCAGGAGAGCTCAGTGAAATCCTAACCCGTCTATACAGAAATGCAGGATGGAAGAAGGGAAGCCATACACAATCCACCACAGGGCAAGGCTACACAGGGACGAGAGCAGCATGGCTACCAACCATCTAAGAGGGGGAAAACATCCAACAAACAGAACAGAAACAAAAACATGACAGAGAGAAAGGAAGGATCGACAGAGAATCTCACTTTTTCTCACCCCCACGGACTGGGTCAGGCATAGCCAACAGCAACGCCCCATCATGAGTGCTACACATCCACTAGCCTGGGTGACAGACCCTTTCTACTAAAGCCATCTGGTTGTCTTGCTTGACAAAGTAAGAAAGTGGTATTATTACATGCTGAAACTGTTAGGCACCCAGGCTACATATTCACTAGCAGAACCAGGCTAACAAGTAAAGCCTTTTCACATTACACCACAGCAGAAAGGGGTACCTGCAAGGATTTCACTAACTACTCAAGTCTCACCTAAGGTCTGGCATTGATTTTAGACAACTTCTTTTCCACAGCATGCTAAAAGTGTTTCCCAAATGGTGGACTGGGACTTTGACCCTATGCAGTGATAATAGCACCTTTCAGAGTCTACCATCTTCTGTGTTTGCAGAGGTATAGGCCTAAGAGTGGTTTAAAAATGGGGAAACACAGAAAACTAGAAGCAAGCTTTCGTAAGACTGACTTCAATCAAAGACACGATGCATATATAGGCCTAGTCACCTGAAGAAAAGCTTCATGTGTGTGTGATATATATATATACACACACACTGCTCAAAAAAATAAAGGGAACACTTAAACAACACAATGTACCTCCAAGTCAATCACACTTCTGTGAAATCAAACTGTCCACATAGGAAGCAACACTGATTGACAATACATTTCACATGCTGTTGTGCAAATGGAATAGACAAAAGGTGGAAATTATAGGCAATTAGCAAGACACCCCCAAAAAAGGAGTGATTCTGCAGGTGGTGACCACAGACCACTTCTCAGTTCCTATGCTTCCTGGCTGATGTTTTGGTCACTTTTGAATGCTGGCGGTGCTCTCACTCTAGTGGTAGCATGAGACGGAGTCTACAACCCACACAAGTGGCTCAGGTAGTGCAGTTCATCCAGGATGGCACATCAATGCGAGCTGTGGCAAAAAGGTTTGCTGTGTCTGTCAGCGTAGTGTCCAGAGCATGGAGGCGCTACCAGGAGACAGGCCAGTACATCAGGAGACGTGGAGGAGGCCGTAGGAGGGCAACAACCCGCTACCTCCGCCTTTGTGCAAGGAGGTGCACTGGGGGACCTTGCGTGCGCTGCAAGATTTTAATCTATGACGGCGTAGTGTGTTACTAATGGTTTTCTTTGAGACTGTGGTCCCAGCTCTCTTCAGGTCATTGACCAGGTCCTGCCGTGTAGTTCTGGGCTGATCCCTCACCTTCCTCATGATCATTGATGCCCCACGAGGTGAGATCTTGCATGGAGCCCCAGACCGAGGGTGAATGACCGTCATCTTGAATTTCTTCCATTTTCTAATAATTGCACCAACAGTTGTTGCCTTCTCACCAAGCTGCTTGCCTATTGTCCTGTAGCCCATCCCAGCCTTGTGCAGGTCTACAACTTTTCCCTGATGTCCTTACACAGCTCTCTGGTCTTGGCCATTGTGGAGAGGTTGGAGTCTGTTTGATTGAGTGTGTGGACAGGTGCCTTTTATACAGGTAACGAGTTCAAACAGGTGCAGTTAACGAGTTCAAACAGGTGCAGTTAACAGGTAATGGGTGGAGAACAGGAGGGCTTAAAGAAAAACTAACAGGTCTGTGAGAGCCGGAATTCTTACTGGTTGGTAGGTGATCAAATACTTATGTCATGCAATACAATGCAAATGAATTACTTAAAAATCATACAATGTGATTTTCTGGATTTTTGTTTTAGATTCCGTCTCTCACAGTTTAAGTGTAACTATGATAAAAATTACAGACCTCTACATGCTTTGTAAGTAGGAAAACCAGCAAAATCGGCAGTGTATCAAATACTTGTTCTCCCCACGAAAACCAGCAAAATCGGCAGCGTATCAAATACTTGTTCTCCCCACTGTATATAGGCCTTACACACCTGAGGAAAGGCTTCACAATGTGTGTGAATACAAAATCACCTAAAATATATATATATATATATATATATATATTAAAGTAATAAATAAGTAAAAAATGTATTTTAAAAACTTCCAAATGTTGTCCCACAGAGAACACCAAGGGCATGTCACAATCGCATGTAGGCTACTATCATAAGTCTGATTCTTCCAAGATAGATGTGGGTTTGGTTCAATAGAGGACTTTTAAACAGGAGGAAGCAAGGCTTGAACAGTACACAGGCACTGACCCAGTCACAAACACAATGGAAAAATATACATTTGCTGCATTTTACACTCAACCCGGCCCAATACATACAATACAGAGGCCATGCATGTCAAAGGTTAAATCATGCTTTTAGTCGTGCATTTGTAAAAAAAAAAACAGATCACACACAGTCAATGTTGCATTGTGCATTTTAGTCCTTTTCACAGAGAGAGAAAAAAAGGTAGCTAGATTATGATTCAGTTTATTAGGAGGTTAAGGTTTGGCCTGCGATTCACAGCATATTGGTGTATCCATGATGGAGAAACTCACATTCTGTCTCACATCAACAGTACAAGAAGTCCTACAGTGGATTCTCACCCTTGCTAGCCTGTGCAGATCAAAGCAGCACGTGCCAGAACAGGTGACCAAAATCATTAATCACATTATACATCCATCCACTGCCTACCTTATCGTACCGCGGTCACCCAAAAGCCACACATCCATTGGCATGGCACAATTTAGACAGGAAAATGAAGCTAGTCAGACAGGAAGTGACATGCACTTACCTCCATTATACAAAACCTAACTTCCTCTCTCTCTGTGTTCCCCCCCCCCCCCCCTCTGTCTCTCTGCTACATTTTAAAATGCAGACACTCCAGACAGCACTCTGGCCACACGATGCCTAAGAGGCTCCAGCAATGTACTACCGCCTGCCTGCCACGGGATAACAAAACCCACAGCCATAGGTGTACACAGTTGCCTACAAACTGTCCATGTTTGCACCAAATGTTCCACAACAACAACATTCTCATTTGATTTGCCAACATGGGACCCTTTAAAATAGCAAATCTGGCACCCATTAAAATAGTGAAGTATGCCTAGCCCACGTGGGCTAGGCATACTTCACTCGGCATACTTTGAATGACTACTTTGTCATTCAACATAGCCAGTATAATCAACAATCAATTCGTGTTAGGATCCTGAGTGGCAGCTATATGGCATGGTTCTGAGGCAGTGCAGTCAGTGGAAAATAAGCCATGATTACTAGACCAAATACATGGCACAAACAGAACAATCTGACTGTTATTTTAAGGTAATTAAAGCTGTAAAACTAAGCTAAACTCCATTCAACCCAAAGCCTGTAGAAACCCATAGTAGATGGGTATAATGGGCAAGCTATCTTGAGGCAAAAATCAAATACTTGTCACCCAATAAGGCATGGTGGGGCTTGAAATGACCTGAAAAAAGGAAACCCTACAACAATATCAAAAGGATCTCAAGTCATAATCCAGATGAAACCTCAACTTCCTCTAAACATCAAAATGACTTGGATAAGCTGACTACACAGGCTGCTCCTACCCCCCCCCCCCCCCCCGGAAACAAGTCAGTGTGATGCATGGTGGGAGTTGTAGGCAAATCAGAGACTTACGATAGGGAACCTGTGGATGTTCTTGCCTGCCTCTTGCTCTTCAGGGCTCGCAGTTTATCACCCTGGGTGATGCCATTCCTCTCCTCATCGTCACTATACTGAGGAAGACAGAAGACGGAGACAAACATTCAAAGAATGTGTAAAAAAAGAAAAGGAGATGAATACATTTGCTTACCATTACCTCCCTTCTTTACGTGAAGGTATATTACATTTCTGCATATCAAATAAAACCAGAAAGGATTTCCAAAATTCTCACCAGTTCTGCCTCTTCCTTTTTGGACCCCCTGCTTTTGTTGCTGCCGTTGATAGTGATGTCATCAACCCCCGACAGTATTCTGGTGACGGCCAGCTTGCCGTTCTCCTGCTCGTTCATCTTCTCCCGGAAAACATCTCCCTCCGACCACAGGCTGATCTGCTTACTGCAGCATCGTGAGAAAAACAGCAATCAAGATGTACATCTCCCTACAAACATATTGGTTACTGATCAACAATTGACACTCAACTCAATCAAAGAACTCCCAGAACTGAAACACTTGAGTTGAATTGAGTTAGTGCTGGGTTGGAACAAAAGCATGTCTGTGGCTCCCCAGGACTAGAGCTGGTGACCACTGATCTATACAGTAAAATCCGTCACAACAATGGATTGAATCTAGATAAAAATCAGACACATACTCTTCCACAAAGTTTTGTTGTGGTCCGATGACTGATCCAGGCCGGCAGATCCTCATCCAGGCGATGGCCTCAGACGCAGTCAGACGGTAGTGCTTCATCATGTAACAGCCTATCAGAGTGCCTGTTCGACCCAGACCCGCTGAAAAATGTCGGCAATGGTTAAATACATAGTTATTGATCAGACTTTTGGTGCAAATCTTACCCATTCGTTTGGGACAGAGGCCTACACATTGTGTTGGGGATAAGGCCTCCAGCCCTCCACTCCAGGTGGTATAGAAGGATAACATAATGAGGTCTTGTACCTTTGCAGTGAACAGCGATAGCTCCATCAGCGTTCTCACAGATGTTGAGGAACTTCCTGACGATGGAGTCATTTGGCGTGCTTCCGTCCACGAAGAAGAGGTCGTGGTGCTCGAAGCCCATGTCAGTGAAGCGCTTGGCATCGTACATCTTCTTGTTGAGACGGACGATGGCTGTGATGTTGTGTTTCCTGAAATAAGGAAAGTAGGCCTCGGGGGCATGGAGAGGGTAACCTGGAGAGAGAACAAGGGTTTTGTAGAAAGATGCAATTGAAAAAAAATACACGCAAAAAAATGTGTACAGCTGAAGTAACATTTGTGCACAGATGTGTAGCTGAAGTGTACACACAGTGTATACTTGTAAAATGAACAATTATTTGATTACGGTCTGTGACTGAAATATTGCTTGTTATTCGATATCCACTTTGCAAGTATAGGCTACTACACAGTTTAAGGGAGGTAATTTCCCAGTTATTCTCAGTAGGGAAAATATCCCAATTTGGCAGCATGTTCTTACTTCTCAGATTGCAGAAAGCTAATGTGGAGGGTTTCACATACCGTTCTCTATTTTGCTTTTTGGATGAGGGCCACTAAACGCTAAGAACTTCCCAGGAATAATCCAGTTGAAATCTCCATTTTCTGCTCTCTGCAAAAAAGAGATGTGGACAGAATTATGAATCACTTATTGATGTTTGCTCAACTTGCATTCTGAAGTGTGATAATGAGAACTGACCTCATAATGCTCGTATTCCTCCACATCAAACTGGGAGAAATCAAGCCAGCCAAACTGCAGAGCCTGAAGAGAAAATGAATGGAAGTTAGATTTCCATGCTCCGAATAAAATAAGGCAATATGTCATAAATGTGCAGCTGCAAATTAACTTGTTAGTCTAACATCAGACTGACTGAAGCAGTGTACCTTGTATATGGCGCGCAGGCAGTCTAGAATGTTCAGATTGTACATACAAGTTCCAAAAGAGGCATCTCTGTTTAAAACAAACCAGAAACAATCCAAATCAACTCTATCTTTTTAAAGCATTCATATCACATGTATAAGTAGAGATGCACGATATATCGGTGAACATATCGGAATCGGACGATATTAGCTAAAAATTCCAACATCGGTATCGGCCAATGTCTAGTTTAACGCCCAGATGTGCAAAACCGATGTCAAAGCTGAAATGCATACCTATATAACGTACATACATGACGTAATGACGCCACGTAAAATTATGCGCTACACGTGCAACACAGCATTCCTAACCCAGACCACAATGTCTGCTGCGTGGATCGAGCAGTCAAGCAGTCATTTGAAAGAGTAACACAATTTCAAAGAGACAAACCATTAAAGCCAAGCTAATGGAATTCATTGCCCTTGACAATCAACCATTCTCTGTCGTGGGTGATGTTGGCTTTCACCGACTGGTCGAGCACCGGTACACACTACCAAGTGCTCTATTTTTCTGATGTTGCCCTACCGGAGTTAACACAGTAATAGCGTCACTGCTATTAGCTTCACGAAATACATACTATGGAACACCGTTTGGGTCTTTGCGTGTCAAAATACCGCCTTGGTAATAAAGTATAATTTGTTTGACCGCAACCTCTGGGGTAGCTCGCACCAATACAACAAACCTGAAAACAATGACCAGTAGAACCTGCAGTCATTTTCATTTTTCTTAGCAATGATTTAGGAATCCTGGTGAGTAAGTATTAGCTAGGTTGCCACTTGTTGTTCACCTATTGAAATTGAACTTCAGTTCATTAAAATTAATAGCTAGCCAGCTACTTAACCCTGTTGCCCAAAGCTAACGTTATAAGCTGCCAGCTAGCTTCATCGGGCTAGTGAGGCTTGACCGCACCAGGCTGTGTTGTGAAGCTAGCCACAATAAGTATTAGGCACAAGTGGAATTTGCGTTTTGCCTTCAAAATAACAGTCTGTAATGCAAATGATTAAATAGTGGAATTATGCCCTACTTTCATTTTGAAGGCTAACCGCAAAGTCCACAATTTCTATTTTTTTCACCTTTATTTAACCAGGTATGTCAGTTGAGAACAAGTTCTCATTTACAATTGCAACCTGGCCAAGATAAAGCAAAGCAGTGCAACAAACAACACAGAGTTACATATGGAATAAACAAACGTACAGTCAATAACACAACAGAAAAAAAGTCTATATACAGTTTGTGCAAATGGCACGAGGAGGTACGGCAATAAATAGGCCATAGTAGCAAAGTAATTACAATTTAGCAAATTTACACTGGAGTGATAGATGTGCAAGTAGAAATACTGGTGTGCAAAAGAGCAAAAAGGTAAATAAAAACAATATGGGGATGAGGTAGGTAGATTGGATGGGCTATTTACAGATGGGCTGTGTACAGCTGCAGATCGGTTAGCTGCTCAGATAGCTGATGTTTAAAGTTAGTGAGGGAGATATAAGTCTCCAACTTCAGCGATTTTTGCAATTTGTTCCATTCATTGGCAGCAGAGAACTGGAAGGAAAGGCAGCCAAAACAGGTGTTGGCTTTGGGGATGACCAGTGAGATATACATGGTGGAGTGCGTGCTATGGGTGGGTGTTGTTATCGTGACCAGTGAGCTGAGATAAGGCGGAGCTTACCTAGCAAGGACTTATAGATGACCTGGAGCCAGTGGGTCTGGCGGCGATTATGTAGTGAGGGCCAGCAGACAAGAACATACAGGTCGCAGTGATGGGTGGTATATGGGGCTTTGGTGACAAAACAGATGGCACTGTGATAGACTGCATCTTGTTTGCTGAGTAGAGTGTTGGAGGCTAATTTGTAAATGACGTCGCCGAAGTTGAGGATCGGTAGGATAGTCAGTTTTACGAAGGTATGTTTGGTGGCGTGAGTGAAGGAGGTTTTGTTGCAAAACAGGAAGCCGATTCTAGATGTAATTTTGGATTGGATTAGACACTATTGTGGCTCATCCTTACTGTGGCTAGCTTCACATAGATGGGTCCGAACACCATTAATCAAATAATAACTGTCTTATAAATTAGGGTTATTTTAGATGACACCTAGCTATATAGTTAGCTGGCTAACTATATAGCTACTGAAACAGATTGTCGTTTTGCTATGTTTTTGGGGAAGAACATTGTTTGCATTCATAAGCAAGCTAGCTTTTTTTTATGACCAGCACTAAGTGTGCGAGACAACTTTACCAGCATATGTATCGATGAATCGTTGTGACATATGAAATACGAGTGAGTGTAATCAATGTGTAATAACTACATAAAAAATTTATGAACCCGTTAAATTATTATGTGACGTGCAGTTATAGTCAGGTCCTGATTGGTCAACAAGCTTATTTGACACGTCAAAGACGTAGAAACATGTCAAAGACATACAAATCCTGGTTGAAAATGAAACGAATGAACAAATGAACAACGAAACAGCACAGCAAGTAAGTGAAAGAAATAGTTTTTGATTATGTTTTACTGGTAATGGGGACATACGTAAATGCCAACAAAATACCTTTTTGGTCACTGTGGTGTGTGTAACCTTTATTTAACTAGGCAAGTCAGTTAAGAACAAACTCTTATTTACAATGACCTTATTTACAATGACCAGCCAAACCCGGACCACCTTGGGCCAATTGCGCGCCGCTCTATGGGACTCCCAATCACGGCCGCATGTGATACAGCCTGGATTCGAACCAGTGACTGTAGCTATGCCTTTTACACTGAGATGCAGTACCTTAAACCGCTGGTCCATGTGTGTTTTTTAATTGTTTAACTTTACTAGAATGCTTAAAAGGCCAATAAAATTTTAAATATTGGTATCGTTTTTTTGGCAAGGAAAATATCGGATATCGGCCAAAAAAGTAATATCGGTGCAACACTATTTATAAGGTAGAAATACATACAAATTACAGCTCCAGACAGCATGATAAAAACTTAATGACATTGATCAATTGTCATAGACACTACTTTCTAACATGTGCGCTTGAGAAGTTCCTCACTCTGAAGTTCTCCTTCAGTGTGTGTGTGTGTGTACCTGAAGGACAGGTATGTAGAGTTCCTGGACACCAGTAGACTGTAGGCTTCCTCTGGCGTCTTCTGCAAATGCATCACCTTCAAACAAAAATGGAGAAACTACTAATGGATAGCAACATTTTAAATGAAGATACACAAGCAATTTTAGTGCACGGTAACATGTAATCCATCATGACTCAGGGCTATCAATGGGTATGACTTCTCTGCCGAGTGAGAAATACTTACTGCATATGAACCAATAAGATAGGCAGCATTGGCTTGTTTCTTATTATCTCCACAGGTATAGAAGACTATCTTCTTCTTTGCTAGTGTGAATGACTGCTCCAGATGTGGTGAAACGACAATAAAATAACACTGTTAGCCAGGCTTACAATTCTGCACATCATTACACACATCACTACTTGGCCTGGACATCTCTGAAATCAATGCCTTACAAATCACTCCCTGTTCTAAAACCCTGCGAACATTCTCTTCAGAATATACAAACATTACCCCTTCTCTGACTAGTGTGACATAACTTCTATTTGGTTAGGCTGAGAACTTGACTATTAACTGTCAGTTCTCTGTCAGCGTGTTTGTTGAGGTTGAGTTTCTTTACCTTGAGCTTTTTAGTGAGTTTGCAACAAAAGCGATAGAACATGGCCAGGTTGAGCGGGCCAAAGTCTGCATAGAAGCTGGGAGAGAGAGAGAACACAAGGCACAGGCAGGTTAGGTTGACTGTTAAAGCCAAGTTTCAGTAGAGAAAAAAAAAAAGTTTTTTTTTTTTTGCATGATCACTTATTCTCTGTGACTTATCTACATTACATATTCATATGTGAGTGTTCTGTAATGTTGCGCCAGTCTTTAATTGTCCAATAGATTTAATCAATTAATCCACTACCCAAAATGAAGCCCCAGATGAAGACCTATGGGTGGAGACATTTATTGTGACAATAACCATATTTCAGAGCCTGTTTCACTATGTGAACTTCACTCTTAGCTGATGAACATTCATACACCACACCTGCTATCAGTGTTCTAAACTTTTTATAGTGTTTTATTAGAGCTCATAAAAACAATACAGTATGCCTACTATTAGTGGGACCAAGATAAGATACAATTAAAATTGACAACATGAACTCCCTTTCATGATTGAGAAATAAATATATTTTATTATGTAACCTTTTCATCAGGGAGCCATACTGAGAACAAGGTCTCTTTTATAGATTTACAGCCGAATTACAGAAAATACACACATCAAAATATTAATACATAATGCATCTGCAATGGCTTATAAAACTGACTGAGCAGATATCAAAACAATATACTAGTGAATTGCAAATGGCACAGTATTTTGGATATGGTCTACAAACATCCTGTAATATAAAGTACCCACTTCTCATATGACAGCTCTTCGTCTATGCAGAAGAAATGTCTGTCAGCTGTGCTTTTAATCTTCTGCTGCAGTATGGCGAAATACAGTTGATCTTGAGAAGAAAAAATATATATACAACAAGAAAGGTGGTTTTAAAAGCTTTGCTTGGCATATGGACAGTCAAACAAACATACAACGTAGCTACAACTGAATGTTTGTTTATTGGGACAATGTATGGACAAAACAAATGGTACACATCCTACACGTCGCACGTGTCAGTTTGAATTTGAATTTCCCCCGGAAATGCCTCGACGGACTAAAGTCAACAATCTGCAGGTTTTGTTTGCTTTCAGAACAGCACTTACCTTTGACGATTTCAATACTTTTACTTGTGACATTGTCCTCGGTCATTCTGATAGCGACTTGAGCCAACAATAAGTTAACAAATCAAGTTTAACGACAATTGCTTGCGGTCTTTACTTTATAGACGCACCTAAATAATAACTTAAACGTCTGTCATAGGCACAGACCAGCACAATAACATACACACTCAGTACGTTAAACAAAATCTATTTTCTATATCCCGTGAAATTAAAACGCTCCACTGAAGCGAACTGCATGTGGTATAGACTACCACTCAAAAACCATAGAAAATTTGAGATAAAAAAAAAATAGCCTAGCATAATGCTTTGCTGGGCAAAGGCTATAAATGTGTCTGCCGTCCGTCTTAGTTAACGAAATCTCTCAAGATATACCGATATGACAAATAAAACGTGAACTGGCTTAGCGATGAAAAATAACTGCCCGCATAGGAGAGGTGCTACATACTCTGCTCAAACCGAGTTTTGAAGGAAACTCATAAGCGCCACCCTCTGCAACAATGTAACGCTCTCGCGTAACGTTATTGGTTCAAGGAAACGGTGAACGCTCCACAGTTGCATGGTTGGCAGGCCAATCATCCTACATTCTAGCTTGAGGATTTTTAAAGTTCACTTGAGATTCTAATTGGAACGCTGCCCAAGCCGTTGCTTGGAGATTAGTTTCGCTTGGCCAATATAAATATATTTTCTACTTTGACGGAACACTTGTGAGGGATGGGTACGTTAGATCAAGCGATGTGTTGAATTCATTGCAACATTTTTCTTACCAAGCTATAACAAAACAATAATGTTTGGTTGGTTCTACAGGACTGTAGCTTATCACGCAGGAGGTAGCCCGACAAATAGCCTACAATTGACGTATTGTTTCTGTGTGCAAGAAAATCAATGAAAAATAACAAGTGAGACAACTTCATTTAGTGCTGCTCGGTTTATAAAAACAGCCTAATTATCAGCCTTTTGATTCAGATTTATTTTAGCCTATGCTCATTTCGGGGTCATAAAGGATTCTGCATTCTCTGATGCTCATGGTCAATATAGAAATAGGCCTAGACGAAAATGAATAAATTGGGGTATATGTGATGACTGCAGCATTGGTCACTGCATTTACGCAGCAGCATAAAAATGCATCCAAATGTAAATCAGGAATAGTCACAAGAGGATCAGTAAAATATAACCTGCATCATAGAAACTCTAAATTAGTTGTTTTTCATTCAGGTTGTCATGTCTGACATGCCATCAAAAGGCGGACAACGTAGTGTCCCAACGATAATATGTAGTCAATACTGTACTTCAATGCGTTAGCGATTAGGAACCGATGGTGTCGCCATTTTAGGTCAAAACAGCTGCAGGAAAATCAATTGTAGGTCTAATAGTCAGCCACATCTTATTATCTACATTCAGACACCGCAAGGCCAGGTAGCCTATTGTATTTGCACAAAGCTTGCTCTAAACAGAGTAAGTAGCCTACGATGGGATCCATTCCCCCAGTCTCTTACCTGATATTATACTAATGTAAATATCTGACTTTGGCTCCGCCTCCTCTCTCTGAGCTGCAAAACGCTTTTTCCTTGACTCGGGTCGCCACTTTTCGCTTTTGCGCTTCATTCTCGCTTTTAAGCATGCACTGCCAGCATCTCCAAATCACGCAATAAGATCTTCTGTCTGCAGTGGGGTTGTCCTAGTTTTCGGTGCGTTATTTGATGCTCTCTTTTGCTATTTAGCTACGATGTCATCTGAAACGCAGTTGTTCGTTCTCCCCTCAGTTTTTCCTCTGGTGACGTCTGAGAAAGGGCCAGTTTCTAAGCCCCACTTCTGTGACGTAAGAGGTTGCCAGCCCCTCACTAGTCACTAGTGCTACACTATGAAGTTGGGCTACTATTAAAAAAAAAAACACACATAAAGGTTGGCATAGCCTAAATAGAATAGGCTGATACGTTATTACAATGTAATAACAATCTTTTTTTGAGAAGGTTATTTAATGGAGTTTTAGAGAATGATGTAGAATGAATGTGTAGAGGACTTGATGTCTGATGGGGTGATATGTAGCCTAAGCCTATTGGTGAGCCATTGAATTATGACAATTATGACCAAGATGCAGCAGTGAAAAAGAAAGTATTTTTTTATGTACATGATTATAATCAGACAATTAAGCATGCATCTCCAACACGGTGTCAAGCCTGGGTGGCTGATTGTTTTTTGTATTCAAAACAAAAAATGTACTATTGACATGAGATTAATGTTTTTCATCATGGCACAAAAACAAAGCAGGATACACAAGTGGGCTACACAACAATGATCTTTGGCTTATCACTGAGGTCCAGTGTGTGTTGTACTCCGGACAGCTGTAGCAACCAGTTGATGGGCATGTGGTCCAGCCGGTTCATATCAAAATGGGCAAAATGGACCTCAGAGCCTGGGCAGAATGACAGATTTGCACACTAAGAGACAGAGCAGTATATTCACAACATATGCCATATTGGATACTGACCTAACTCAATTTTAGACAAATGTAAAAATTAAAAGGGTGCATAAAACCTATAGAATAGCCCAAGATGTGAATCACATGCACTACAGTAGGCTATTTGTAAGCTATAGCTAATACTATCAACAACACTGTAATAGCACAATGCAGTTACCTGGGCCAACGATTATGGCTCCACCCTGCTGTCGAGGATCTCCCTGGAAGTCAAATATAGGGCTGGTCATGGCCCTCCACATGCTCTTCATATGGCCCACCAGCATACCTGACTTCACATGAGGGCTAGGTTTGGCTAGACAGACAGAAAAAGTTTTATGTTTAATTTTATTACAGCTTTTATGTAGAGTAGACTATTGCTATTTCAGGAATACAACAAAAGACAGAATGAATGTCTCACCTGATTCCACAGACATCTCTCCTCTCCTCATCCCCAGTCTTTTGTATATGCATCTCTCTGGGTCGACGTATATGTCATGAGGGTAGCCAGTCAGTGAGCAGAACGACTACATCACACAGAGAAAACACACGTCAGACACTGCACAACAACACAACAAACAAGAGCTTACAAGTATTATTGACATTGACATAATTGCAGAATGATACATTGAATATGCCTACTTCAATATGATGATGAGATGATTGTCCTATAACAACCAGTCTGAGACCAGCTTCCTGCATTGAATATATGAAAACATTCATCAAGTTAGACATAACAAGTTATAGCCTATATTGTAGGCTATGTCACATTTGTCACTAAAATCAAAGTTTATTGGTTACGTTCACAGATGTTATCGCGTGTGCAGCGAAATTATTGTTTTTCTAGCTCCAACAGTGCAGTAATAGGCCTACCTAGCAATAAAAAACAATACGCACATAATCCAAAAAGTAAAAAGAAAGAAATTAAGAAATATCAGAACGTGAAATGTCAGAGTAGGGAATAGTGGGTAAACATTATTAAAGTATCTAGATGAAAATTATACTTTATCTAATACTGCAAATGGTTTTCAATAAAGACAGTTATAGACTGAAGAAAGTAGCAACTGGAAACGTTTCCCTATTAGAAAACGTCAAAGAAAAAAATAACACTTCACCACTCACCTTTAGAACTTCCGCTGGTATTCTGCTCAAATCATCCACATATTCTTTGCAGGTGTGGCACAAGAAATTCTGTCAAAATACAGAGTGTCTGCTGTTATTCGTTCTAATAGTCTCCCCTTCTTTGAACAGTGAACATCTGTGCATGTCGTGTCCTCATAATCTGTCTAGTCTGACTGCGCTGAACAGCACGCTAGCTAGGCTACTTTGTTGCCTGCGCAGCGCTGCCAGAAGCATGTCGTTGCTTTTACAACTATTAGATCAATATATAAGGTTTAGAAACCTAGCCCCAACGCCATAAATTATTCCTAGTGTAGGCTATGTAGGATAGTCTAAATGTTTTCTAAAGTGAATATACCGTAAAGTAGCCAAAGATTTCCTACCCGAACAAAAATAACGACTGATTTCCTGTCTTGGTAAAACTCTTTGAAGAGAGTTGAGACTCCATGTCGGTCATAAATCAAACAGTCCTCTACATCCTCAAGACGAATATTTACGGGTGGTCTCTTGATCTCTCGACGATCCTTCGTTATTTGTTGCGTTATAGGTGGATCTGTCGCCATCGCAGCATTTCATGGTAGCTTAATTTTTCCAAGGCCGTCTGCCCATGCTATTTTGGGACTTGCCGTCGAAGCGTTATCTGGCTTCGGGTCAGGAGTAGGCTACTGAACACTATTCACGCCCATTTTCGTGTGCAGTCTTGCCTCGAATGTCTCTTATTTGCCCATAGGCTAGACTTTCACCACACACGTTCATTCTATAGCCCACTTTTAACAAAGCAGGCATATGGACCAATTTGGGCAACCTCAAAGGCTAGAAGAATAGGCCTACCTGTGTCTGTGTGTGTAATTTCTAGCATATAGAAGGAGAGAAAACAGCTATGATGGGGGTTTCATCCTATGACCATGTGTGCAAAGTCTAGGGGAGATTCTCATTTGGGCTCGTCTGGCTCACACCAGCAGCTATCGAAGTGGGTCGCGTCAGACATACTACATTTGGGCACATTTTATTAATTTGTATTAAACTTGTCAAACTGTACAAACATATAAGGAAGTTTAATTATACATTCAAAATGCATTGGTTAAGTTAGCAAAGAACATAACCAAGAACACAGGTTTAAGAAAATAAATATATATATATATATATTACAAATGTCACAGGGGTCTTAGGGGTCTTATACTGTACATACAATTATATATATCATATCAGCATGTATGTATCAGAGGCAGCACTGAGTTTCAGGGCATATTTGTTTTTAACAAATCTTAATGATTGCACAAAATATAAAGCTCTCTTATCAATAATAAGATAGTCTTCAAATATCTACATTTGTATATACAGAATTTGGCTAATACTATGACATTATTGACTATGAAATGTAAATAATTTACATCTTAGAATAAATTAAATTTGACATCATTGTCTGTGAAATTGACAATATTCATATTCTTTGAAAATAACTCCACCCAGAAACAGGTGATATGATCGATCACAGCAAAATAAAATATGTCCAGTAGTTTCAATGTCATTCCCACAAAATGTACAGCCATTACGCTCTACATTGAATTTCAATCTTTAAAATTAATTTGATGAATAAATATGTCAAATTTTAAAATGGTTCTCTTTGGCCATCAGTGGTATAGGACAAATATGTTGTTCTTATTTTCTTGATTACAGATGCATCAAACATTTGACAGATATAATTCCTTTTGAATTAACTGTTCTAGGAATAATTATTTGGAAATAACTTGTCTGACATATTTGTTACACTTCTTATCCCCTAAACAACAGGCATTATGTACACTGAACAAAAATATAAATGCAAGATTTCCTTTTTTAAGGAAATCAGCCAATTTAAATATAAAACACTAAGACCTAATCTATGGATTTCACATGACTAGGAATACAGATATGCATCTGTTATTCACAGATACCTTAAAAAAAGGTACGGGCGTGGATCAGAAAACCAGTCAGTATCTGGTGGGACCACCATTTGCCTCATGCAGAGCGACATCTCATTTGCATAGAGTTGATCAGGCTGTTGATTGTGGCCTGTGGAATATTGTCTCACTCCTCTTCAATGGCTGTGCAAAGTTGCTGTATATTGGTGGAGCTGGAACACGCTGTCGTACAAGTCAATCCAGAGCATCCCAAACATGCTCAAAGGGTGACATGTCTGGTGAGTATGCAGGCCATGGTAGAACTGGGCCATTTTCAGCTTCCAGGAATTGTGTACAGATCCTTGCGACATAGGGCCGTGTATTATCATGTTGAAACATGAGGTGATGGTCGGGGAGGAATGGGTCTTCCTTTCCTGTGGCGGTCCTCATGAGAGCCAGTTTCATCATAGTGCTTGATGGTTTTTGTGACTGCACTTGAAGAAACTTTAAAAGTTCTTAATGTTCCGTATTGACTGACCTTCATGTCTTAAAGTAATGGTGGACTGTCGTTTCTCTTTGCTTATTTGAGCTGTTCTTGCCATAATATGGACTTGGTATTTTACCAAATAGGAAAAATCTGAGTACGGCGAAAGTGTTTTCTTATTGAGTAAAACAAAATTTTGATATTTTAACTGAATTATTGCCAATTGCAGATTATTGTGTCCTAAAACGTAAACGCTTTACTTGTCTGCACGAGCGGATTATGATAGCGCCAATTGGAGGGGGGAGCACCGCGTGAACTGGTGAGCAACAATACAATGTGGAAGCAATGCACCCTCCCTCATCTAGCATAGATGTTGCTAGGGATCTTCAGCACAGTTGATCTACACCTAGCCACTGTTTTACTACCACTGTAGCTATTACTATCCACCGAGGTAAAGACAGCTTCAGGTTGGATATTCAACGGATATTCGCGCTTTCAAACTTCAATAGCTTTCAAACCACTTGAGCCACAGACTCCAAAGAAGTGTCATGATGTTGGAAAAATTGCGCACAACATTGCACATGTCTTATTTTCACGATTTGGACATTAATTCGCTTTCCAAAGCTAATAAACATGTGGAAATGTGAGCAGCATTTTGTAATCCAAGTTGAATTAGTTAGGGAGTGTAAACAAAGTACAAACTTTTTTACATTCAAATTTCAATAGCTCCTTGGTCATGTAGCCTACTGACTTCAAACAAGGTTTAGAATGTTCACTGACTACCCTTCTATATTGCACACCATTTAGTTTGTCAATTTTCATCTCACAAGATTTTACATACATTTTTCAAAATGTAGAATTTCAATAGCTCCTTGGTCATGTGACCTAGTGACTTCAAACAAGGTTCAGAATGTTCACTTTCTGAACATTTCACCTTCATATTGCACACTCTGATGTTTGTCTACTTTCATCTCATGCTATTAGACTTAAATCTGTAAGCTTTGCAGGTCTTAATTTTACATGAGTGTTATTATTTTTATTTTTTAAGTCAACAAATGTTCCATCCTCGCAATAACTATCTTTACATTTACATTTACATTTTAGTCATTTAGCAGACGCTCTTATCCAGAGCGACTTACAGTAGAGTGCATACATTTTACATATTACATATTACATTTTACATACTGAGACAAGGATATCCCTACCGGCCAAACCCTCCCTAACCCGGACGACGCTATGCCAATTGTGCGTCGCCCCACGGACCTCCCGGTGGCGGCCGGCTGCGACAGAGCCTGGGCGCGAACCCAGCCCAGCCTGGGCGCAAACCCAGAGACTCTGGTGGCGCAGCTAGCACTGCGATGCAGTGCCCTAGAGCACTGCGCCACCCGGGAGGCGTGGACACTGGACACTGAAAAGATCCGCAAATGGCTGTAGGTGGTAAGGATCAAGAACAGGAGAGGTGTTCAAACAGAGGTGCTTAAAACTTCTTATGGCTGCAAGGGGCAGTATTGAGTAGCCAGTTAAATCGTGCCCATTTCAAACGGCCTCGTACTCAATTCTTGCTCGTACAATATGCATATTATTATTACTATTGGATAGAAAACACTCTCTAGTTTCTAAAACCGTTTGAATTATTTCTCTGAGTGAAACAGAACTCATTCTGCAGCACATTTCCTGACCAGGAAGTGGAATGTCAGAAATCAATGCTCTGTTCAACCTCATGCCTATACATGGGCAATGAACGTAAGAGTCTACGTACACTTCATACACCTTCCCCTGGTTGTCAAGAGGCGGTGAGAGAAGAAATTTCGTGTCTATCTTGGTCTGAGGTGGAATTAAAGCTCTTTGTATGACGTGACCGTCCATTTCCTGTTTCTGGAGCGCGCGAAAGATGACATGGATTTGCCTTCTGTTTAGCTGTCGTTATGGACGACTAACATCTCCGGTTTAGATTTTATTTGATACATGTGACCATATCATCGTAAAGTATGTTTTTTCAATATAGTTTAATCAGATTATTGAATTTTTTTCGGGAGTTTTGCCGTGTTCCGTTCTCTGACTTTGTTGACGTTGGAGAGATCCGTGCCACTTGGCAAGTGCCCATGCTAAATCAAGAGGGAAATTTGCCGTTCCAGATCCAAACAACAACTGTTCTGGACAAAGGACACCTTGTCCAACATTCTGACGGAAGATCACCAAAAGTAAGAAACATTTTATGATGCTATTTCTAATATCTGTCGTGCATGTGAACTGGTCGTCGGCGCCCAAGTGTTTCTGGCTATTGTGGCTACGCTAATATAACGCTATATTGTGTTTTCGCTGTAAAACACTTGATAAATCGGAAATATTGTCTGGAATCACAAGATGCCTGTCTTTCAATTGCTGTACACTATGTATTTTTCAGAAATGTTTTATGATGAGTATTTAGTTATTTGGCGTTGGTGTCTGTAATTTTTCTGTCTGCTTTCAGTGCAATTTCTGACTGTAGCTGCAATGTAAACTATGATTTATACCTGAAATATGCAAATTTTTCTAACAAAACATATGCTATACAATAAATATGTTATCAGACTGTCATCTGATGAAGTTGTTTCTTGGTTAGTGGCTATTTATATCTTTATTTGGTCTAATTTGTGATAGCTACTGATGGAGTAAAAAACTGATGGAGTAAGAAAAGTGGTGTCTTTTGCTAACGTGGTTAGCTAATAGATTTACATATTGTGTCTTCCCTGTAAAACATTTTAAAAATCGGACATGTTGGCTTGATTCACAAGATGTGTACCTTTCATATGCTGTGTTGGACTTGTTAATGTGTGAAAGTTAAATATTAAAAACATTTTTTTTTTTAATTTCCCGCCCTGCACTTGAGCTGGATGTTGTCATAAGTGTACCGACGTCGGGCTGCAGCCAAAACAGGTTAAAGGAACTTCTTATGGCTGGGGGCAGTATTGAGTAGCTTGGATGAATAAGGTGCCCAAAGTAAATTGCCTGCTACTCAGCCCCAGAAGATAGATATGCATATTATGAGTAGTTTTGGATAGAAAACACTCTGAGGTTTCTAAAACTGTTTGAATGATGTCTGTGAGTATAACAGAACTCATATGGCAGGCAAAAACCTGAGAAAAAAATCCAACCAGGAAGTGGGAAATCTGAGGTTTGTAGGTTTGCCTATCCAATATACAGTGTCTATGGGGTCATATTGCACTTCCTAAAGCTTCCACTAGATGTCAACAGTCTTTAGAACCTTGTTTGATGCTTCTACTGTGAGGGATGAGGGAATGAGAGCTGATTGAGTCAGGGGTCTGGCAGAGTGCCACGAGCTCACTCAGGCGCGCCCCCGTGAGAGGTAGCTGCGTTCCTTTTCATTTCTAAAGACAAAGGAATTCTCCGGTTGAAACATCATTGAAGATTTATGTTAAAAACATCCTAAAGATTGATTTTATGCTTTGTTTGACATGTTTCTACAAACTGTAATGGAATTTTTTTACTTTTCGTCTGGCCTGCGCGTCATGAATTTGGATTTTTGACAAAAAGGAGGTATTTGGACATAAATTATGGACTTTATCGAACAAAAAAACATTTGTTGTTGAACTGGGATTCCTAGGAGTGCCTTCTGATGAAGATCATCAAAAGTAAGTGAATATTTATAATGCTATTTCTGACTTCTGTTGACTCCACAACATGGCGGGTACCTGTATGGCTTGTTTTTGTGTCTGAGCGCCGTACTCAGATTATTGCATGGTGTGCTTTTTCCGTAAAGATTTTTTTTAAATCTGACACAGGGGTTGCATTAAGGAGAAGTTTATCTAAAGTTCAATGTAAAACACTTGTATCTTTTATCAATGTTTATTATGAGTATTTCTGTAAATTGATGAGGCTCTCTGCAAAATCACCAGATGTTTTGGAGGCAAAGCATTACTGAACATAACACGCCAATATAAACTAAGATTTTTGGATATAAATATGAACTTTATCGAACAAAACATACATGTATTGTGTAACATGAAGTTCTATGAGTGTCATCTGATGAAGATCATCAAAGGTTAGTGATTCATTTTATCTCTATTTCTGCTTTTTGTGACTCCTCTCTTTGGCTGGAAAAATGGCTGTGTTTTTCTGTGACCTAACATAATCAGATGGTGTGCTTTCGTCGTAAAGCCTTTTTGAAATCGGACACTGTGGTGGGGTTAACAACAAGTGTATCTTTAAAATGGTGTAAAATACTTGTATGTTTGAGGAATTTTAATTATGAGATTTCTGTTGTTTGAATTTGGCGCCCTGCACTTTCACAGGCTGTTGTCAAGTCGATCCGGGATCTCAGCCGTAAGAAGATAACCCGATAATGACTTGATATTTGAATGCATTCACAACAAGCCACCTGCAGACAACTTACAAAATGCAATAGTGCATTTGAGGGTTCGTTTGTCTGATGAAAATCGTTATTTGATGCATGGCCTACTATTTCTAACTGGGAAAATAAACTCCTACGTCTTTTGTGAGTAAAATCCTTTTTCCAAAATTGATTTAGGTACATTTGTGTGAAGAGGTATGAGGGTTGTGATATGGGTCATTTAATAGTAAAATCATTTAAGGGATCAATACATTTCTATATTGCTTCCCCAGTATCTGCATGAACCATCAGGCCCAGTGTTTTTGGTTGACCCTGCTGGACAGAAAAAGAAGGAGGAATCGGAACACGCTGCATTCAAATTCAGGTCTTAGTTATTCCATTGTACTGGATCTAATACATATTAGCATTTTACATACATTCAGTAGTGTAATACTTTTTTATGACATACTGTGAAAAACTATTTTGGAATCTGGCTCTGTCGCTTTCAGACATGCGCAGAGCAGACTTGAACGTCAGGGGTTCTCTGTAAAGAGAGTAATCCAAAAGGCACAGACACACTCCTTAACTTTCAATTGGCACCGTTGACCTGTATGTATTCTCTCTTGATTGGCTCTGTGGTGCACAGTCTGGCGGTCTTGTCGTGGAAAATCACTTCAAATATAACTCTTACAAGAACTTTTGTGAACTCAAATAAATGTTTTTATTACAATTGTATTGCAATCTGGAATGTCCGCGGAACACACCCTCCTCCGAAGTCCAGTCCTTTATATTTATACCCATATAATATTATGCTCATCCCCGATGAAGTCATTCACCACCATCTGCTTTCAATCAGTTTATCATGGTGGCCAGACCCTCTATCCCAGTGTCTCAACTTTCTTTAAGCCTATGTGTCTGACATGTATGTACATAATGGACTGGTCAGACTATATGTCTAGTGGGTCTAAGTGCCCTAAACACATATTTCTCTGACATGTGTATCTCTTTAAAGAATCAGCAGACTATGTGTTTAGTGTCCAATTTCTTTAAGCGCCTATCTTTCTGACATGTGTGTACATAATGGACTGGTCAGACTATATGTCTAGTGGGTCTAAGTGCCCAAGAACTGACATGTCTAGTCAGTCTGTCAGCACAATGGAGAAAATACAAGAGCCAGAACGTCCCTTAGGAAATTTCCATTACCACAGTCTCATAATCAATGTAAACATGTAGTCCATTACTTTAATGTTCAGCTGTCCTATGTCTCCATATTTTTATCCATGTGTCTTATTTTATTACTACACTACCACAATCCCCACTCTGGGGCTATTTAGCCACATAAATGATACAAATAAGACTTTGGGATAGTAAATGAGAATACCTATAATAATCAAGAAAATACAAAAAATAAAAACAAAGTGAAGCATATAAACCAACTAGACCAAACATCTCCAATGTGAAATAGGAGTAAAAGATCCAATCAGAAACATTAAAGAAAACCTAACTAGACCAAACATCTCTAATTTTCATAAGAGTAAAAGATCTAATTAGAAACATTAAAATTAGAAAGATAAAATATGACATATTTGATGAAGCATGAGCGTGTAGGTACTTAGCCTTGCCTGAGTTTATCTCAGTTATGTGAAAATTAAAAATTTAAACAATCCAATGAGTATAATAATAAATGAATAATCAAAAAAAATCAAAGACCTACATGCAGTTACAAAAGAAAATTGACACAACATCATTCTAAATTTAAGCATTTCAACATGATCCTCCCTCGCAGACACCTCTCTAATAAAATGATATCAACCGATATCAACCTTTGTTTAGAAGATTAAGGACATGGTCCATAGACACTTGTAACCGGAATACCCTCTGTTACCTAACATGTTTTTGAAATTAACCTAGTTTTTAGAAGGCATAACTAGCTTTAATTAAAGAAACCATATATATATTCATTGATATACATATCTAAAAATTCAACCGAACATACAAAAACACAAGGCCTTAACCAAACATAGATATACTAAAATCCTTACATAGGAGCACAATCCTCATCCTGACAGATTCTACAATCACCTCTTTGACATTTTGCGCAAAACACGGGGTCTCCGTGATGGTCATGGCCTTCCACATTAAATTTTGTGCACCACTTGCACTTACGGCGCAAATGACACTCTTTGTGGACATGTACCAGTAGACATTCGTCTGAATTTGGGAATACAGCATATACAGGTAGACCATCCTTACTGAAATCATGGCAAGCATAACCACCTCCCGGCATCACTCCATAGAGACAGTTTGGATTGCCAAAGGGGCAGTCCAGAGGTCCACCAACCGCATTACATGGCTTTCCATATCTATTAGTATAATGACCTGGGCTTCCAGGTACAGGATTAATTACCACAGGAGGGTCAGCACTCCTTACAGACATCTGTTTGACTGTTGTCTGGACCACAAGTGATTTTACCAAGGGTAAAACACAACAAAATACAATACCCAGAGCCAATAACCCTCCTCCCAGCATAATAGCCATTTTAGCAAACATAGCTCCCCACTTTCCTAATGCTAGATCCAACCAATCCCAAACATGAGAGTCAAACCCAGCATTTGCCTTAACCTCTGCTCGTAAACCTTTAAGTTTAGCCATAGCAATTGCGAAGGATCCATTAGGCGCAGTGTTATTGGGAATAAAAGTGCAACAATCATCTCCAAACATAACACAAACTCCACCTTTCTCTGCTAATAGCCAATTAAGAGCCTGTCTGTTTTGCCAAGTCATTTTACTGGTAGCCTGTACCTGTTCCCCCAACGCTGTTAGAGCCGAGTCGGTATAGTTAATGAATCTCTGTTGGTTATAGTAAATATAATTAATCCACTCTAAATTCTTATTAGGTGTTATCCACAAAAAGATTGATTCAAATCCTGATTTAATCTCATCTCTTGCTTTGTACTCATTAGGAACACCTCTAGGTTGACCTATTGCATCCAAATAGACCTTGGGGTCAGACTTATATTCTCTTTTTACTCTATTTTTAGTATTTAGTTGCCTAGCATCACTAGGATCCCATTCAGTGATAGTTATCTGTTGAATCAACCTAACTCTTGCACAGAGGCCTGTCCATCCCTTTGGCAATGTTGCCCTTAATCTATTCCCCCCACATATCCAGAAGAAATCTGCAACTACCTTGGTCTGTTCTTCATACGGTGCAATTAAGGGTAGTGCTAGAGTTTGATTTTGACAACTATCATGAATGACTACTTTTCCCACCCAACTTCCAGCTGCTTGATAAGTAGCCCTTCTTGGAGTGTCTGCATTCCATGTGGTATCCGTAGTTAAGTGCCATGTGATCTCACACTCACCTTTAAACTTCCCTATCCCATTCTGTCCTTTTGTGCTGTTAAAACATTCATATGTTTGTTGATAATCTATCCGATATTTATGTGGGACCTCTAGCTTCTGTACTTCCATTCTTATATCCAATTCTTTACACCACTTACCCCAACCAGTTTGATTGTAATACTGATGATAATATGGATTACCCAAATATGACAAACATTCAGCTGGGCAATAAGGCCTTTCTGGTCTACTCAAATGACAAAAGTTCTTATTAAAATCAGCACAATCCTTGTAATCATAAGGACTTGGTACCACCACTAATTCTGTCAGCGGAGAGGGTGCACATAGTAAGCAATTTGTCAATTTTAATTTCATTGCTGTATATTGAGCCCATTCATACCATTCATTTCCTACTAATTTCTTCAATGATTTGTCCTTGTATAGTTCTGAAGTTAAAGCATCAGTTGAATTCACATTGTCCTTTTCTAGAGGCCGATTGTTAGTGTTTTTTAGAAAGTTCCAAATGTCAGTAAAAAACCCTTCTGGTTCTGATGCCTCAGGTTTCTTTGTGGGTACATTGGACTGTTTGTTAATGGCAATGGATGATACCTTGGTAGTAACTGCTGTAATCCTTGCAGCAGTTTCCACTGTTGTTGTCGTTTTAGTTATCACCGGCTCTTCCTGTTTAGGTATTGGCGTAGGACCAATTCTAATGACTGTGGTGCTACTCCCTTCGGTCCATCTGGTTCTTGTTATTTCAACTATTAATTCTTCACCTTCAACTGGTTCAATCTGATTCATGGTGAGCACCCACTCGTCTGCTTCTTTGGTTACTGTCAGGTCACATCCTTTTGGGTCCCAAATGACTTCTCCCTTTGTTTGGTGATGTGTCCATCCACAGAATGCAATCTCAGGTAGAGGCTTGATCCTTTTGATTGAGATTGTCTTCTGCTCTCCTATTTCAGTTATGAGTTGAGGTGGAACAGAGATTCTAACCTGGTCAGTCCTTTTTAATTGTTCGGCTGATTCCTCTCTTCTTTTCCTGCTTCCACCATACTTCTTGATCATGTGTGAGTCTGTTATTTCTGTACTAGTATTCATTATCACTTTTGCTATGTCAATGTCTTTTTTCTGCCATTCTAACTTCAATTGTTTGTTAGGGGGACCCTTCAAGAGTTGAAAAGTCAATTGTGGGGAAATCCCCTTCCCTTTCTCGTGAGGCTTCTCTTCCTCTTTCTTCCCCTGAGGCTCCCTCCTCAGGCCGGACTGGGCTTTCATCTGGAAGGGTATCAATTTCAGGGAAGAGATGTTCCCATTCTGCAGGTGGTACTTCGGGATCCCACTGTGGAGGGCTTCTGTCAAAGAGGTCTGCCACAGCAGGTATGTCATCAGGAGCAACAGGCATGTTACTCCCCCCCATTTCTGGGCTTTCTGACCATACCTGAGGAAGCTTTGGTTGTTTTTCCCTTTCCTGTTCAGACTTTTTTCCCCTGGTACTTCTTCTGAGAGCTTTAGTTGATGCACTCGTCGTATCTTGGCTTGTATCTGGTCTGCCATTTTCTTGACTCCTCCCTGGCGTTTCGATCGTTTCCTCTGCTCCTGCTCCCTCCGGGCTCCCGCCTGGTGTATCAGCATCCTCTGTGTTCTCATCTCTATGTGGTTGTATCCTTTTCTCTGTTGGGACTCGTGTGCAGTGGTTTAGATGGTACCACGTCTTGCTTCCTTTCACTTGGACTGCTGTTTTTGTGGCTGTTGCCACCTCGTAGGGTCCTTCTCTCCTCGGCTGATCCCACTTCCTTCGGAACACTCGAACGTAGACCAGATCCCCTGGTATCACTGGGAGAGGTCCCTCAGGTCCAGGCTCCGGCACCGTCTTTTTCTCCTGTGAATATATAGCTTTGTGTATTTTGGTTAGGTACATCACATATGATTTTAATTCACTTTGCAATATATCCAAGGAGGGACCTTTATACAGTCCTCCTAACATTGGTATAGGCATGGGTCGACCCGTAAGCATTTCATGCGGCGATAGATGCGTGTTTCTGTTAGTTTCCATGCGGCAACTCATTAGTGCAAGCGGTAAAGCATCCACCCAATTAAGCCCTGTAGATCTACAAATCTTTGTTATCTTGTTTTTCAGAAAACCGTTAACTCTCTCAACCATCCCCTGCGATTGGGGATGATAAACACATCCCAGCCTTTGTTTCATCCTTAGCTGCTGTATTATTGTTTTTACAACTTTTTGTATAAACGCTGAACCATTGTCTGAGCTAATTTCGGACGGAATCCCGAATCTGGGAATTACTTCTGTTGATAAGAATTTTATCACTGTTCCTGACCCCTGATCCACCGATGGTACTGCTTCTACCCATCTGCTGAACCTGTCTATGATAACTAACATGTACCTTTTACCCCGTATAGGTTTTATCATGTCTACATAGTCCATCACAATATGTCTAAACGGGCCTTCTGGAACCGGTATGTGACCTATAGGCGTAGCTATACCTTTACGTATGTTGTTTTTTGCACATATTTCACATTTTGACAAAATCTCATCTACTGTTGCCTGTAGATATGGTGACCAAAAACCTTGTTGTTTGATTTTTCTTATCACCTCCCCCCTTGCACAATGATCAATATCATGTGCATCATTAATAAGTAGCGTCAGTAGAGTGGTGGTGGCTAATATGGCACCATCATGTGTTCTCCATATCCCATGTCTATCTACAGAGGCCCCCCTCTGTAGCCAGGTATTTTGTTCAGTAATTCCAGCACGAGCCTGAATTTGAATTAGCTCAGTAGGAGATGTAATAGGTGCAATAGCAACCATGTCCATTAATGGTGCAATGAGAATTGGGACAATGCATTTGGATGCTTTCTTGGCAGCTTCATCTGCTGCATTATTGCCCCTAATTACAAAATCATTGCCTTTTCTGTGCGCTTGACACTTGATTATTGCTAGTTTCCGAGGATACATTAATGCTGTCATTAATTTAACAATTTGTGCATGATGTTGGATGGGAGTTCCATCACTCTTTTGAAATCCTCTCTGTTTCCAGACTGCACCAAACAAATGGCATACGCCGTGTGCGTAAGCGGAATCAGTATAGATATTAACTGTTTTACCTCTTCCCAGCCCACATGCTGCAGTCAGAGCCTGCAATTCAGCTAGCTGGGCAGAGCAAGGCTGAGGACAATGCTCTAATATTTCCTCAGTGAAAGCTTTCCCCTTTTGCTTAACTACCGCAAACCCTGCATGATTACCCATATAATCTTTAAAACAAGAACCATCTACAAAGTAACTTTCCAGGTCATATCCCTCTTGACCTATTAATGGAATTGATTCTAAGTCTGGACGTAGTTTGGTAAATGTTAAAGCCTCGGCTACACAATCATGTGCTTCTCCTTCAAAATCAAATGGAATCCTTTCTGCTGGATTCACAGTGTTACATCTTTTAATGAGAACGTCTGGATACGTGAGTAAGCTCATATAATCCATCGTCCTTGCATTAGTTAACACAAATTTACCCTGTTCTATCAACTCCACTATTTTATGATGGGTGCTGATAATTACCGGATACCCCATGGTTATAGTTGATGCTTTGTCATATGCATAATGCAATGCAGCTAATCCCTGATAACACGGTGGGTATCCCTGAGCTACCGGATCTAATTTAGAGCTATAATAGGCAATAGGTTGTTTCTTCCTACCACTACAAGTTTCTTGCATAAGAACAGCTGCTGCATAATTGTTGCACCTGTTTGAGACGTATAACAAGAATGGTTTAGTGTAATCTGGGGTGGCTAGAGCTGGTGCTGTTTGCATTTCTGTTTTAAGTGTTTCAAATGCAACCAACGCATCAGTGTTCCAATCTAGTCTTGCTCTTAGATTAAGCTGTCCAGCTTCTTTCATTATTTCTCTCAGAGGAGCTGTTTTAACTACATACTCTTCTATCCAATCAGAACTAAACCCTGTCATTCCCAAAAAGGTCATCATTTGGGCTACTGTTTGTGGTAACGGTGCTTTGCTAATACCCTCTAGCTGTCCAGGAGCTATTGCCTTAGTTCCATGAGCTATTGTTCTGCCTAAGTACTCAACCTGTGGTTGACAGTACTGTAGTTTTGTTTTAGAGACTTTGTGTCCCCCCTCTGCTAGTCGCCGCAGTACTTTTAGTGAGTCAGAGTGACATTGCTCCAAAGTTGAAGCACAGATCAACAGGTCATCCACATATTGGATCAATGTACCATCTAACATTAATTCCTCCAGGTCTGCTCTCAATATCTGATTGAAAAAATGCGGACTATCCTTAAAACCCTGTGGGGTCCGAGTATAAGACAGAGTTTTGCCCCTATATCTAAATGCAAACAAATGTCTGCACTCCTCCGCCAGGGGTATACTAAAAAACGCTCCACATAGGTCAATAACCGTGAAGTATTTGGCCTCCGGGGGAACATTGGTCAGCAGTGTGTGAGGGTTTGGGACTTCAGCAGGACAATCCTGCACTATATCGTTAACAGCTCTTAAGTCATGGACCAGTCTCCATTTTTTACCATCGGCTTTAAGAACAGGTAGCAAGGGTGTATTGCAACCACTGGGCATCTCTATCAATACTCCTGCCCTGAGCAGTCCTTCTATTGTCAATCTTATTCCTTCTTCAGCCTCAGGCTTCATAGGATACTGGGTTTTCCATGGAAGTTTGGCATTAGGCTTTATTTTGACAGAAACGGGACTAGCAGATTTAACTAGTCCTACGTCTGTATCATGTTGCGACCATACCTCAGTTGGTATGGTTTTCTCCATTTCTGCTCTAAGTTCACTGATTAATCCTATTCCTTCACCTAACACTACCTGCTGGCCTGCACTAACCTCTACCTCCCTTGGATCACCTATCAACATAGTAGTGGTAACTATTTTGATGAATGATTTATCTTTTGAATGAAAGATTAGTGGATTGTCAGTTTTATCCCACTTCTCTTTCCCAACTTCCTTCATCATCGATCCTAGATCTTTAGATGTATAACCCTGATTTACCAGTAATGTAATGTGAGGAACAGAGTCAGAGACATTGAACCATTTCTGCACAAATTCAGACCCGTCTCCATCCATCACATCCATTGCGGCTCCCTGCTTTCCAATAACTATAATTTGAGACATTATTGGTGCTTTCCTTCCATATGCCCCCATAACCCAAAGTTGTTCAAGCAATGGGTCCTGATGTGGGTCAAATTGCATTGTGCAATGATACTCAGATTTAGCTCTAACTGCTTTAGGTATTTGGGCCTGGATGAATTTACCCCATTTCCTGACAGTTCTATCTACATCTACTTCAATGCCTCCTAGCCAATATACATTAGCTGTTCCTTCTGTACCCATCACCGGTAATTGTAATCCTGTTTTTTCAATTATTACTCCATCAGGAGAACATTTAATTTGTAGGCCCATCTTGCATAGTGCGTCTCTTCCTAATAGATTAACTGGTGTTTGATCTGACACTAAAATTGGAATTGTGACTGATTTACCATCAGTCGTTAGCCGAACTGGAGCGGTCATTGGAATTAACTGCGTATTTCCCGAGAATCCTATTGTTTTGGCATATTTACCAGACATGGGGAGATGAGAGGCATAATTTGGACTCACACATGTATAAGTAGCTCCAGTATCTATCATCATGGGTGTACCTCTGTTTTCTATTTGAACCTGCAGTATAGGTTCTTGATCAGCCCTTGTTGTTATTATTGGAAACTGACCCTCCCCTTTGGGATTCCCTGGGCATCCCTAGTTTTGTTGATTAGGCCCTGACCATGTGTTCACAGGACCTGAAGGTTGGCTAGGGTTGCCCCGCCAGTCGTTATTTTGATTCCAACTATTCTGATTTTGTTGGAAGTTTGGGGCATTATTCGTCGGTGGCGATCTACTATTTCTATTTCCCTCAGTCCGATTCTGCCATGGGCGTGTAGGGCACTCTCGCCTGTTGTGTCCTGTTTTCCTACATCCCCAACAGGTGCCAGGTGGCCCTCGAGAGTCTACAGATCCCTTGCCTTTATCAAATTGTACAGTTTTCTGTTGTTTTTTCCCCCCATTCCAAATCGGGGGCTGTGTGTACACATTTACTACTGGCGGTGCAGTTGACACTTGGGCCTGCCCAGGGCCGAACAGCTGTGGCTCTCCTGGGGAATCAGCAGCCATTGTTCCCATCTTTGGCCCAGGGGTAGTGACGACAGCCTGGACTTTCTTCTTCCCTTTGTTGGTTAGTTCATCCAACTGCAGCTGGATCAGTTTTCTCTGAATGTCTTTTCCTTGATCCATCTGTCTCTGTTCATCTTTTCTGTGTTTCTCTACTGCATGGACCACGTAGTCACAGAATTCCCTGTAGGGTTTTGATGTGAGTCCCACCACATCCTCCAGCCTGCTCTTTACTGGCTGGGGCATGGCTTCTATTATTGAATTTCGGAACATAGTTGTCATTAGTTCATTGCCCTCAGGGTCTTGCTCTGTTTCCATCCTCCACCTTTTCAACTGTCCATGTAGGTAGGTAGCTGGGTTTTCTGTGGCTCCGATATCTTCACCTCTTAGTGCTTTGGGATCCACTTTTGTTGGATATGTTTCTCTTAAAGCACGCCAGATGGCTGGTCTGTATCTGTCGAACAGTAATCCATCATTTATCACTCCCCCACCTGCACCATCGATGCCACCGTCCTGCATGATCTCTCCCATAGTATGCATACTCGTCACCCTGGCCAGTAGTGCCCTTATGTCCCCCACCGCCAGCAATTTCCCCACTGTATGTTCTTCAAAGGTTCTGATCCATTTACCTGCCCCCTCATGTAAATCTGGTAGACGAACAACCAAACCTTCTAAATCCTGTGTAGCCCATGGCGTATAATGTCCCTGATCGCCTTTTATCAGAATCGGACATTGTTTTCCATAAAAGCCAGATTCTTTTCTTGACCCTTCTCTACGAGCCCTGGGGTAGTCTTCAGACAAATCATCAGTTATGTCCTTATTTGTGCTGCGGGCCCGAGCTTTTTCTTGTTTTTTTAGTCTTCTCTTACTTTCTTCTAGTTTTGACTTTAATAGTTCCAATTCCTTATCTATTTTTTGTCCAAGTAATTGACCCTCTTCTTCTAGTCCGTCCCTATAGTGTCTGTCACTATATTCCTCTTCTTCTTCCGATAACTCCTTATCTACTCTTGCTGTTTCTAATGCTGCCAGAGCCTTTCTTAAACCCCCATAACAATTAAAGCCATCTCCCTCAATCCTAGACTCTTTTGTAGTCTTTTTCTGGTCCTTTTCTGTTGAATAAGATGATGCACATGCTGCTTCAGACTCCTCCCTTTCTTCTCCTTCTGTTACTTCTATGTCGCCTTGTATATCCAAATGACCCTTTATCATTGGAAATTGTCCATTGAAATAAGGTGGGGGGTTAGGCATACATTCTTTTTTCTTTTTCATTGTTTTGTCATCTTTCTTCAGCATTTCTCTTGCCGTTTTCATGCTTTTCAACAAACCAGATCCTTCTTCTTTGAACATTTTCAGTATTTCATTCTCTCTTTCTCGTTTATTTCTTCTTTTTTGTTTCTTGTCATTTGGTTTGTGGTTCTTTATTAGTGTCTCCATTTCCTCACACACAGAGACATCCAATGTTCCCACCGCTGGCCATTTGGTACTTAGTTTTCTTGTGCGTTTTTCCCATTTCATTGAAGTTTTTATTATTTCTTTTTTACTCAAGGGATGCCTTGCCCCTAAGATCTCTACTGGTGTTCTATTCATTTTATTATAGTTCTAATCAATTTTTATGATTTCTTTTTAATACCTTATCTTTACCTTTATTTATTTATATTGTTTATACTTTCTTACCTCTACTTCATGTTCCTTATTGGTTGATTCTATATTCAATTGATTAGTGAGTCAAGCCTCCCCTTTATATTCTGGCCACTCGATTTTGCACCCCTCTCTGCTCTTCAGGCTATTTTTAGACTGTAACTTCTGTAGACACAGAGTGATTTATGGCCTGTTTCACCGTACGTGAATTCTTTATGTCCTGGATTCCACTATTTATCTTAACCTACCTAGATTCGTTTTTAATCTTTATAGTATACTTTCAATTTATCGGCGATTCTGTTTTCTCTTTTGTTACCCAATGTACTAACCGTATTTATAATATTCGGTTAACGCCTTTTTAAGTATTTTTATTTATTATTTGTTTTGACACCTTTTTTAGTATTCTACTATGATCGCTTATTACTTTGTCACATCTGTGTTTTTATCCTTGATTTACAACTTATTTTACTTCGACGTTTCTTAATTCAGCTCCCTCTATCTAAGTAGTTAGAGGCACCCTTCCTCAACCTTCTACTCTGTCACAGGAAGGCTGCGCGCTCCCTCTTCTGGACGTTTGCCTACACACACACAACCTGTCTTTCCTTATGTTCTGTCTACATAGATCCACTCATTCTCTTACAGTATTTTCATACATTCGTTTATTTTTCCATTTGTTCATTCAATCACTTTGTTTTCACCTAAAAACAACTTGCAGTCTGTCTTTATTGACTTAATCCCTTTCTTCAACATAAGCCTAGGCTAATTGGATTTCTACGATATGACGAGAGACTACTGTCTAATCGGATCAGCTTGTCTTCATATCCTACCCAAACCCCCAATACTGATCTTTTCTTCTTTCGTTCGAGTAGTATTGTGGCGTGACCTACTGAATTACAAAACCCTGTTAGCTAGACAGAGCGGTTTTTTATTCGCAGGATTTCTTTTGCATTTGAACGCCGCACAATCGGGCAAACGTTCTAAATATTCATCCGTACAGTCCTCCTTTCAGAGCGTTAACCATTAAATATTTTTTTAACTACTGATTTATGTTTTGACCTTATTAACTACTTTTGCAGTTGAACGCCGCACAATCGGGCAAACGTTTTTCCTACAACCTAATATTTATAAGCTACTTTTGCAGTTGAACGCCGCACAATCGGGCTAACGTTCTTCCTACAACCTAATATTTATAAGCTACTTTTGCAGTTGAACGCCGCACAATCGGGCTAACGTTCTTTCTGCCTTCTAAATATTCATCCGTTCAGTCCCCCATTCTGGGGCGGTAGCCATGAAGTATTTATTTACTAAATATTCACCCACAGACTATTCTGCTGTAAATATCCCACCCAATCAGACCTCCTTAAAAATGTTCCTTTTTTAAAGAGCGGTATCGTGAATTCCTAATTACTTATTTATTCAGTTCTCTGTTATCTTTAGAGCCGTTATTCATAAGTAACCTGTCCAAGCATTCCTTCTACTAATTTTATTGAAGAGGTATCACAGGATTTTCTACCTATTATTTATCTACTGATTTATGCTTTTAATCGTATAAACTGCCAGTTGTAGCCCTGCGCCTGAGCCCAGCCGCTCAACTAGAGAGTACAAACAGTCGCGCTGATCAGCCCACACAAGGCTGCTCAAAATGAATGGTCCGACGAGAGGGGCAGTCCGAATCACACACACTCGACACGAGTCGCCCGCTCAGGTTGACTGAGGTGTGTTTACGCACATCCCAAAACAGATCCTGATACGGTCGAACCCGGCCAAGCAGAATCAGACGGAACAACTCCCCCAATCAAACCAGACACATGAGCCCGTCTCGAGCAGTCCAACCAGAACAAATGCCCGCTCCCCCCAGCCAAACACCCAACACAAGCGAAGTTCACAGTTCCAGTTCACTCAATCTCTAGACATGCGCATTCATACAAAACCCAAATTCACACATGCATGCACATTTATTTGAATTCAAAAGCTCTTTCGTTTTTATCGTTTTTAGGAAATTTGAGAGAGAGACCTACATGACATTCCTCGCGCTGAGACAGGAACTCTGAAGCAATCTACACAAACATTTCAACTATTGTAAGAACTTGCTTACCTTATTATAGTTGGGCGGCCACCCTTGTTTGTCAGACTGTCCAAAGAACCCGTCATCAGCCAAGAACGTCCCCGTCCCTGTCACTCCTGGCCAAGCTCGCCAAGTTCTGTCGTGGAAAATCACTTCAAATATAACTCTTACAAGAACTTTTGTGAACTCAAATAAATGTTTTTATTACAATTGTATTGCAATCTGGAATGTCCGCGGAACACACCCTCCTCCGAAGTCCAGTCCTTTATATTTATACCCATATAATATTATGCTCATCCCCGATGAAGTCATTCACCACCATCTGCTTTCAATCAGTTTATCATGGTGGCCAGACCCTCTATCCCAGTGTCTCAACTTTCTTTAAGCCTATGTGTCTGACATGTATGTACATAATGGACTGGTCAGACTATATGTCTAGTGGGTCTAAGTGCCCTAAACACATATTTCTCTGACATGTGTATCTCTTTAAAGAATCAGCAGACTATGTGTTTAGTGTCCAATTTCTTTAAGCGCCTATCTTTCTGACATGTGTGTACATAATGGACTGGTCAGACTATATGTCTAGTGGGTCTAAGTGCCCAAGAACTGACATGTCTAGTCAGTCTGTCAGCACAATGGAGAAAATACAAGAGCCAGAACGTCCCTTAGGAAATTTCCATTACCACAGTCTCATAATCAATGTAAACATGTAGTCCATTACTTTAATGTTCAGCTGTCCTATGTCTCCATATTTTTATCCATGTGTCTTATTTTATTACTACACTACCACAGTCTGACTAAAGTGCCAGAGGTATGGGGAGAGACATCCTCCTTTGTATTTATGAGAACAAATATTTCCTAACACTTTGGATCCTTTTCTTAGATAGTTAGAAGACACAATGCATCAATGCAATTTTTTTACTGTCCATGAGTAACCTCAACCTTGTGGGTCTATGGGTGTTTGGGCCAATAAAGTGCCAACTCAATTCTACCACTGACTAGTCTCTCATGCTCCTATGAACGGGGACACAGGGCAATAGTTTTTAATCTAAACCAGCCCTTTTTACTTGAGTACACTAACCCCTAATTGGGGCTATATTCTTGACACACAGTAGCAGTTTACCAGATAAGAAGTCAAGAAGATCAAAAAGTAGATTGTTGTAAGGGTGTATTACATCCTGTGCTGGCCACATTGTCATATCCATTCTGGATTCTGAGTGGTAAAATCACAGCTGAAAAATGCCTCTATGTATGTGTATACATTTTCTGCCAAGACAGAACTGCCAAAGGGGGTGGAGTTGCAATCTACTGCAGAGACAGCGTGCAGAGTTCTGTCATACTATACAGGTCTGTGACCAAACATTTCGAGCCTCTACTTTTAAAAATCAATTTTTCCAGAACTAAGTCTCTCACTGTTGTCGCTTGTTACCAACCCCCCCTCAGCCCCCAGCTGCGCCCTGGACACCATATGTGAATTAATTGCCCCCCATTTATCTTCAGAGTTTGTACTGTTAGGTGACCTAAACTGGGATATGCTTAACACCCCGACCGTCCTACAATCTAAGCTAGATGCCCTCAATCTCACACAAATCATCAAGGAACCTACCAGGTACAACCCCAAATCCGTAAACTCTGGCACCCTCATAGATATCATCCTTACCAACCTGTCCTCTAAATACACCTCTGCTGTCTTCAAGCAGGATCTCAGCAATCACTGCCTGCGTCCGTAATGGGTCCGCGGTCAAACAACCACCCCTCATCACAGTCAAATGCTCCCTAAAACACTTCAGCGAGCAGGCCTTTCTAATCGACCTGGCCCGGGTATCCTGGAAAGATATTGACCTTATTCCGTCAGTAGAGGATGCCTGGTTATTCTTTAAAAGTGCTTTCCTCACCATCTTAAATAAGCATGCCCCATTCAAAAAATGTAGAACCAGGAACAGATATAGCCCTTGGTTCACTCCAGACCTGACTGCCCTTGACCAGCACAAAACATCCTGTGGCGTACTGCATTAGCATCGAATAGCCCCCGTGATATGCAACTTTTCTGGGAAGTTAGGAACCAATATACACAGGCAGTTAGGAAAGCAAAGGCTAGCTATTTCAAAAAGAAATTTGCATCCTGTAGCACAAACTCCAAAAAGTTTTTGGACACTGTAAAGTCCATGGAGAATAAGAGCACCTCCATCCCAGCTGCCAACTGCACTGAGGCTAGAAAACACTGTCACCACCGATAAATCTATGATTATAGAGAATTTCAATAAGCCTTTTTCTACGGTTGGCTTGCTTTCCACCTGGCTACCCCTACCCCGGGCAACAGCTCTGCACTCCCCACAGCAACTTTCCCAAGCCTCCCCCATTTCTCCTTCACCCAAATCCAGATAGCTGATGTTCTGAAAGAACTGCAAACCCTGGACCCCTACAAATCAGCTGGGCTAGACAATCTGGACCCTCTCTTTCTAAAATTATCCGCCGCAATTGTTGCAACCCCTATTACTAGCATGTTCAACCTCTCTTTCGTATCGTCTGAGATTCCCAAAGATTGGAAAGCTGCCGCGGTCATCCCCCTCTTCAAAGGGGGAGACACTCTAGACCCAAACTGTTACAGACCTATATCTATCCTACCCTGCTTTTCTAAGGTCTTCGAAAGCCAAGTTAGCAAACAGATCACCGACCATTTTGAATCCCACCGTACCTTCTACGCTATGCAATCTGGTTTCCGAGCTGGTCATGGGTGCACCTCAGCCACGCTCAAGGTCCTAAACGATATAATAATCGCCACTGACAAAAGATAATACTGTGCAGCCGTATCCATCGACCTGGCCAAGGCTTTCGACTCTGTCAATCACCGCATTCTTATCGACAGACTCAACAGCCTTGGTTTCTCAAATGACTGCCTCGCCTGGTTCACCAACTACTTCTCAGATAGAATTCAGTGTGTCAAATGGGAGGGCCTGTTTTCCGGACCTCTGCCAGTCTCTATGGGGGTGCCACAGGGTTCAATTCTTGGGCCGACTCTTTTCTCTGTATACATCAATGATGTCGCTCTTGCGGCTGGTGATTCTCTGATCCACCTCTACGCAGACGACACCATTCTGTATACTTCTGGCCCTTCTTTGGACACTGTGTTAACTAACCCCCAGACGAGCTTCCATGCCATACAACTCTTCTTCCGTGGCCTCCAACTGCTCTTAAATGCAAGTAAAACTAAATGCATGCTCTTCAACCGATCGCTGCCCGCATAGGCCCACCCACCTAGCATCACTACTTTGGATGGTTCTGACTTAGAATATGTGAACAACTACAAATACCTAGGTGTCTGGTTAGAATGTAAACTCTCCTTCCAGACTCATATTAAGCATCTCCAATCCAAAATTAAATCGAGAATCGGCTTCCTATTTCGCAACAAAGCATCCTTCACTCATGCTGCCAAACATACCCTCGTAAAACTGACTATCCTACCGATCCTTGACTTTGGCGATGTCATTTACAAAATTGCCTCCAACACTCTACTCAGCAAATTGGATGCAGTCTATCAGAGGGCCATCCGTTTCATCACCAAAGCCCCATATACTACCCACCACTGCGACCTGTATGCTCTCGTTGGCTGGCCCTCGCTCCAGGTCATCTATAAGTCCCTGCTAGGTAAAGCCCCGCCTTATCTCAGCTCACTGGTCACCATAGCAGCACTCACCTGTAGCACGCGCTCCAGCAGGTATATTTCACTGGTCACACCCAAAGCCAATTCCTCCTTTGGCCGCCTTTCCTTCCAGTTCTCTGCTGCCAATGACTGGAACGAATTACAAAAATCACTGAAGCTGGAGATTCATATCTCCCTCACTAACTTTAACCTCTATATAGTATGTGGGACGGTAGCGTCTCACCTCGGCAACAGCCAGTGAAACAACAGAAATCCCATAATTTAAATTCCTCAAACATACATGTATTTCACCATTTTAAAGACACATTTGTTGTAAATTCAGCCACAGTGTCCGATTTCAAAGGCCTTACGACGAAAGCAAACCAAACGATTATGTTAGGTCAGAGCCAAGTCACAGAAAAACACAGCCATTTTTCCAGCCAAAGAGAGGAGTCACAAAAAGCAGAAATATAGATAAAATTAATCACTAACCTTTGATGATCTTCATCAGATGACACTCATAGGACTTCATGTTACACAATACATCTATGTTTTGTTCGGTAAAGTTCATATTTATATCCAAACATCTGAGTTTACATTGGCGCGTTATGTTCACTAGTTCCAAAACATCCGGTGATTTTGCACAGAGCCACATCAATTTACAGAAATAGTCATCATAAATGTTAATGAAAATACAAGTGTTATACATGGAATTTTAGATCCACTTCTTAATGCAACCGCTGTGTCAGATTTAAAAAAAACTTTACGTAAAAAGCAAACCATGCAATAATCTGAGTACGGCGCTCAGACGACAAATCAACCCAAAGAGATATCCGCCATGTTGGAGTCAACAGAAGTCAGAAATAGCATTATAAATATTCACTTAACTTGATGATCTTCATCAGAATGCACTCCCAGGAATCCCAGTTCCACAATAAATGTTTGTTTTGTTCGATAATGTCCATCATTTATGTCCAAATTCCTCCTTGTTGTTCGCGCGTTGAGGACACAATCTAAACTCACGACGCGCGGGTAGGTCCAGGCAAAAGTTCAGACGAAAAGTCATATTACAGTCCGTAGAAACATGTCAAACAAAGCATAGAATCAATCTTTATGATCTTTTTAACATAAATCTTCAATAATGTTCCAACCAGAGAATTCCTTTGTCTACAGAAATGCAATGGAACTCAAGCTATATCTCACATGAATGTGCATGGTCAGCGCATGGTCAGCTCATGGCAGACCTTACTCAATCGCCTCTCATTCGCCCCCACTCCACAGTTGAAGCACTAAACAAGGTTCTAAAGACTGTTGACATCTAGTGGAAGCTTTATGAAGTGCAACATGACCCCATTTCCAATGCATCTTGGATAAGCAAAGAGTTGAAAAACTAAAAACCTTGTTCTCAACTGGCAAACTATTATGTTCAACAACTGACATTTTCAGATATTATTTTGACAAACACACTTTGGTGCTTACAATTGATTCTCTATTCTCATAGATGAACAAGGAGCTATTGAAATTTTACATTTAGAAAAATGCATGTAAAATCATGTGGGATGAAAATAGACAAACTAAAGGGTGTGCAATGTGTATGGCCACTGAGTGGACATTCTGAACCTTGTTTGAAGTCACTAGGTCACATGACCAAGGAGATTTTGAAATGTTACATTTTGAAAAATTCATGTAAAATCATGTGAGATGAAAATTGACAAACTAATGGGTGTGCAAAATGTGTCTATGCCATCGGGTTAGCTACAACCAGTTTTGAAAGTGTTAGGAGTAATTGTTAAAGAGCTATTGAAATTAGAACATTTTGATTTGTCACTATGTTGACGGTCCCTAACGGCTGTTAGTGGACGTAAGGAAAACTACAGGCGAATATCCGTCGAATATCCAATCTGAAACTGACTTTACCTCGGTCTACTATCCGTCAATCTTACCATGTAGCCTATTGCTGGATAGTTGCAGCTTTAGAAGTTATTTTCTTCAAGCGATACTGTAGCTTTCTCGCTAGTCTTCTATTTTAAAAACCTATGTTTACATGGGAATTAGCTAGGCAGGATAGGCAGGCACAGTGTAATAATACATTGTTACACAAAAGCATAAATCTTAAACCTGCTTGCAGCATGTCAATGATACTTGAAAACTCACAATGGATATAATTGAGTAAGGTATGTCGAACTACGCTATATATACTGATTCAAGGCTGAGGGAAGGGATTGCTTATTCTGATGAATTTGTTTACAAATCTAGGGCGCTACGATGTAATATCTGCTCTCGCGAAAGTTGTATTTACAATGTAGCTAGTGAACCAATAGTTGCAGAAATCATCTATAGAAGGTAACTCACTCACTGTCGACTGGGCAGTATCATCAATGTAAGAACAGTTGATATGTATTCAACACTTGCTGTCTGCCAATGTAGGCAACCTTCTGAATTATGCAAATACCATATTTACAATGTGCAGGGATACTGGAGTGATGGAAGTAGACATGTATAGGGATAAGGAGACTAGGCAACAGGATATAAGATAAACAGAGTAGCAGCAGCTTGTATGTGTGTGGGTGTGTGTGGAGTCAGTATATATGTATGTGCATATTATGTGTGAGTGAGCAGATGATGGCGGTGCTATAGCCATACCAGGCAGTGATGCAGCCAGTCAAGATGCTCTCAATGCTGTATAACTGTATAACTTTTTGTGGATTTGAGGGCCCATGCTAAACTTTTTCAACCTCCTGAGGGGGGAGAGGTGCTGTCTGCCGCCTTCACGACTGTGCTTGTGTGTTTGGACCATTTTTAGTCTTTAGTGATTTGGACACCGAGAAACTCTAAGCTCTCAATCTGCTCCACTGCAGCCCCAAGACCAGACTAGCTAACAAGCACTGCATTTCCAATTCTTGGAGTGGAGGAAGCGGGGCGTGCGTTCACCTCCGATGAGGAAGCAGCCTCCGATTATTTGGCCCGGGTAACCCCCGGAGCGAGGGGGCCTTAGCACGGGTCTGAGCGACCAGTGCGCCCCTCCATAAAAACATTCAATTCAATTCAATTCAAGGGGCTTTATTGGCATGGGAAACATGTGTTAACATTGCCAAAGCAAATGATTCATCTGACGTTGGTGCCTCCAAGTTTAGTTGCGGCCAAACGGGGTGCTACGTCAGTCATTGCCGGAGCCCTCTGTGTCCATAAGGGGTCGTAAGGGACCAGACTATACAGTCTCATGGAGGCACAATTTAGGCTGCAAGCTTGTTCATGATTAATGTCCCCTCTGTTACCCCATGTTCCATGGTGTTCAAGGGGTATATCAATCTCTTTAGGGTGAGAGTAATAAATTGGGCGATTCACTTTATGTCCACAAGGGGGCACTCCTTCCTCCTCCATAGGTGGCTCATTACTGGGATTCATTGCGAATTCCTGCCTGTAGCTCACTAATCCCAATGAGTTGCTTAGTGATAAAGGTTATGGGTTATACAGGCGATCGGTTTCATTCCTGGGAATTAGATTCAATGTCGAATCGCCCCTGTCACCAGAGAAGGGGTCCATTTTTCATTTGTCTGCCCCTTTTCCAGCTGTGGACCTAGGATCAATTGAGACACTCAAGTTTTTTAAATCCTGTATCTCTTGACACATGAAAATAGTCATGGCTTCAAAACCATCAAGCTGCATATTGGACCCTATTTCCAACTAAACTACCTAAAGAGCTACTTCCTGTGCATGGCTCTCCTATATTTGCAAAGGGTCGTAAACTTTCCGGTAAATTTCTGTAATTTTTTCGGAAATTTTCCATGGGAAGTTAAGCCCGGGAATTTGGGGAATTTCGCTTAAATTCATCAACAAAGGTTAGCTTATAACAGTGAACCTTTGTAAACCTTTTTTTGTGGGATACATAAGGCAATTCTAGGTCTTGTGGTATATTTTGGTTAAACTATCCCCAATTCAATGGAATTGCAACCCTCTTCATGCAGAGTGCATTTTTCCATCACACATGCTATTGAGCCCACACTTCCATCACATGTACAGCTGATTCTCAAGATCTTGCACACTAATGAGATGCTATTGAGCCCATACTACTACAGCACACTGCCTGAGCCAAGGACTACATGCTTTCTGGTAAGTTTTGATTACAATACTGGATGGGGTGAATATATTTTATGACATACATGATTTTTTGTTAACTAGTAAAATGTAGCCTACAGAAAAGTGTGTTTAAATCATTTCTTAGTTGTTAACAATTTTTGCTAGTTAGTTTTTGCTACCGTGTGGATTTTAGCTTGCTTGAGCCTGCTAACTGAGGAGTGTTAATTCACCTGTTTCCATACATGTTTAATTTGAAACCATTTATCTTACAAATGAGTTGTTTATTCTAACTTCTTAACTATTTATCTGTACATGGAATTGTATTATTATTATTATTTAAAAAAATCTTTACAGGAAAATGCCACGGGCACTATATGATGTGTAGAGACATTTCACTGCAGCAAATGTAGAAGGAAAAGCTGTGTACATTTGCAAATACTGTGCCAAATCATATGTGAAGAATGCAACAAAGAACAAAGATGCAGAATCATCTGGCCATCATCTGAATGGTGAGAGCTTCAGGTCAGCGGGGTGGTGGCACCGGGATCCTCATCTCTCCCAAGTGGTCATTCTCTCTTTCTCCCCTTACCCATCTGTCTATCGCCTCCTTTGAATTCCATGCTGTCACAGTTACCAGCCCTTTCAAGCTTAACATCCTTATCATTTATCGCCCTCCAGGTTCCCTTGGAGAGTTCATCAATGAGCTTGATGCCTTGATAAGCTCCTTTCCTGAGGACGGCTAACCTCTCACAGTTCTGGGTGACTTTAACCTCCCCACGTCTACCTTTGACTCATTCCTCTCTGCCTCCTTCTTTCCACTCCTCTCCTCTTTTGACCTCACCCTCTCACCTTCCCCCCCTACTCACAAGGCAGGCAATACGCTTGACCTCATCTTTACTAGATGCTGTTCTTCCACTAACCTCATTGCAACTCCCCTCCTAGTCTCCGACCACTACCTTGTATCCTTTTCCCTCTCGCTCTCATCCAACACTTCCCACACTGCCCCTACTCGGATGGTATCGCACCGTCCCAACCTTCGCTCTCTCTCCCCCGCTACTCTCTCCTCTTCCATCCTATCATCACTTCCCTCTGCTCAAACCTTCTCCAACCTATCTCCTGATTCTGCCTCCTCAACCCTCCTCTCCTCCCTTTCTGCATCCTTTGACTCTCTATGTCCCCTATCCTCCAGGCCGGCTCGGTCCTCCCCTCCTGCTCCGTGGCTCGACGACTCATTGCGAGCTCACAGAACAGGGCTCCGGGCAGCCGAGCGGAAATGGAGGAAAACTCGCCTCTCTGCGGACCTGGCATCCTTTCACTCCCTCCTCTCTACATTTTCCTCTTCTGTCTCTGCTGCTAAAGCCACTTTCTACCACTCTAAATTCCAAGCATCTGCCTCTAACCCTAGGAAGCTCTTTGCCACCTTCTCCTCCCTCCTGAATCCCCCCCCCTCCTCCCTCTCTGCAGATGACTTCGTCAACCATTTTGAAAAGAAGGTCGACGACATCCGATACTCGTTTGCTAAGTCAAACGACACCGCTGGTTCTGCTCACACTGCCCTACCCTGTCCTCTGACCTCTTTCTCCCCTCTCTCTCCAGATGAAATCTCGCGTCTTGTGACGGCCGGCCGCCCAACAACCTGCCCGCTTGACCCTATCCCCTCCTCTCTTCTCCAGACCATTTCTGGAGACCTTCTCCCTTACCTCACCTCGCTCATCAACTCATCCTTGACCGCTGGCTACGTTCCTTCCGTCTTCAAGAGAGCGAGAGTTGCACCCCTTCTGAAAAAACCTACACTCGATCCCTCCGATGTCAACAACTACAGACCAGTATACCTTCTTTCTTTTCTCTCCAAAACTCTTGAACGTGCCGTCCTTGGCCAGCTCTCCCGCTATCTCTCTCAGAATGACCTTCTTGATCCAAATCAGTCAGGTTTCAAGACTAGTCATTCAACTGAGACTGCTCTTCTCTGTGTCACGGAGGCGCTCCGCACTGCTAAAGCTAACTCTCTCTCCTCTGCTCTCATCCTTCTAGACCTATCGGCTGCCTTTGATACTGTGAACCATCAGATCCTCCTCTCCACCCTCTCCGAGTTGGGCATCTCCGGCGCGGCCCACGCTTGGATTGCGTCCTACCTGACAGGTCGCTCCTACCAGGTGGCGTGGCGAGAATCTGTCTCCTCACCACGTGCTCTCACCACTGGTGTCCCCCAGGGCTCTGTTCTAGGCCCTCTCCTATTCTCGCTATACACCAAGTCACTTGGCTCTGTCATAACCTCACATGGTCTCTCCTATCATTGCTATGCAGACGACACACAATTAATCTTCTCCTTTCCCCCTTCTGATAACCAGGTGGCGAATCGCATCTCTGCATGTCTGGCAGACATATCAGTGTGGATGACGGATCACCACCTCAAGCTGAACCTCGGCAAGACGGAGCTGCTCTTCCTCCCGGGGAAGGACTGCCCGTTCCATGATCTCGCCATCACGGTTGACAACTCCATTGTGTCCTCCTCCCAGAGCGCTAAGAACCTTGGCGTGATCCTGGACAACACCCTGTCGTTCTCAACTATCATCAAGGCGGTGGCCCGTTCCTGTAGGTTCCTGCTCTACAACATCCGCAGAGTACGACCCTGCCTCACACAGGAAGCGGCGCAGGTCCTAATCCAGGCACTTGTCATCTCCCGTCTGGATTACTGCAACTCGCTGTTGGCTGGGCTCCCTGCCTGTGCCATTAAAACCCTACAACTCATCCAGAACGCCGCAGCCCGACTGGTGTTCAACTTTCCCAAGTTCTCTCACGTCACCCCGCTCCTCCGCTCTCTCCACTGGCTTCCAGTTGAAGCTCGCATCCGCTACAAGACCATGGTGCTTGCCTACGGAGCTGTGAGGGGAACGGCACCTCAGTACCTTCAGGCTCTGATCAGGCCCTACACCCAAACAAGGGCACTGCGTTCATCCACCTCTGGCCTGCTCGCCTCCCTACCACTGAGGAAGTACAGTTCCCGCTCAGCCCAGTCAAAACTGTTCGCTGCTCTGGCACCCCAATGGTGGAACAAACTTCCCCACGACGCCAGGACAGCGGAGTCAATCACCACCTTCCGGAGACACCTGAAACCCCACCTCTTTAAGGAATACCTAGGATAGTATAAAGTAATCCTTCTGACCCCCCCCCCCCCTTAAAAGATTTAGATGCACTATTGTAAAGTGGCTGTTCCACTGGATGTCATAAGGTGAACGCACCAATTTGTAAGTAGCTCTGGATAAGAGCGTCTGCTAAATGACTTAAATGTAAATGTAAATGTAATGAATAAAGTTCCCTCAGCGCTCACAACAAGCAACCTCTGACAAAAGTCCCTCTACTTCAATTTGAGGTGAAAATGATGAATCGGACACCTTATCGATAGCAACAGCTCATGGTCCTCCTGGAATCAGAATTTGTTTTGACTCAATGGAGGAACATAGTCAGAGAAATGCTGATGAATGTATTGCTCAAGCTGTGTATGCAACTGGTTCACCTCTGATGCAATGTGTATTGGAAGAGATTTCTGAATGTTCTTCGCCCAGCATACACCCCTCCAACCAGACATGCTTTATCTACTCATTTTCTGGTTGCAGAGTTCAACAGAGTTCAAGTGAAGGTCAAGCAAATCATAGAGAAAGCAGACTGTATTGCAATCATCTCTGATGGGTGGTCAAATGTTCGTGGGCAAGGAATAATTAACCACGTCATCTCCACCCCTCAACCAATATTCTACAATAGCACAGACACAAGGGACAACAGACACACCGGTCTCTACATTTCAGATGAGCTGAAGGCAGTCATCAATTATCTTGGACCACAGAAGGTATTTGCACTGGTGACAGACAATGCTGCGAACATGAAGGCTGCTTGGTCTAAAGTGGAGGAGTCCTACCCTCACATAACATCCACTGGCTGTGCTGCTCATGCATTGAATCTGCTCCTCAAGAACATCATGGCACTGAAAACAATGGATACATTCTACAAGAGAGCCAAGGAAATGGTTAGGTATGTGAAGGGTCATCAAGTTATAGCAGCAACCTACCTCATGAGGCAAAGTGAGAACCACATTGAAGCTGCCCAGCAACACCCGTTGGGGTGGTGTTGTCATGTTTGACAGTCTCCTGGTGGGGAAGGAGTCTCTCCAAGACATGGCCATATCATAGTCTGCCGATATGGACAGCCCATCAAGAGGATCCTCCTGGATGATGTATTTTGGGAGAGCGTGGTAAGCAGCCTGAAACTCCAGAAACCTGTAGCAGTAGACATTGTACTGATTGAGGGAGACAATGCCATCCTGTCTGATGTTCAGACTCTGCTTGCAGATGTAAGAGAAGAAATCTGTACTGTCCTGCCCACTTCACTGTTGCTCCAAGCAGAGGAAACTGCAGTTCTGAAATACATTCAAAAAGCGTGAAGACTTCTGCCTGAAGCCCATACACGCTGCAGCATACATGTTGGACACCAAGTATGCTGGCAAGAGCATCCTGTCTGGTGCAGAGATCAACAAGACCTATGGCGTCATCACTACCATGTCTCGCCACCTTGTCCTGGATCAGGGCAAGGTTCTTGGAGGTCTCACAAAATACACTTCCAAGCAAGGGCTTTGGGATGGAGATGCAATATGGCAGTCGTGCCAACATATCTCATCAGCCACCTGGTGGAAGGGACTTTGTGGATCTGAGGCTCTTTCCCCTGTTGCCTCCATCCTCCAAATCCCACCACCAACATCAGCCACCTCAGAGCCAACTGGTCCTTGTTTGAGGGAACACACACCAAAACACGCAACTGGCTGACCAATACAAGGGTTGAAAAATTGGTGGCCATCCGGGCATATTTGAGGCTTTTTGAGCCTGACAACGAGCCATCCTCAACATGGTTGGAAAGTGACAGTGAAGATGAGGCCTCAGAGTCTGACGTTCAAGAGGTGGACATTGAGGATGTCCAGGGAGAAGACATGGAAGCCTGAGAGGAAGACAACCATAGCTTGAGTTTCTAGACTATAATTTTACAGATGTATGTTGAAAAGGTTTTTGGGAGATGCGATGGATCATTGGGGATCATTCAATATCTTTCTTTTGATGTTCAAGGAAATCATCCCATGTGAAGAGTCAACTCATTTAATTGAAGTTAAATTCGTAACCAAATTGTTTTTTTTTCTATTCATTTGCAATTATGTCTACTTATGATAAGGTAAAAGGTTTATGTTTTTGTCTCCATATGATATGGTAAATATATCCAATACAAAAACCATCTACATTTAAATGGTATGACAAATTAATTTGCATATATTTCCATTAATTCCCATATATTCCCGTTAATTCCTATGGAAAGTTTCCACCTCTAAATATTCTCCAAAATGTGCAACCCTAGTTTAACATGATAAATGGCTACCTATCCACCAGATGTGTACCAAACTCTTTAAAAGTGGCAGTAATAAAGCTACTCTTGAAAAAGCTAAACCATGACCCGGAAAATGTTTTTAAAAACTATCGGCCTATATCGAATCTCCCATTCCTCTCCAACATTTTTGAAAAACCTGTTGCACAGCAGAAGACAAATAATGTATACAAACCGCTTCAGTCTGGTTTTAGACCCCATCATAGCACTGAGACTGCACTCGTGAAGGTGGTAAATTACCTTTTAATGGCGTCAGACCAAGGCTCTGAATTTGTGCTCGTGCTCCTAGACCTTGGTGCTGCTTTTGACACCATCGATCACAACGTTCTTTTGGAGAGATTGGAAATTGGTCTACATGGACATGTTCTGGCCTGGTTTAGATCTTATCTGTCAGAAAGATATCAGTTCCTCTCTTGATGGTTTGTCCTCTGACAAATCAATTGTAATTTTCGGCGTTCCTCAAGGTTCTGTTTTAGGACCGCTATTGGTTTCACTATATATTCTACCTCTTGGTGATGTCATTCAGAAATTTTTAAAAACTTTCACTGTTATGCGGATGACACACAGCTGTGCATTTCGCTGAAACATGATGAAGCCCCAAAATTGCTCACCCTGGAAGCCTGTGTTTCAGACATAAGGAAGTGGATAGCGGCACATTTTATACTTTTAAACTCGGACAAAACAGAGATGCTAGTTCTAGGTCCCAAGAAACAAAGAGATCTACTGTTGGATCTGACAATTTATATAGATGGTTGTACGGTCATCTCAAATAAAACTGTGAAGGAGTTCGGCATTACTCTGGACCCCGATCTCTCTTCTGACCAACATATCAATAATATTTCAAGGACAACTTTTTTCCAAATTCGTAACATTTAAAAAATCTGAAAAATGTCCAAAAATGATGCAGAAAATGTAACCTTTTTTTTCTTTCTAGGTTAGACAACTGCAATGCTCTACTCTCCGGCTACCCGGTAAAGCACTAAATAAACTTCAGTTAGTGCTAAACACGGCTGCAAAAATCTTGACTAGAACCCCAAAATGTTATCATATTACTGCAGTAATAGCCTCTCTACACTGGCCTGTTAGGCTAGGGGTGATTTCAAGGTTTTACTGCTAACCTACAAAGCATTACATGGGCTTGCTCCTACCTATCTCTCCAATACCTGCATGTACGCTACGGTCACAAGACACTGGCTTCCTTATTGTCCCTAGAATTTGTAAGCAAACAGCTGGAGGCAGGGCTTTGTCCTATATAGCTCAATTTCTATGGAATGGTCTGCCTATCCATGTGAAAGACGCAGACTCGGTCTCAACCTTTAAGTCATTACTGAAGACTCATCTCTTCAGTAGGTTCTATGATTGAGTGTAGTCTGGCCCAGGGGTGCGAAGGTGAACGGCAAGGCACTGGAGCAACAAACCGCCCTTGCTGTCTCTGCCTGGCCGGCTCCCCTCTCTCCACTGGGATTACCTGCCTCTGATTCTATTACGGGGGCTGAGTCACTGGCTTACTCGTGCTCTTCACTGCCGTCCCTCGGAGGGGTGCGTCACTTGAGTGGGTTGAGTCACAAACGTGATCTTCCTGTCCGGTTTTGCGCCCCATTAGGCTTGTGCGGTGGAGGACATCTTCGTGGGCTATACTCAGCCTTGTCTCAGGGTAGTAAATTAGTGGTCTGTTGATATCCCTCCAGTGGTGTGGGGGCTGTGCTTTGGCAAAGTGGGTTGGGTTATATCCTGACTGGTTGGCCCTGTCCAGGGGTATCGTCAGACGGGGCCACAGTGTCCCCTGACTTCATCCCCCAGTCTCAGCCTCCAGTATCTATGCTGCAATAGTCTATGTGCTGGGGGCTAGGGTCACTGGTATATCTGGTGTAATTCTCCTGTCTTATCTGGTGTCCTGTGTGAATTTAAGTATGCTCCCTGTAATTGTCTCTCTCTCCCTCTCTACGTCCCCATCTCCTCCCAGAGGACCAGAGCCCTAGGAACATGCCTCAGGACTATCTGGCCTGATGACTCCTGGCTGTTCCCTGTTCACCTGGTCGTGCTGCTGCTCCAGTTTCAACTGTTCTGCCTGTGGCCATGGAACTCTGACCTGTTCACCGGATGTGCAACCTTGTCCAGGACTCTCTCTCTCTATCGCACTGGCTGTCTCGACCTCTGAATGCTCGGCTATGAAAAGCCAACTGACATTTACTCCTGAGGTACTGACCTGTTGCACCCTCTACAATCACTGTGATTGTTATATGACCCTACTGGTCATCTTTGAACATTTGAACATCTTGAAGAACAGTCGTGCCTTAATGGCCGTGTACTCTTACAATCTCCACCCGGCACAGCCAGAAGAGGACTGGCCACCCCTCAGAGCCTGGTTCCTCTCGAGGTTTCTTCCTAGGTTCCTTGCTTCTAGGGAGTTTTTCCTAGCCATCGTGCTTCTACATCTGCAATGCTTGCTGTTTGAGGTTTTAGGCTGGGTTTCTGTATAGCACTTTGTGACATCTGCTAATGTTAAAGGGTTTTATAAATACATTTGATTGATTGTTGCAAGGTGCTGTGGCTCCGGTACCTATGTCTTTTGGGTATGATAACCTTCATGATAGACCCTTTCCATGGGTCTTTTTTGTTAGGCAAACCTTGGTGCATAAACACACTTGTGTCAAAACAAAGTTCCACAGTGTCGTGTCGCTTCTCCACATTCAGACATATGGTGAAATGGGAAAAATAACCAATCTCCCCCAGTCCATAATGTAGCGTGACACATCTTCAGATGGCACTTGACTGGAGGCTCGCTGTCTGCTCCAACCAATGGCACACATGCGCACTGTTTCTTTGGATCATGCGAACAGTGAATTTGGGGTACAGGCTTGAGTTTGTGGAGCTTCCCCCACACTTCTGCTGTGTCCTCACGTCGACTGTTAACAAGGTCTCAGTGCTCATTTTGAGAGAAGGAAAATCCTCCTGTCTCCAGACATGGCCAATCCGAGTGGTGTCTGTCGGATCCAGAACGGCTGGTACAGCCGGTATTTCCTGGTTCCGAGAAGGGGTCAGGACTTGGACACCCCGTTCTAGATTTATGTGTCCTCAGCAAGCACGTCCGAGTCTATGAATTCAGAATGCTCACAAGCCACTGGCTATTACATTCGACGGGCTGTGGGCAAGCAGTGTTACACGCATACATTCTGGTCTCCCATACTCAGTCTCTAGGCTTCATAGGAAATAGAAAAAGAGCTGCCTGACTCCATCTCAGCGCATTCCGTTTCTGGGTCTCGAGTTAGACTCACTAGAATCACACTTGTCTATCCCCGTAGATGGTGTTCCGGCTCTGAATAGCCTAATTTCATCTGGGTCACATTTCAAAGGCAGACATTTTGGTTTAGCAACCTTCGTAACAGTCTTTGGTAACACCTTTATAGTGTTTATACCTGTGTGGCGCTGCAGTCTTAATTAGCAATTAGTAACAACATTTGTGGTAATATGTTGTTCCAGTTTAATTAGGCTAATGGAGTCTTTTCGACCCCTGTTTAGCTGTGTTAGATCTCTTCCACACAAGACATATCTATCATCTGTACAGTTTAATATAAAGTGTCGTGTTAAATTCTGTAAATGTATGCCCTTCTCTCTTTCCCTACCCAGAGTCTCATCTATATGGGCCATCGTCTCTCGAAAAATGGTTACCGCCTGAAGAAGAGTATGTGCAAGCTGCACCACAAGAAGAAGAAGAGGAACTGCTTCCTCCAGGGGCTGTGCATGCTCTGCTTTATCGTCCCCAACAACAGCGGGGGCCTCGACGACGACCAGTTTGAGAACGGCGTCAACAGTGGCTTCGGAATTGGAGGACGTTGTCATAGTAACACAAGTAGTACCATAAGCGGAGGAATTGGAAATGTTGGATTTGGAGCGGCAGCCGCCTCGGAGCTCGCCGGGCGATACGCTGCTCTCACTTCCCCTGAGGACTGTGCCAAGTTCCTGCTGTCGCCACGGGAACTAGCTATCTGGGAGGGCCAGGGGAGGAGTCTGCTGTCGGCTGTGCCGGCTAAGCTGATCCCACCACCAGCGCTGTTCCAAAGTGCAGGCGTTCCAGTGCTAGCTGTAGCTGTGTCCATGTCTGTAGCTAGTAGTGACAGTGACTACGCTGAGATGGTGAGAAACTACAAAGGGTTTATTTATAGTACTGCTGAATTAGTTAATTGTTTAATTATGTAATTGATTGGCCAGAGTATCCATTGACTTTATGTCCCAGGTTTAAATCAGTCCCTGATTAGAGATGAAGGATAAAAATCACCAGGCACTGTCTGAACAGTTTGCTCCAGTACCATAATACGTCCTGGTGTCGCTTCTAATATCATCTGTCTAATCCCTCTTCATGTGGTTCTCGGTGGTCTGTGTCTGATCCTTCTTTCTCTCCTAGGTGTGTAAGAGGAAGTGTGCGGAGGTGCGGATGTGCTTTCTGTAAGCAGCCGCGATGTGCCTTCCCCGTCCGTGAGGGAGGGCTGGAGAACGGAGGATGAGGTGGGGATGCCTCCTCTAACCCTGGGAATGGCCACTGCCAACTCCACTTCTGTCCCCTGCCCTCCTCCTCCTCGACTCCCGAGGGCTGCTCTGGGATGGCTCTCGATGGCGATTCGCTTCCCCCGAGTTCTGACTCCTCAACCTTCTGCCCGCATGACTGTGACGACTACCAGGGAAGGGGCTGCGACATGATTGACACATCCAGCGTCAACCGCCTCCCCTCCTCCATGCTGCTCAAAGTAGGATGTTACCATTAGGGTGCAGTTTCTTTTTGGAGGCCTGATTTAGATGCTTTCAAAATCTTTTTAGTCTAAAAACACAATTGAAATGGGTTGGATGTGGGTGGATGCACAATCTGTAAATGTTATTGTGTGTTCTGTTCATCTCAGCTGTTCTCCCCCCTGTCGGTGAAGGAGCGCTGTCTGTGTGCCTCGCTGGTCTGTAAGTACTGGCGGGGACCTCTGCTTTGACTTCCAGTTCTGGAAGCAAATCGTTCTCAGTGGCCTACAACGAGTAGGATATTTGAGAACATTTAATTTTTAAGAGAATGTTTGTAAACCTCTTCTTTTGTAATGTTCATGTATTTTATAAAAAGTTTATTATTTGAATATAAGGACCACTTTCTCATCAAACCTTACCTTGAGCCATAATATCTCTCTCTCTCTCACCCTCAGGTAAATGATGACCTCCTGGTGAAGATAGCATCTCGGAGGCAGAATGTGACGGAGTTGACCATCTCAGACTGTTGTGGCGTGCAGCACCACGGTGTGTGTTCCTTGGCAACCCACTGCTCCGGCCTTCAGAGGTACACTGTAAACAGCTGAGTGTTCTGTCTCTCAGCACCCTGGCCTCACACTGCCCTCTGCTGGCCAAGGTCCATGTGGGCAACCAGGACAAACTGATGGACGAAGCACTCAAAGGTTCTCTCTCTCCTCCCCCTTATTTCCTCTCTCTCGCTCCCCACTCAATCGATCAACCAAGTTTTGCAACAAGTGCTACTAACAAGTGTTACTTTCCCTCTTTTTCTCTTCCTCCTCCCCTCCCTCTCTCGTGACACTAGATGGGACGGGTCAGAGCTGAACGATATCCTACTGGGCCAGTGCTACAGTATAACTGATGAGGGGAGGGTTTCTCTGGCCAAGGGATGTCCCAAGCTGCAGAGAATCTACATGCAGGAGAACAAAATGGTGAGTTACCTACCCACAACTTAGTCTGCAGAACTTGGCAGAACAGCGCCCCGTCTCTGTAATGGTAGGGGAAACGTTGCCTTCACGTTTTAATTTTAACCCATGAAAGGGGCAGGGAAATGTTCTGGAAGGTCCCAAAGGCTACTAGAGAACCGCTGAGTGGTGTCTCCGTGACGTGTAATGGGTAACAGCTTCATTTGGGATGTGTGTTTACTGTGTGTGGGTTGGTGGGGTATTTTTGGTGTTGGTATCTGTTTCAAATGAAATGCAAATCCCAAACTCAAAACAAAATCTGTTGAAAACATGTGAAGAGGCACAGGCTAAGGGAGAGCACTGTGTGCATTTTGGATGACATGTACAGTCGTGGCCAAATGTTTTGAGAATGACACAAATATTAATTTCCACAAAGTTTGCTGCTTCAGTGTCTTTAGATATTTTTGTCAGATGTTACTATGGAATACTGAAGTATAATTACAAGCATTTCATAAGTGTCAAAGGCTTTTATTGACAATTACATGAAGTTGATGCAAAGAGTCAATATTTACAGTGTTGACCTTTCTTTTTCAAGACCTCTGCAATCCGTCCTGGCATGCTGTCAATTATCTTCTGGGCCACATCCTGACTGATGGCAGACCATTATTGCATAATCAATGCTTGGAGTTTGTCAGAATCTGTGGGTTTTTGTTTGTCCACCTGCCTCTTGAGGATTGACCACAAGTTCTCAGTGGGATTAAGGTCTTGGGAGTTTCCTGGTCATGGACCCAAAATATCGATGTTTTGTTCCCCGACCCACTTATTTATCACTTTTGCGTTATGGCGAGGTGCTCCATCATGTTGGAAAAGGCGTTGTTCGTCACCAAACCGTTCCTGGTTGGCTGGGAGAAGTTGCTCTCGGAGGATGTGTTGGTACCATTCTTTATTCATGGCTGTGTTCTTAGGCAAAATTGTGAGTGAGCCCACTCTCTGGCTGAGAAGCAACCCCAGGATGCTTTTACTGTTGGCATGACACAGGACTGATGGTAGCGCTCACCTTGTCTTCTCCGGACAAGCTTTTTTCCAAATGCCCCAAACAATCGGAAAGTGGATGCATCAGAGAAAATGACTTTACCCCAGTCCTCAGCAGTCCAATCCCTGAACATTTTGCAGAATATCAGTCTGTCCCTGATGTTTTTCCTGGAGATAAGTGGCTACTTTGCTGCCCTTCTTGACACCAGGCCATCCTCCAAAAGTCTTCGCCTCACTGTGCGTGCAGATGCACTCACACCTGCCTGCTGCCATTCCTGAGCAAGCTCTGTACTGGTGGTTCCCCGATCCCGCAGCTGAATCAACTTTAGGAGACGGTCCTGGCGCTTGCGGTACTTTCTTGGGCGCCCTGAAGCCTTCTTCACAACAATTGAACCGCTCTCCTTGAAGTTCTTGATGATCCGATATGAATGGTTGATTTAGGTGCAATCTTACTGGCAGCAATATCCTTGCCTGTGAAGCCCTTTTTATGCAATGATGACGGCACGTGTTTCCTTGCAGGTAACCATGGTTGACAGAGGAAGAACAATGATTCCAAGCACCACCCTCCTTTTGAAGCTTCCAGTCTGTTATTAGAACTCAATCAGCATGACAGAGTGATCTCCAGCCTTGTCCTCGTCAACACTCACACCTGTGTTAACGAGAGAATCACTGACATGATGTCAGCTGGTCCTTTTGTGTCAGGGCTGAAATGCAGTGGAAATGTTTTTTGGGGATTCAGTTTGCATTTGCAAGGCAAAGAGGGACTTTGAAATTAATTGCAATTCATTTGATCACTCTTCATAACATTCTGGAGTATATGCAAATTGCCATCATACAAACTGAGGCAGCAGACTTTGTGAAAATTCTCAAAAAATTCTCATTCTCAAAACTTTTGGCCACAACTGTATGTGTGTATGATTGTTGATGTGTGTTTGGGCTGGTGGTTTCAGGGTGTTTTGGGGACAGTCCCTGTTAGAGTGCAGTGTGATGACAGGGGGTGGGGGGTCTGCATAAACACAACAAGTAAAGATGAATATTCAACACCCTGGGTTTGTGTGCCAGGCCAGCTGACAATGCAGGCTTTATAATGAATACCCCCCGGATCCACTGTTGTGATTTTACATTCATCTCCTAACACACACACACACACACACACACACACACACACACACACACACACACACACACACACACACACACACACACACACACACACACACACACACACACACACACACACACACACACACACACACACACACACTGTCTGTGATCTCTGAGCTAGCTTCCTGTGTTAGCTGGTTGTGGTGGAGTCTTGGTCACTTTCGTTAGACACCATTACTCTGCAAGTGTCAAGGTTGTGTTCCTATTCTGCAGGGGATTTGGACATCCTGACTTCCTGAAACTCTGGCCCCAAAAGCTTGTTGAACATTTTAAGTTGAAGTCCACTTCTTTCCCAAACTAGGCTATCAAAGAGACTAGGAACGACTGGAACACTTGAGGACTGTTTATTGTATAGCCTCCGCAGTTGTACATGTTGTCTCTGCACTCGGCAGTAATGCACTCAGTTCCCAGTGTCATTTCTGAACGATCCCTGACAGTGTCTCTCCTCCACCACTGGAAGTCACTGTTGCTCCACTACTGAACGCGGGCCGTCAACAGGTCTTACACTATGAGAGGCTTGATACATGGGTCAGATAATATTTTATTTTACACAGTGGCCGGCTAGAATCCTCTACATTTGGAAGTTCCATGAAAAGCTTTCCTGGATATGTACTGTATATATTGAGATGTGCAATTGACTTCTGTTTCCAAGTCTATCTAGGCTTTGCAGCATTGGATCATAATCCTCATTATTCTCTAACCTAATGCATTTGTCTTCCTTTCCTCTAAATATTCTCTCTCCTCTCAGGTTGATTATGCTCTTGATTAATTAGTCCCACTTAAAGTTGTTTAACAATAGCTCAGTTTGTTAAATCCTCATTCATCACCATAATAGTTATGAAAATAGGGATTATAGTGAGGTGTGAGATTCATTTCGGCGCTAATAATATTTGTAAAGTTGCGGGATCAATTTCAGACAGTCATTTTTCAGACATTAGACTGCTGGAAAGTTTTCTGGCTTCCTCTTTATATTGTGCCAGAGAGAAATGGGTTGTGAATATTTTTAGTTGTTATGTCTAGCTGCACTCATTGTGTTGGCCTGATATTGTCATTAATTTGGCCTGCTATTAAGAAGGCCAGGGAAACTTCCCTCTCTCCTCTCTGTAGAAGACTCATTATCTCACTGGTGTTTCTCTCCCCAACTGTTTTGAGAAATCACATTTAATAGCTCGATATCTTTTCTAATGAGAAATGTAGGACCAGATTAAAGCATTGATTTCACCTCGTTAAAAAGGAAAGTGGGCAAGGTGAATTATTTACAGTTGTCTTGTAGGTCTCGGGACAAGTGTCCTTATCTCTGGATTAGAGTTAGGCTGCTGGTTTTTATGTTGTCTCCTGTGTTTAGCTAGAAAACCGGATTTAAGTATTTCCATTTGCAGACATTTAGTGCGGGCTGAGGATAAATATATTGACTAGCGTGTCCTATATGCCCTAAGGAATCTAGCCTATAAAATGTTTTGAGGGGAGAATTTAGTTGGCTATGAGTTAGGGATGGGAATTTTACATTTTTTGACTGTTCGAGTACTTGCATGTAATGGTTATGATAAATGAAATTACTCCCCAAAAATGCAGCAATTTTTTTGAACGCAAGGCCCGCGCTGGGGAAAAAATGTGTGCTGATTATATCCATATGCCAACAGTGTGCAACAATGCCTAATTTATCATAACCATTACAGATAACGAATCCTAATTGCTAAATTACCCCATATATATTCAGTGAATAAAAAAACAAGTGCCATTTTAAGAGTCATTAATTCAAAGTGTAATATTAACTGGTTATATTATATTGTGGAACACAATCTACTAAAAAGCAGTAACCTCAGCAGTGGCGCTTGCTTGTAGAAGCCTATGGCTGTGCAGTGGCGCATCCTTGTTTTGTTCATTTAGCAGACTGCTGTTATTTGCCGAGCCCTTATCACAGTCAAGACACACCTATTTTATAGTAAAAAGAAAAGAACTGTGATATAAAATAGAACAGAAAAGTGCAAAGTGGTGAGCCTATGATTAGGGGAGTTACTAGACTAACCAATTCTAAATTACACTTGCAGTTTGCAAAGTAGGGTCGTCATTAGTTACCACGGCCACAAAGTCATAAACGCCACCTATTTCTACAGTTGATCTTCTTCAAATCTGAATTTAAACCTAACCCTTAACCCTAACCTTAACCATACTGCTAACCTTATGCATAACCCTAACCTTAGCTTGTGTATAAAGGGATATCGGCTGCGCTGATAGATGACGTGAGATACATTTGACATCTCTCGGTCCCTCCCTCTCTCGCTCCCTCTCTCTCTCGGTCCCTCCCTCTCTCCCTCCCTCTCTCTCTCGCTCCCTCTGTCTCTCTCTCGCTCCCTCTGTCTTTCTCTCGCTCCCTCTGTCTTTCTCTCGCTCCCTCTGTCTCTCTCTCGCTCCCTCTGTCTCTCTCTCGCTCCCTCTGTCTCTCTCTCGCTCCCTCTGTCTCTCTCTCGCTCCCTCTGTCTCTCTCTCGCTCCCTCTGTCTCTCTCTCGCTCCCTCTGTCTCTCTCTCTCTCGCTCCCTCTGTCTCTCTCTCGCTCCCTCTGTCTCTCTCTCTCTCGCTCCCTCTGTCTCTCTCTCTCTCGCTCCCTCCCTCTGTCTCTCTCTCGCTCCCTCCCTCTGTCTCTCTCTCGCTCCCTCCCTCTGTCTCTCTCTCTCTCGCTCCCTCTGTCTCTCTCTCTCTCGCTCCCTCTGTCTCTCTCTCTCTCGCTCCCTCTGTCTCTCTCTCTCTCGCTCCCTCTGTCTCTCTCTCTCTCGCTCCCTCTGTCTCTCTCTCTCTCGCTCCCTCTGTCTCTCTCTCTCTCGCTCCCTCTGTCTCTCTCTCTCTCGCTCCCTCTGTCTCTCTCTCTCTCGCTCCCTCTGTCTCTCTCTCTCTCGCTCCCTCTGTCTCTCTCTCTCTCGCTCCCTCTGTCTCTCTCTCTCTCGCTCCCTCTGTCTCTCTCTCTCTCGCTCCCTCTGTCTCTCTCTCGCTCCCTCTGTCTCTCTCTCGCTCCCTCTGTCTCTCTCTCGCTCCCTCTGTCTCTCTCTCGCTCCCTCTGTCTCTCTCTCGCTCCCTCTGTCTCTCTCTCGCTCCCTCTGTCTCTCGCTCGCTCCCTCTGTCTCTCTCTCGCTCCCTCTGTCTCTCTCTCGCTCCCTCTGTCTCTCTCTCGCTCCCTCTGTCTTTCTCTCGCTCCCTCTGTCTTTCTCTCGCTCCCTCTGTCTCTCTCTCGCTCCCTCTGTCTCGCTCTCGCTCCCTCTCTCTCTCTCGCTCCCTCTGTCTCTCTCTCGCTCCCTCTGTCTCTCTCTCGCTCCCTCTGTCTCTCTCTCGCTCCCTCTGTCTCTCTCTCGCTCCCTCTGTCTCTCTCTCGCTCCCTCTGTCTCTCTCTCGCTCCCTCTGTCTCTCTCTCGCTCCCTCTGTCTCTCTCTCGCTCCCTCTGTCTTTCTCTCGCTCCCTCTGTCTTTCTCTCGCTCCCTCTGTCTCTCTCTCGCTCCCTCTGTCTCGCTCTCGCTCCCTCTCTCTCTCTCGCTCCCTCTGTCTCTCTGTCTCTCTCTCACTGCCTCTCGCTCCCTCTCTCTCTCGCTCTCTCTCACGCCTCCCTTTCCCCATCTCTTTTCTTGCCTCCACTCTCTTCTCCCAAATGTAATGTAACAGGATCCTGTCTCTCTTTTTCAATCAATGAGGAATGGAGATGATCCCTCACTCGTTCTGTTCCTCCTCCTCCCCTCTTTCTGGCTTTCTTCTAATTGAATAATTAAAAAGCTGGAGGATGTTTCTGTGCAGTCTCTCTCGTTCTCTCGCTCTCTCTTTCTCTCTCTCTGTCTCCTTTCTCAATCTTTCTCTCTCTGTCTTCTCGCTCTATCTCTCTATCATACTCTACTCTGCTGGTGGTTTATCTCCTCTGTGGCTCAAGGCTTCCTGCTCTCATCAGAACATGCAGTGTCTAGTCTGGAAGTGTTAAACTTTAATACTTTTATGAAGGGAGTCTGCCACAATAAGCTGGTAATGCAGACAGTTTCTGTATCTAGCTAGCCTATTATATGGGTGTGGTAAGAAGGACTATTCTTCAGTGTGTATGAACATGGGTTAGAAGTTGAGGAATAATGACTTGTGGCCTGTGCGACTAGCCTAGAGTATCTTCTGTCTCCCACCTTCCGTTTCCCTGTCAGATCTCCACTGGTTAGCCAGGTCCCACCTTCGGTTTCCCTGTCAGATCTCCACTGGTTAGCCAGCTCCCACCTTCCGTTTCCCTGTCAGATCTTCACTGGTTAGCCAGCTCCCACCTTCCGTTTCCCTGTCAGATCTTCACTGGTTAGCCAGCTCCCACCTTCCGTTTCCCTGTCAGATCTCCACTGGTTAGCCAGCTCCCACCTTCCGTTTCCCTGTCAGATCTCCACTGGTTAGCCAGCTCCCACCTTCCGTTTCCCTGTCAGATCTCAACTGGTTAGCCAGCTCCCACCTTCCGTTTCCCTGTCAGATCTCAACTGGTAAGCCAGCTCCCACCTTCCGTTTCCCTGTCAGATCTCAACTGGTTAGCCAGCTCCCACCTTCCGTTTCCCTGTCAGATCTCAACTGGTTAGCCAGCTCCCACCTTCCGTTTCCCTGTCAGATCTCCACTGGTTAGCCAGCTCCCACCTTCCGTTTCCCTGTCAGATCTCAACTGGTTAGCCAGCTCCCACCTTCCGTTTCCCTGTCAGATCTCAACTGGTAAGCCAGCTCCCACCTTCCGTTTCCCTGTCAGATCTCAACTGGTTAGCCAGCTCCCACCTTCCGTTTCCCTGTCAGATCTCAACTGGTTAGCCAGCTCCCACCTTCCGTTTCCCTGTCAGATCTCAACTGGTTAGCCAGCTCCCACCTTCCGTTTCCCTGTCAGATCTCCACTGGTTAGCCAGCTCCCACCTTCCGTTTCCCTGTCAGATCTCCACTGGTTAGCCAGCTCCCACCTTCCGTTTCCCTCTCAGATCTCAACTGGTTAGCCAGCTCCCAACTTCCGCTTCCCTGTCAGATCTCAACTGGTTAGCCAGCTCCCACCTTCCGTTTCCCTGTCAGATCTCAACTGGTAAGCCAGCTCCCACCTTCCGTTTCCCTGTCAGATCTCAACTGGTTAGCCAGCTCCCACCTTCCGTTTCCCTGTCAGATCTGAACTGGTTAGCCAGCTCCCACCTTCCGTTTCCCTGTCAGATCTGAACTGGTTAGCCAGCTCCCACCTTCCGTTTCACTGTCAGATCTCAACTGGTTAGCCAGCTCCCACCTTCCGTTTCCCTGTCAGATCTCAACTGGTTAGCCAGCTCCCACCTTCCGTTTCCCTGTCAGATCTCAACTGGTTAGCCAGCTCCCACCTTCCGTTTCCCTGTCAGATCTTCACTGGTTAGCCAGCTCCCACCTTCCGTTTCCCTGTCAGATCTCCACTGGTTAGCCAGCTCCCACCTTCCGTTTCCCTGTCAGATCTCCACTGGTTAGCCAGCTCCCACCTTCCGTTTCCCTGTCAGATCTCAACTGGTTAGCCAGCTCCCACCTTCCGTTTCCCTGTCAGATCTCAACTGGTAAGCCAGCTCCCACCTTCCGTTTCCCTGTCAGATCTCCACTGGTTAGCCAGGTCCCACCTTCGGTTTCCCTGTCAGATCTCCACTGGTTAGCCAGCTCCCACCTTCCGTTTCCCTGTCAGATCTTCACTGGTTAGCCAGCTCCCACCTTCCGTTTCCCTGTCAGATCTTCACTGGTTAGCCAGCTCCCACCTTCCGTTTCCCTGTCAGATCTCCACTGGTTAGCCAGCTCCCACCTTCCGTTTCCCTGTCAGATCTCCACTGGTTAGCCAGCTCCCACCTTCCGTTTCCCTGTCAGATCTCCACTGGTTAGCCAGCTCCCACCTTCCGTTTCCCTGTCAGATCTCAACTGGTTAGCCAGCTCCCACCTTCCGTTTCCCTGTCAGATCTCAACTGGTAAGCCAGCTCCCACCTTCCGTTTCCCTGTCAGATCTCAACTGGTTAGCCAGCTCCCACCTTCCGTTTCCCTGTCAGATCTCAACTGGTTAGCCAGCTCCCACCTTCCGTTTCCCTGTCAGATCTGAACTGGTTAGCCAGCTCCCACCTTCCGTTTCCCTGTCAGATCTCCACTGGTTAGCCAGCTCCCACCTTCCGTTTCCCTGTCAGATCTCCACTGGTTAGCCAGCTCCCACCTTCCGTTTCCCTCTCAGATCTCAACTGGTTAGCCAGCTCCCAACTTCCGCTTCCCTGTCAGATCTCAACTGGTTAGCCAGCTCCCACCTTCCGTTTCCCTGTCAGATCTCAACTGGTAAGCCAGCTCCCACCTTCCGTTTCCCTCTCAGATCTCAACTGGTTAGCCAGCTCCCAACTTCCGCTTCCCTGTCAGATCTCAACTGGTTAGCCAGCTCCCACCTTCCGTTTCCCTGTCAGATCTCAACTGGTAAGCCAGCTCCCACCTTCCGTTTCCCTGTCAGATCTCAACTGGTTAGCCAGCTCCCACCTTCCGTTTCCCTGTCAGATCTCAACTGGTTAGCCAGCTCCCACCTTCCGTTTCCCTGTCAGATCTGAACTGGTTAGCCAGCTCCCACCTTCCGTTTCCCTGTCAGATCTCCACTGGTTAGCCAGCTCCCACCTTCCGTTTCCCTGTCAGATCTCAACTGGTTAGCCAGCTCCCACCTTCCGTTTCCCTGTCAGATCTCAACTGGTAAGCCAGCTCCCACCTTCCGTTTCCCTGTCAGATCTCCACTGGTTAGCCAGGTCCCACCTTCGGTTTCCCTGTCAGATCTCCACTGGTTAGCCAGCTCCCACCTTCCGTTTCCCTGTCAGATCTTCACTGGTTAGCCAGCTCCCACCTTCCGTTTCCCTGTCAGATCTTCACTGGTTAGCCAGCTCCCACCTTCCGTTTCCCTGTCAGATCTCCACTGGTTAGCCAGCTCCCACCTTCCGTTTCCCTGTCAGATCTCCACTGGTTAGCCAGCTCCCACCTTCCGTTTCCCTGTCAGATCTCAACTGGTTAGCCAGCTCCCACCTTCCGTTTCCCTGTCAGATCTCAACTGGTAAGCCAGCTCCCACCTTCCGTTTCCCTGTCAGATCTCAACTGGTTAGCCAGCTCCCACCTTCCGTTTCCCTGTCAGATCTCAACTGGTTAGCCAGCTCCCACCTTCCGTTTCCCTGTCAGATCTGAACTGGTTAGCCAGCTCCCACCTTCCGTTTCCCTGTCAGATCTCCACTGGTTAGCCAGCTCCCACCTTCCGTTTCCCTGTCAGATCTCCACTGGTTAGCCAGCTCCCACCTTCCGTTTCCCTCTCAGATCTCAACTGGTTAGCCAGCTCCCAACTTCCTCTTCCCGGGCAGATCTCAACTGGTTAGCCAGCTCCCACCTTCCGTTTCCCTGTCAGATCTCAACTGGTAAGCCAGCTCCCACCTTCCGTTTCCCTCTCAGATCTCAACTGGTTAGCCAGCTCCCAACTTCCGCTTCCCTGTCAGATCTCAACTGGTTAGCCAGCTCCCACCTTCCGTTTCCCTGTCAGATCTCAACTGGTAAGCCAGCTCCCACCTTCCGTTTCCCTGTCAGATCTCAACTGGTTAGCCAGCTCCCACCTTCCGTTTCCCTGTCAGATCTCAACTGGTTAGCCAGCTCCCACCTTCCGTTTCCCTGTCAGATCTGAACTGGTTAGCCAGCTCCCACCTTCCGTTTCACTGTCAGATCTCAACTGGTTAGCCAGCTCCCACCTTCCGTTTCCCTGTCAGATCTCAACTGGTTAGCCAGCTCCCACCTTCCGTTTCCCTGTCAGATCTCAACTGGTTAGCCAGCTCCCACCTTCCGTTTCCCTGTCAGATCTCAACTGGTAAGCCAGCTCCCACCTTCCGTTTCCCTGTCAGATCTCAACTGGTTAGCCAGCTCCCACCTTCCGTTTCCCTGTCAGATCTCAACTGGTTAGCCAGCTCCCACCTTCCGTTTCCCTGTCAGATCTGAACTGGATAGCCAGCTCCCACCTTCCGTTTCACTGTCAGATCTCAACTGGTTAGCCAGCTCCCACCTTCCGTTTCCCTGTCAGATCTCAACTGGTTAGCCAGCTCCCACCTTCCGTTTCCCTGTCAGATCTCAACTGGTTAGCCAGCTCCCACCTTCCGTTTCCCTGTCAGATCTCAACTGGTTAGCCAGCTCCCACCTTCCGTTTCCCTGTCAGATCTCAACTGGCTAGCCAGCTCCCACCTTCCGTTTCCCTGTCAGATCTCAACTGGTTAGCCAGCTCCCACCTTCCGTTTCCCTGTCAGATCTCAACTGGTTAGCCAGCTCCCACCTTCCGTTTCCCTGTCAGATCTCAACTGGTTAGCCAGATTTGTTTGTGTTCTGCTATTTGACTTGTTCATAGTTAGACTCTGTCAGAGTTGTAGCGATTTGTTGTTGTCTGTTTTCAGACCTTGTTTTGAGTTCTTGTTGATTTGCCATATTCTGTTCTCTCTCTGTCTGCCTCAGAGGATAAAGACTTACAGAATACCAAACTCCCCCTCATCATCATATTAATGTGTCCTAGGAGAGAGACGGCATGGAAGTTGAGCTGAGAGTTTTATAAATGCAATACAGACAAGGCCTATCATCTCAACAGATCACACCCATTCTTCTGCGTGAATAATTCTATTCCATTAGGCCCTTAAATTAAACACGAGTATATCGCAATTTTAGGAACATTTTGCAACATAGGCACTTTTCTCTCTTTTAATTTCCCGCCCGCCTCTCCTTTTTGAATCAAAGCACATTTGTTTTAATTTTCCATTGAGGTGATAGAATATGAACTGTCTGACTTGCTTCTGGTAACATGTGTCTGTCTGTCTAATACACATATACACACACACACACACACACACACACACACACACACACACACACACACACACACACACACACGGTTCTGATTAAACACCGTTATAATTAGCTTAAATGTGTGTAAGTGTAAATGGATTTGGAGATGACCTACAATAGATTACCATGTGCCCTCAATTTAGATCTAATTAGTCGCAAATGTGAATTTTCCTCTCCTTTTTCCCTGAGACCTGTCCATCTTGGCTAATCCTCCCAGCTTGTCAGAGGGTGGAGTATGACAGCTATATTTGTGTGAATAGACCTCAGAACACGGACCTCAGAACACGGACCTCAGAACACGGACCTCAGAACACGGACCTCAGAACACGGACCTCAGAACACGGACCTCAGAACACGGACCACAGAACACGGACCACAGAACACGGACCACAGAACACGGACCTCAGAACGCTCTGGTTGATGAGGTGTCATATTGAATGGCGTCTGTTTAGCCATTGGTCAGCCACAGATACCTCATCTCCCTCCCTGATACTGACAGCTTGTGAACATTACAGTGTAGTTAAAACCAGAGAAGTGGTCCAATGCGGTGAGTGATCTGTGTAATTTTTGCTACATCAGATTTAACTGGCCAGAACAAAGGCAGAACAGGGGAACAGGTAATGGATATTCTTACTTCCAGGATATCTATTCTGACACAACACCCAACTGGTTAGTTTAAACACAGGGAGACACATGGGAAAGGCTGGACAAAATGTACACTCTCTTGGAAAACTTGTCCCAGGAAGTATTTTGGAATGATTAGAGATAAGTAGGACCGACCGACCGGCGGACTGGAGGAACGCTCTCCACAGCCAGCTTTCTTCCCTCCCAGAGAAAACATCCCAGTGACAGGCTCCTGTCTGTGTGACATGGACGATGTGTCTACTTTGGCTGAAACATGTTGTTGGGATGATGTGACATTACTCGCTACTGGACATGAAGGATTACAAAGGACAGGAACTGACTCACTCTCTCTCTGTGTCTCTGTCTCTCTCACCCCTCATTTTCTCTCTCTCCACCATGTTATCGCTCTCTCACTCTCTCTCTGTGTCTCTGTCTCTCTCTCTCTCACCCCTAATTTTCTCTCTCTCCCCCAATGTTATCTCTCTCTCACTCTCTCTGTGTCTCTGTCTCTCTCACCCCCTCATTTTCTCCCCCCCATGTTATCACTCACTGTGTCTTTGTCTCCTCTGTCTCTCTCTCACCCACTCATTTTCTCCCTTCCCCATGTTCTCTCTCACTCTCTCTGTGTCTCTCTGCCTTTCTCTCTCTCTCTGCCTCTCTCTCTCTCTGCCCCCTTCCCTTCTCTGTAGTTGTCTATCATTGAGGTAACCACCAGTTAGATCTGCTGTGTTTCTGAGCTGACGGGAAGCTGGTCCCTGTAATGATGACCATCTCTATCTCCCAACACAGGGGAGCAGGCTATTGGATGCCCCCCCCCCCACTCTCCAGGTGATCCAGTTGAAAATTGGTATTACTTTCCCCGTTTCCATCACCTCCCAGCCTCCTCCTTTCCCTCACCTCCCAGCCTCCTCCTTTCCCTCACCTCCCAGACTCCCACATCCCTTCTTTTCTGCCCTTGCTCCCCTTTTCCTTCTTACACTCTTTCATATACCTTACACTTCTCCCTGTCTCTCATTCACCTCAATTTATTACCCCCTCTCACTCTGTTAGGTCTTCTTCCCCCTCTCTCTCACCTCTTCCTCTCTCCCTCCTGTTTCTCTCCTGTTCTTTATTTTCCTCTCTCTCTTCCCTCTGTGTGTTTGTGTACTATCATTTCCTCTCTCTCCTGTAGTCTTTGAAGTCTAGCTATCGATCCGTCAGAAAACCAGTGAAAGCTGTTTCATGTGGTTAGGAGTGAGGACCCTCTGTTGGGGGTCATCCAGTTGATCATCTCTCAGGTTCACAAGTCATCAGGTCTATTAATGAGAGCGGCTGTGTTTCCTCTGATGGCCTGGCTGGCGGACTGTACCTATACACACTGCTATCAATATGGAGGAAGAAGAGAGGAAAGAAGAAAATGGAGAGACGCGAGCGATGAGTTTTGTAAATGTCACGACTGGCCTCTAGATATGAGTGTCTGTGAAGTGAACTGTCCATTTGAGCTGTTCTGGGGATTACACGGTGACAGTCCATGTCGGACAAAGAGACTGGTTGGAAGAAATGACTGTGGTTTAAAAAAGGTTCCTCTGGCGACAGGAAATAATTTGTGTAAGTGAGAGGTTGTTCAGATTAAGGCTTGGTGTTTTTGTTATATAGCTGGTAGGGATGGACATTTTGAAGTTTCACTATTCGAATATTATAATATTTTGCTGCACTTCCCATCCTCGTCTACAACTCCATTCCACACGGTGTCAGAGGAAGGCCCTAAAAATTGTCAAAGACTCCAGCCACCCAAGTCAGTCTGTTCTCTCTGCTACCGCACGGCAAGCGGTACCAGAGCGCCAGGTCTGGGACCAAAAGGCTCCTGAACAGCTTCTACTCCAAAGCCATTAGATTGCTAAACATTTAATTAAGCGGCTACCTGGACTTTCTGCTTTTCACCCCCTACCTACAAGTACATATTACCTCAATTAATCACCTAACCAAACCTACAAGTACATATTACCTCAATCAATCACCCCAACTATCTCATTCCCCAGTCCACTGACTCGGTACCGGTAGTCCTTGAATATTTTTTATTTATTCATTTTATTTTACCTTTATTTATACAGGTTTTTTCTGATTGAGATAATATCTCTTTTCCAAGAGAGACCTGGTCCAATAGCAGCAGGGAGAACAATGTTTCAGACAAAACAACTTACATACACTAACACAACATTAAACAAAACTATAAACACACATACAGTACAACAATGACATATTACATTAAAAACACAAACGTCTTGACTAAAAACAGCTGGCCTAAAAACAATTACACTCTTCTATGATATATACATCGATCAAGTGTTAAAACTCCACCAACGAAACTAGATCATCACATTTTAAAATGTTCAGGAGAGAATTCCAGGACCACGGTGCTAAGTAACTAAACTATTTCTACCATGACCTGTTCTAATTTTTGGTACTGTTAGAAGCAAATCAGAATTGGACCGTAATTGATATTTATTTACTGACCTGACTAAAAAAGAACAGAGATAAAATGGCATTTTACCCAATATGGCCTTAAATCAGTGTATACCAGTGTTTAAGCCTACTCAAGGTCAATGACGACCAGCCAACAGCACTGTAGAGATCACAATGATGTGTTAGATATTTCTGATTTGTAATGAACCTGAGGGCTGCATGATACACTGAATCAAGTGCTTTGAGGGTAGTGGCTGAGGCCTGCATATATATAACATCACTAAAATCTAAAACCGGCAGTAATGTATATTGTACCAGCTCCTTCCTGGCCTCAAAAGAAAAACAAGCCTTATGCTGGTAATAAAATCCTATTTTCAGCTTGAGCTTCCTTATCAAGTTCTCTACATGCACAGTGAAGCTCAGCTTATCATCAACCCACACACCCAAATATTTGTACACTTTAACTTGATCTATAGTATGTCCAGCCAATGTAGCAATGACAGGATTTGTAACATGCCTGGCATTTGAAAATACCATGCATTTTGTTTTACCAAATTTATAATCAGCTTTAAATCATACAGATTCTGTTGTATGATGTTAAATGCTCTTTGGGCATTTTCAAAAGCTAAAGATAAACTACTACCACTTCAATAAAGAACATTATAATCTGCATAAAAATTAACATCCGCTGTTTCAATAAGATCCCCAATGTTGTTGATATACAAAATGAACAACAATGGGCCCAAAATAGAACCTTGCGGAACACCTGAGCACAACTCTATGGACTCAGATTTACAACCATCCGCCATTACACATTGTGTATGATTTGATAGGTAATTTATAAACCAATCTAGAGCATGACCAGTAATTCCACAACATTTTAACCTTTACACTAACACAGCATGGTCCACGGTGTCAAAAGCCTTCGACAAATCAATGAAAACAGACACACAATGTAACTTCTTATCAAGAGCATGTAATTTAAAACCTTCAATGTTGCTGAAACAGTGCTGTAGCCAGACCTAAAACCTGATTGCATTCCATTTAAGATGTTGTTTTCTTGGAAGTAGGTCTTTAGCTGCCTACTAACTAAGGACTCCAGTACCTTTGACAGTACAGACAATTTTGATATGGGTCGATAGTTGTCAAGTAGCGAGGGATCTCCACCTTTCAGGAAAGGCAGTACAAAAGCAGATTTCCATAACTTGGGGATTTCCTTAACATCAAGCGTGAGGTTAAAAATACATGTTAAGGGGGAGCAATGATGTCTGCAGCTAGGTGTAGGAGGTGGGAGTCTAGTTCATCAGGGCCAGGGGATTTTTTAAATCAATTTCTTTCAGGGCTTTACACACTTCTGAAACAGAGAAGGATGAAAAGGAAAACCTGGTGAAGCAGTGCACAGGGGTGTCAGGTAAATTTATAGGGGGCTTAATTATACCTTTGACATTTTCAGATAAAATGCCTGCATCTAAAAACTGCTGGTTCATGGCTTTCAGAATGGAGGTTCTCTCAGTTACAATCTGTGTGTCGACCAACAATTGTTTAGGAAACTGTGTATCTTTTCTGCACTCCAAACCTTTCACTACTTGCCAAAATTTGGATTTGAATTATGTGAAGTAGATTTCAGGTAGTGGTCTGCTTTCAATTTGCGGATCATAGCCACACCCATATTTCGAAGACATTTAAAAGCCATCCAATCATCTGCCAAACCAGTCCCTCTTGCTTTAGCCCACAGCCTGTATATAGCCTCGTTATTATTATTTTATAGTGTTACTATTTTATTTTGATTTTCATACCTTTTAACTGCATTGTTGGGAAAGGGCACGTAAGTAAGCATTTAACGGTGAAGTCTACACTTGTTGTATTCGGCGCATTTGACAAAACATTTGATTTGATTGAAACAACAGCCTACCTGTTAGTTGCTCATTGTAACCTTTTTCTTCTCATTTAGTCAACTTAGTTCCATCATTTTAATTCCATTTTGCATTGATTTAGAAATGTCCCACTTCACTTGCTACACATGTAGCCTCTGACTGTAGCGCAGCTGTGATTAGACGATAACAACAAGCTACATGTGTGAAATGGGTGTGTAGGCTATGGGACTCACTCATAAAAACTCTTGTTTTATTCAAATGTCTAATGTAATGGTCTATCCCGGTAGGCTATGTAGAAATGTCACAAATAATTGTATTTAATTTTAGACAAAAGCCTTTTCAAAAAATGAATACTCTGCCAAGTAATCGAATACTAACGTCTGTTGGGATATTCTAATGACCGTGCCCATCCCTAATAGCTGGTAGCCTCTTTCTAAACATACTCTTCCAGTCTGGTGTTTTCATCACAGAACAGGCAAGACTGCGCTGTTTGTCTCTTTGTTACAGAACAGGCATGGACCCAGCTCACTAAGTTGCTTTTAAACGATGAAAGACAGACAAGGTTTCTATCAACGTGGACCTTCGCCAAGCCTTCTGTCTCTGAATGGTTTATATCTCTTTATCTGTGACAGTTCAGCTGTCAGTCAGTTGAATGCTATTTGTTGTGGCCTGTCAATCTCGTGTGATCTTTTAATGTAGCAATACTGCAGAAATACAGCAATTCACTAAACATCAGTGACACAATGTGTTAAGATATACATCTTTCAACACAGGTGTTGTGAAAGGCATAGAAAGGGAGGTAGTCTAGGTAACTGGGAGCACAATGAAAGGCAGCGAGTTGGAAGAGTTTGTCCAGACGTTACAGTGTCTGTGGCAGAGGCTGTTGTATTATACCTTGACCTGCAGAGGATGCTCTAAGACTGGTTTTCAACAGGAGAGCAGCAGTGGATATCAGTGTAGCTTCGGCAACTACAGAGTTAAAAGAAATATATTAAGAATGGAAACATGCCTAAAAGAAGCAAGCATTTGGGCTTATGTTAACCATTTGGCTTTTCAGCAGCACAAAGTGGAACCGAAGCCCATTTTTCAACACCAGCAACAGGGACAGTGGATAATCTCAACCCTGAGAATGAACATATTGTTGGCTGTTGTATCACTGCTAGTTGCAACATAGCCTCTTAAAGGGATTGTTTGGGATTTTGGCAACTTGTGGATACCATTTTTATGTCTCTGTGTCCAGTTGAAATGAATTTTAAGGTAGTTTTGCGAGCCAATGCTAACTAGCTTAGCACAAAGATTGGAAGTCTTTGGGTACAGCTAGCATTCTAAATCCCGAACCTTTAAATCTTTGTATAACTAACACACATTCTCATCCAGAACTACGATGAACATAAATGCGTGATTTAAAGGAAAGTTAGTTACATCCAACCATTTCATTTTAGGATGAAGATTTAGGATGGAAGAACGATCCACTAGCCCCGGCCCGTTGGCTTTTTCTGAATGCTGTGTCCCCTGCTTGCCCAGTGTAGTAGTGAATACCGTACAGCACCCTGTCTCACCTATTGCTACTCTTTTAACCCTATGATCACTCGGCTACACAGCTGATGGCCCCTGGACTGTTTCAATAACACGGTACCTCATTTTGTTTACCTGTCGGCCCCAGCCTCGAACTCAGGTCCTGTATGTATCTAACTGACCCGCTCTGCCCTTTCTTCGCCATTTACCCGTTGTTGTCTTAGCTCTCCTGATCAACACCTGTGATTGCTTTATGCTTCTCTCTAATGTCAATATGCCTTGTCTACCGCTGTCTTGGCTAGTTTTTACTGCTTATTTCACTGTAGAGCCCTCAGTCCCGCTCAAATTGCCTTAGATAGCTCTGTCATCCCACCCAACATACATGCGTAGACCTCACCTACGTTAATTGATGCCCCCAGAGACGAAACCTCTCTCATCATCACACAACGCATAGGTTTACCTCCACTGTACTCACATCCTACCATACCATTGTCTGTACATTATGCCTTGAATCTATTCTACCACAACCAGAAATCTGCTCCTTTTATTCTCTGTCCCCAACGCACTAGACCAGTTCTTATTGCCTTTAACCGTACCCTTATCCTACTCCTCCTCTGTTCCTCTGGTGATGTAGAGGTTAACCCAGGCCCTGTAGCCCCCAGTTCCACTCCTATTCCCCAGGCACTATCATTTGTTGACTTCTGTAACCGTAATAGCCTTGGTTTCATGCATGTTAAGTTAGTTTTTTTCACTGCTTTAGCACACTCCGCCAACCCTGATGTCCTAGCCATGTCTGAATCCTGGCTTAGGAAGGCCACCAAAAATTCAGAAATTTCCATCCCCAACTATAACATTTTCCACCAAGATAGAACTGCCAAAGGGGGTGGAGTTGCAATCTACTGCAGAAACAGCGTGCAGCGTTCTGTCATACTATCCAAGTCTGTACCCAAACAGTTCAGCTTCTACTTTTAAAAATCCACCTTTCCAGAAATAAGTCCCTCACTATTGCCGCTTGTTACAGACCCCCTTCAGCCCCCAGATGCACCCAGGACACCATATGTGAGTTAATTGCCCCCCATTTATCTTCAGAGTTTGTATTGTTAGGTGACCTAAAGCTAGATGACCTCAATCTCACCCAAATTATCATGGAACCTACCAGGTACAACCCCAAATCCGTAAACTCGGGCACCCTCATAGATATCATCCTTACCAACCTGCCCTCTAAATACACCTCTGCTGTCTTCAAGCAGGATCTCAGCGATCACTGCCTCATTGCCTGCGTCCATAATGGGTCCACGGTCAAATGACCACCCCTCATCACAGTCAAACGCACCCTAAAACACTTCAGCAAGCAGGCCTTTCTAATCGACCTGGCCCGGGTATCCTGGAAAGATATTGACCTTATTCCGTCAGTAGAGGATGCCTGGTTATTCTTTAAAAGTGCTTTCCTCACCATCTTAAATAAGCATGCCCCATTAAAAACATTTTATAAACAGGACCAGATATAGCCCTTGGTTATCTCCAGACCTGACTGCCCTTGACCAGCACAAAAACATCCTGTGGCGTTCTGCATTAGCATCGAACAGCACCCGTGATATGCAACTTTTCAGGGAAGTTTTAGGAACCAATATACACAGGCAGTTAAGAAAGCAAAGGCTAGCTTTTTCAAACAGAAATTTGCATCCTGTAGCACAAACTTCAAAAGGTTCTGAGTCCCTGTAAAGTCCATGGAGAATAAGAGCACCTCCATCCCAGCTTCCCACTGCACTGAGGCTAGGAAACACTCACCACCGATAAATCTACGATAATCGAGAATTTCAATAAGCATTTTTCTACGGCTGGCCATGCTTTCCACCTGGCTATCCCTACCCCGGGCAATAGCTCTGCACCCCCCACAGCAACTTGGACCCCTACAAATCAGCTGGGCTAGACAATCTGGACCCCTACAAATCAGCTGCGCTAGACACTCTGGACCCTCTCTTCCTAAAATTATTCGCCACAATTGTTGCAACCCCTATTAGTAGCCTGTTCAACCTCTCTATCATATCGTCTGAGATCCCCAAAGATTGGAAAGCTGCTGCGGTCATCCCCCTCTTCAAAGGGGGAGACATTCTAGACCCAAACTGTTACAGACCTATATCTATCTTACCCTACCTTTCTAAGGTCTTCAAAAGCCAAGTCAACAAACAGATTACTGACCACTTCGAAGCCCACCGTACCTTCTCTGCTATGCTTTCCGAGCAGGTCATGGGTGCACCTCAGCCACGCTCAAGGTCCTAAACGATAACATAACCGCCATCGACAAAAGACAATACTGTGCACCCAAATTTATCTACCTGGCCAAGGCTTTCGACTCTGTCAATCACTGCATTCTTATCGGCAGACTCAACAGCCTTGGTTTCTCAATGACTGCCTCGCCTGGTTCACCAACTACTTCTCTGATAGAATTCAGTGTGTCAAATCGGAAGGCCTGTTGTCCGGACCTCTGGCAGTCTCTATGGGGGTGCCACAGGGTTCAATTCTCTGGCTGACTCTTTTCTCTGTATACATCAATGATGTCGCTCTTGCGGCTGGTGATTCTCTGATCCACCTCTACGCAGATGACACCATTCTGTATACTTCTGGCCCTTCTTTGGACACTGTGTTAACTAACCTCCAGACAAGCTTCAATGCCATACAACTCTCCTTCCGTGGTCTCCAACTGCTCTTAAATGCAAGTAAAACTAAATGCCGATCGCTGCCCGCACCTGCCCGCCCACCTAGCATCACTACTCTGGACGGTTCTGACTTAGAATATGTGGACAACTACAAGTACAGAGTACTACAGAGTAACCCTTTCCCCTATCCCCCTCACCCACGTATTCCCCCTATGATGGGTTTTCCTTTTGTTTTAGAAGTGCAGCTTTCAGGACCTATTGCGGGATTTGGGAGCTCCCTTTGCCTGACAGTGAGATGGAAGTCGTTAGTGTCCTGGCTCTGGCTCTGGCTCTGGGATGTGATAGTCAGTGATAAATAGCTCTGGGTAAACTGGATTCTGTAGGGTCATGGGAGAGGGGGAAAGAGAGAGGTAAAGGGAATGAAAGACTACTCTCCTCACTCCGTCTTTCCTGTCTCCTTTCTCTCTTCTGTTCTTATCTCTCGCTGTCTCTGTCTCTCTGTCTCTCTGTTGGTCTAATCACTGGCTTCATTACTAATGATGGATGTGAGGCAGAGGTGTGTGTCTGTCTGAGTGAGTGTGTTGTCTTCCTCCCCTTCCTCTTTCCTGGTTCCACCCTCTCTAACAGTGAAAGTGGAACACCCCCCTCTCCTAATGTGTTTGGTCCTGTGCTGGCACCTGGTAGTGGTTCGATCTGGGCTGTAATGAATGTGTTTAATAAGCTCTGTGGGTCGATGGGCTTAATGAAGGTGTGACAGACGACGGGCCAGGAGAACGCTAACACCTTAACGAGATGCTAATGAGCCAGAGGGGTTAACGAGGTCACAGTAATCAGTATCTCTCTCTCTGTCTGTTTGTCTGTCTGTTCTTGTTCTCTTTCTGTTTCTCTTGGTCGCTCTGTCTCTCTGTCTGTTTGTGTTTCTCTCTCAATGACATTTCTCTCACTCACTCTCTTACTCTTTCTCTCTTTCGGTCTCTCTTTCGTTCTCTCGTGTTCTCTCGTTCTCTGTCTGTCAATTTAAGAAATGCTTTGTTGTCATGAATGGGTGGTTGCCAAAGCAATACATATGAAGTATTACGTAAATTTACCATATGCTTGATTAATAGTAAGAATAATAATAATATATCAACAAAAACAACTATACAAGGAAAATAATACACCAAAAAGTAAACAAAAATAAAACATTGAGAAATTAAATCTACAAGGGCTCATGTGCATGACATGGTGGGAGCTACAGTCTGTCTAATATCATAACAGGTCAGGACATCATATGCAGTAATGTCTACTTTCTCTCTAATATCATGACAGGCCAGAACATAAGCTGCAGTAAGATCTACTGTCTAATATCACGACAGGCCAGGACGTCATCTGCAGTAAGATCTACTGTCTGTCTAATATCATGACAGGCCAGGACATCATCTGCAGTAAGATCTACTGTCTAATATCATGACAGGCCAGGACGTCATCTGCAGTAAGATCTACTGTCTAATATCATGACAGGCCAGGACGTCATCTGCAGTAAGATCTACTGTCTAATATCATGACAGGCCAGGACGTCATCTGCAGTAAGATCTACTGTCTGTCTAATATCATGACAGGCCAGGACGTCATCTGCAGTAAGATCTACTGTCTGTCTAATATCATGACAGGCCAGGATGTCATCTGCAGTAAGATCTACTGTCTAATATCATGACAGGCCAGGATGTCATCTGCAGTAAGATCTACTGTCTAATATCATGACAGGCCAGGACGTCATCTGCAGTAAGATCTACTGTCTAATATCATGACAGGCCAGGACGTCATCTTTTAGTAAGATCTACTGTCTAATATGACAGGCCAGGACATCATCTGCAGTAAGATCTACTGTCTGTCTAATATCATGACAGGCCAGGACATCATCTGCAGTAAGATCTACTGTCTGTCTAATATCATGACAGGCCAGGACGTCATCTGCAGTAATATCTACTGTCTAATATCATGACAGGCCAGGACGTCATCTTTTAGTAAGATCTACTGTCTAATATCATGACAGGCCAGGACGTCATCTGCAGTAAGATCTACTGTCTAATATCATGACAGGCCAGGACGTCATCTGCAGTAAGATCTACTGTCTGTCTAATATCATGACAGGCCAGGACGTCATCTGCAGTAAGATCTACTGTCTGTCTAATATCATGACAGGCCAGGACGTCATCTGCAGTAAGATCTACTGTCTAATATCATGACAGGCCAGGATGTCATCTGCAGTAAGATCTACTGTCTAATATCATGACAGGCCAGGACGTCATCTTTTAGGAAGATCTACTGTCTAATATCATGACAGGCCAGGACGTCATCTTTTAGGAAGATCTACTGTCTAATATCATGACAGGCCAGGACGTCATCTTTTAGGAAGATCTACTGTCTAATATCATGACAGGCCAGGACGTCATCTTTTAGGAAGATCTACTGTCTAATATCATGACAGGCCAGGACGTCATCTGCAGTAAGATCTACTGTCTAATATCATGACAGGCCAGGACGTCATCTGCAGTAAGATCTACTGTCTAATATCATGACAGGCCAGGACGTCATCTGCAGTAAGATCTACTGTCTCTACGTTTTCTAACAAAATGCATATTTTCTCCCCAACAGGCAATTCAAGAAATCCTGCAATTCTGTCTTTAAATTTCAGGAGATAAATACTCTACATGACCAAAGGTATGTGGACCCCTGCTTGTTGAACATCTCATTGCAAAATCATGGGCATTAATATGGTTGTTCCTCCCTTTGCTGCTGTAACAGCCTCTACTCTTCTGGGCTTTCCACTTGATGTTGGAACATTGCTGCAGGGACTTGCTTCCATTCAGCCTTGAGCATTAGTGAGCACAGGTACTGATGTTGGGCGATTAGGCCTGGCTCGCAGTCGGCATTCTAATTCATCCCAAAGGTGTTGATGGGGTTGAGGTCAGGGCTCTGTGCAGGCCAGTCAAGTTCTTCCACACCGATCGTGGCAAACCATGTTGAAACAGGAAAGGGCCTTTCCCAAACTGTTGCCAGTTTGATTCATTACGCCAGAGAACGTGTTTCCACTGCTCCAGAGTCCAATGGCAGCGAGGTTCACACCACTCCAGCCAACGCTTGGCATTGCGCATGGTGATCTTAGACGTGTGTGCGTTTGCTCGGCCATGGGAACCCATTGCATGAAGCTCCCACGAACAGTTATTGTGCTGACGTTGCTTCCAGAGGTAGTTTGGAACTTGGTAGTGAGTGTTGTAACCGAGGACAGACTATTTTTACATGCTACGCGCTTCAGCACTCAGTGGTCCCATTCTGTAAGCTTGTGTGGCCTACCCTAGACCTTTCCACTTCACAATAACAGCACTTACAGTTGACCGGGGAAGCTCTAGCATTGCAGAAATTTGACAACCTGACTTGTTGGAAAGGTGGCATCCTATGACGGTGCCACGTTGAAAGTCAGTAAGGCCATTCTACTGCCAATGTTTGTCTATGGGGATTGCATGGCTGTGTGCTTGATTTTATACACCTTTCAGCAATGGGTGTGGCTGAAATGGCCGAATCCACTAATTTGAAGGTGTGGCCAGATAGTTTTGTATGTGTAGTATACCTTCATGCCATATGGAATCAAAAGCTTTTTGAAAGTCTATAAAACAGGCAAATATGTTTCCTTTGAGTTTGGTGGATGTGTTTTTGGCACAAGGTGTGGAGGGTAAATATGTGATCTTTTGTTAGGTGTTTAAGGGAGAAATCCAATTAGACTTTTACTTAAAATGTTGTGTTCACTTAAAAAGGCCTGAATTCTGGCATTATGCTACAGAAAACCTTACCTAAGTTACTACTAACAGAGATGCCTCTATAATTTTTGGGCTTTTTACTTGTCACCATTTTTGATATAGATAGATGTAATTTAGCCTTGTGGTCCGGTAACACCCGTTATGATGTATAGCGTCAGGTCAACCAATCGATTAATGGAGTACTTAGCCAAGCTAATGAACTGCTGTGTAAGATTGGAGGTAAGCATCAAAGAAAGGGGGAGAGGACCTAGATTGACATTTTTATTATTATTATTTTTTTAAATTTTTAATTTTTTTATTTTATCCCCTTTTCTCCCCAATTTTCGTGGTATCCAATCGCTAGTAATTACTATCTTGTCTCATCGCTACAACTCCCGTACGGGCTCGGGAGAGACGAAGGTCGAAAGTCATGCATCCTCCGAAGCACAACCCAACCAAGCCGCACTGCTTCTTTAACACAGCGCGCCTCCAACCCGGAAGCCAGCCGCACCAATGTGTCGGAGGAAACACCGTGCACCTGGCCCCCTTGGTTAGCACGCACTGCGCCCAGCCCGCCACAGGAGTCGCTGGAGCGCGATGAGACAAGGAAATCCCTACCGGCCAAACCCTCCCTTACCCGGACGACGCTAGCCCAATTGTGCGTCGCCCCACGGACCTCCCGGTCGCGGCCGGCTGCGACAGAGCCTGGGGGCGAACCCAGAGACTCTGGTGGCGCAGTTAGCACTGCGATGCAGTGCTCTAGACCACTGCGCCACCCGGGAGGCCTCCTAGATTGACATTTTCAATTGTTTTATTTCACTTTTATTTAAATAGGTAAGCTAGTTGAGAAAAAATTCTCATTTACAACTGCGACCTGGCCAAGATAAAGCAAAGCAGTGCGACACAAACGACAACACAGAGTTACACATGGAATAAAAAAGCGTACAGTCAATAACACAATAGAAAAAAAAGAAAGTCTATATTCAGTGTGTGCAAATGACGTGAGGAGGTAAGGCAATAAATAGGCCATAGTAGCGAAGTAATTACAATTTAGCAAATGAACACTGGAGTGATAGATGAGCAGATGGTGATGTGCAAGAAGAAATACTGGTGTGCAAAAGAGCAGAAAGTAAATAAACACAATATGGGGATGAGGTAGGTAGATTGGGTGGGCTATTTACAGATGGGCTGTGTACAGCTGCAGCGACCGGTTAGCTGCTCAGAGTGAGCGAGATATGTCTCCAGCTTCAGCGATTTTTATTTTATTTTATTATTATTATTTTTTCTTCTTCAATTCGTTCCAGTCATTGGCAGCAGAGAACTAGAAGGAAAGGCGGCCAAAGGAGGTGTTGGCTTTGTGGATGACCAGTGAGATATACCTGCTGGAGCATGTGCTACGGGTGGGTGTTGTTATTGTGACCAGTGAGCTGAGATAAGGCGGGCTTTACCCAGCAAGGACCTATAGATGACCTGGAGCCAGTTGGTCTGGCGACGAATATGAAGCCAGGGCCAGCCGACTAGAGCATACAGGTCGCAGTGGTGGGTGGTATATGGGGCTTTGGTAACAAAACGGATGGCACTGTGATAAACTGCATCCAGTTTGCTGAGTAGAGTATTGGAAGCTATTTTGTAAATGATATCGCCAAAGTCGAGGATCGGTAGGATAGTCAGTTTTACGAGGGTATGTTTGGCGGCGTGAGTGAAGGAGGCTTTGTTGTGAAATAGGAAGCCGATTCTAGATTTAATTTTGGATTGGAGATGTTTAATATGAGTCTGGAAGGAGAGTTTACAGTGTAGCCAGACACCTAGGTATTTGTAGTTGTCCACATATTCTAAGTCAGAACCGTCCAGAGTAGTGATGCTAGTAGGGTGGGCGGGTGTGGGCAGCGAACGGTTGAATAGCATGCATTTGGTTTTACTAGCGTTTAAGCCACGGAAGGAGAGTTGTATGGCATCGAAGCTCGTCTGGAGGTTAGTTAACACAGTGTCCAAAGAAAGGCCAGATGTATACAGAATGGTGTCGTCTGCGTAGAGGTGGATCAGGAAATCACCCGCAGCAAGAGTGACATCGTTGATATATACAGAGAAAAGAGTCGGCCAGAGATTTTAACCCTGTGGCACCCCCATAGAGACTGCCAGAGGTCCAGACAACAGGCCCTCCGATTTGATACACTGAACTCTGTCTGAGAAGTAGAGGTAGTCATTTGAGAAACCAAGGCTGTTGAGTCTGCCGATAAGAATGCGGTGACTGACAGAGTCGAAAGCCTTGGCCAGGTCGATGAAGACGGCTGCGCAGTAATGTCTCTTATCGATGGCGGTTATGATGTCGTTTAGGACCTTGAGCGTGGCTGAGGTGCACCCATGACCAGCTCGGAAACCAGATTGCATAGAGGAGAAGTTACGGTGGGATTTGAAATGGTCGGTAATCTGTTTGTTAACTTGGCTTTCGAAGACCTTTGAAAGACAGGGTAGGATAGATTTAGGTCTGTAGCAGTTTAGGTATAGAGTGTCACCCCCTTTGAAGAGGGGGATGACCGCGGCAGCTTTCCGATCTTTGGGGATCTCGGATGATACGAAAGAGAGGTTGAACAAACTGGTAATAGGGGTTGCAACAATGGCGGCGGATCATTTTAGAAAGCGAGGGAGATTGTCTAGCCCAGCTGATTTGTAGGGGTCCAGACTTTGCAGCTCTTTCAGATCATCTGCTATCTGGATTTGGGTGAAGGAGAAATGGGGAGGCTTGGGCAAGTAGCTGCGGGGGGTGCAGAGCAGTTGGCCGGGGTTGGGGTAGCCAGTTGAAAGCATGGCCACTTGTAGAGAAATGCTTACTGAAATCATTGTGGATTCATCGGTGGTGACAGTGTTACCTAGCCTCAGTGCAGTGAGCAGCTGAGAGGAGGTGCTCTTATTCTGCATGGACTTTAGTGTCCCAAAACCTTTTGGAGTTAGAGCAACAGGATGCAAATTTCTGTTTGAAAACGCTAGCCTTTACTTTCCTGACTGATTGCGTGTAATGGTTCCTGACTTCCCTGAAAAGTTGCATATCGCGGGGACTATTCGATGCTAGTGCAGTCCGCCACAGGATGATTTTGTGCTGGTCGAGGGCAGTCAGGCCTGGAGTGAACCAAGGGCTATATCTGTTCTTATTTCTACATTTTTTGAAAGTGGCATGCTTATTTAAGATGGTGACGGAGGCACTTTTAAAGAATAACCAGGCATCCTCGACTGACGAGATGAGGTCAATATCCTTCCAGGATACCCGGGCCAGGTCGATTAGGAAGGCCTGCTCGCAGAAGTGTTTTAGGGAGCGTTTGACAGTGATGAGGGGTGGTCGTTTGACCGCGGACCCGTAGCGGATGCAGGCAATGAGGCAGTGATCGCTGAGATCCTGATTGAAAACAGCAGAGGTGTATTTGGAGGGAAAGTTGGTCAGGATAATATCTATGAGGGTGCCCATGTTTACACATTTAGGGTTGTACTTGGTGGGTTCCTTGATAATTTGTGTGAGATTCAGGGCATCTAGCTTAGATTGTAGGACTGCCGGGGTAATAAACATATCCCAGTTTAGGTCACCTAACAGAACGAACTCTGAAGATAGATGGGGGACAATCAATTCACATATGGTGTCCAGGGCACAGCTGGGAGCTGAGGGGGGTCTAGAACAGGCAGAAACAGTGAAAGATTTATTTCTGGAGAGATTAATTTTTTTAATTAGAAGCTCGAACTGTTTGGGCATAGACCTGGGAAGTATGACAGAACTTTGTCAGCTATCTCTGGAGTAGATTGCAACTCCTCCCCCTTTGGCAGTTCTATCTAGATGGAAAATGTTGTAGTTGGGTATGGAAATCTCCAAATTTTTGGTGGCCTTTTTGGTGGCTACAAGATAATCTTGTAGCATATATCTCTAACAGTAACACTTCAGTGGCGCTTCTCATGTCTATGTGCTGTTGGCTTTCTAGATGCTGTAGTGTGTTAACATGTTAGATATTACCTGTCTGTTATACAAGGTAATAACAGTGGCCTGACCGCCACCAACCTTACATGTGGTGTACTGGAGGGTAAATGTACGTTTTGCTGGAAATGCATTGAAAATATAGGGAGCGCTACCTTATTCACAGTGATTAGTATTTACACACCTAATTTCACTGATGTGAACGTAAAGCAGAGGTCTTCATCCTGCAGAACTAGAGGGTGGACACATTCTTTAAATTCTTCTTTTGTCAACTTTATTCCTCACTTCATCTCTCACTTCTTCACCTCATCTGCTCTTTCCATTGTGGCTCCTCTGAGAGATGGGATGAAAGTAAAGAGGGAGGAAATGTTGACTTTTTATTGTCACCTGTCACTATTCCCCCTTCTGCTCCCTCTCCTCCCCTGTCATCTCTAGTTCTGTTCTCTTCCCCTCAGCTCCTCTCCTCAGCTCCTCTCCTCCTCTCCTCAGCTCCTCTACCTACACTGTGTGTATTTTTGGCAAAGCTGAATCAGTTCGCTCAATTAAAGTGAATTTGGTTAAAGTGATATGGCGCCATTGGGCTCAGATGAAAGAGCGCTGGGTGCATTTTATTTATTTCTTTGTTTTGTGTGTGTGTGTGTGTGTGTGTGTGTGTGTCTGTGTGTGTGTGTGTGTGTGTGTGTGTGTGTGTGCGCAGAGTGAAAGCAGCTGATTTACATTTAGATAAATCCCCATGGATACGCTCTTGTCATTGAGATGCAGGGCACTACATCCAGGCCCCCCACCTGTGCCCTATTACCTGCAGGAGATGGCCTATTTTCACAGACAGACAGTCAGGGAAAGAAATATCAACCCTGACTGCTTAAATAGCCACGTTGTGTGCGAGTGTGTAATATAATTCCTGACGTACAGCAGACCATGTCGTGATTGTGTGTGTAGCTTGGGTTTAGCTATACCAGAAGTGCCCACAAGAATAGTAAACAAACACAAATTTGACCAACTGGGGACATTTTTTTATTCCCCACGAGGTCAAATGCTATTTTTATGGGGTTTAGGGTTAGGTTTAGAATTAATGTTAGGGTTAGAATGACATTAAGGGTTAGGAGCTAGGGTTCGTTTTAGGGTTAGAAGCTAGGTGTAGGGTTAAGGTTAGGTTTTTGGGTTAAGGTTAGAGTAAGAGTACAGGTTAGGGTTATGTTTAGGGGTTAGGGAAAATAGAATTTTGAATGGGACTGAATTGTGTATCCCCACAAGGCAAGGCGATGATAGATTGACTGTGGGGCGGTGGGTGGTGGCTGATTGACAGCTAGTGTTGATGGCCGTCGGATGGGATGAAAAGGCCATAAATATGAACCAGTGCCTGATGAAGGTGTGTTGTTGTTGGGAGGTAGCGATTCTGCAGTTCTAGCTGAAAGAACAGAGGAGACTATTGATTCACTCAGAGTAGTCCATTAATACTGTACATCTCTACTATAGTGCTGTAGAGTATTTAATACAGTACCTCTCTACTATGGTGCTGTAGAGTATTTAATACGGTACCTCTCTACTATAGTGCTGTAGAGTATTTAATACTGTACTTCTCTACTATAGTTCTGTAGAGTATTTCATACTGTACTTCTCTACTATAGTGCTGTAGAGTATTCAATACTGTACCTCTCTACTATAGTGCTGTAGAGTAATTAATACTGCACCTCTCTACTATAGTGCTGTAGAGTAATTAATACTGTACCTCTCTACTATAGTGCTGTAGAGTATTTAATACTGTACCTCTCTACTATAGTGCTGTAGAGTAATTAATACTGCACCTCTCTACTATAGTGCTGTAGAGTAATTAATACTGTACCTCTCTACTCTAGTGCTGTAGAGTATTTATGTGCCTCTCTACTATAGTGCTGTAGAGTATTTATGTACCTCTCTACTATAGTGCTGTAGAGTATTTATGTACCTCTCTACTATAGTGCTGTAGAGTATTTATGTACCTCTTTACTATAGTGCTGTAGAGTATTTATGTACCTCTCTACTATAGTGCTGTGGAGTATTTATGTACCTCTCTACTATAGTGCTGTGGAGTATTTATGTACCTCTCTACTATGGTGCTGTAGAGTATTTATGTACCTCTCTACTACGGTGCTGTAGAGTATTTATGTACCTCTCTACTATAGTGCTGTGTGGTATTTATGTACCTCTACTATAGTGCTGTGGAGTATTTATGTACCTCTCTACTATAGTGCTGTGTGGTATTTATGTACCTCTCTACTATAGTGCTGTGGAGTATTTATGTACCTCTCTACTATAGTGCTGTGGAGTATTTATGTACCTCTCTACTATAGTGCTGTGGAGTATTTATGTACCTCTCTACTATAGTGCTGTGGAGTATTTATGTACCTCTCTACTGTAGTGCTGTGGAGTATTTAATACTGTACCTCTCCACTATAGTGCTATGGAGTATTATGGGGTATTTATGTACCTCTCTACTATAGTGCTGTGGAGTATTATGGGGTATTTATGTACCTCTCTACTATAGTGCTGTGGAGTATTATGGGGTATTTATGTACCTCTCTGCTGTAGTGCTGTGGAGTATTTATGTACCTCTCTACTGTAGTGCTGTGGAGTATTTATGTACCTCTCTACTGTAGTGCTGTGGAGTATTTATGTACCTCTCTACTGTAGTGCTGTGGAGTATTTAATACTGTACCTCTCCACTATAGTGCTATGGAGTATTATGGGGTATTTATGTACCTCTCTACTATAGTGCTGTGGAGTATTATGGGGTATTTATGTACCTCTCTACTATAGTGCTGTGTGGTATTTATGTACCTCTCTACTATAGTGCGGTGGAGTATTTATGTACCTCTCTATTATAGTGCTGTATAGTATTTATGTGCCTCTCTACTATATTGCTGTGGGGTATTTGTGTACCTGTCTACTATAGTGCTGTAGAGTATTTATTTACCTCTCTTTACTATTTATGTAGCTCTCTGCTATAGCACTGCGGAATATTTTTTGTACCTCTCTATTATAGTGCTGTAGAGTATTTATGTACCTCTCTACTATAGCGCTGTAGAGTATTTATGTACCTCTCTACTATAGTGCTGTAGAGTATTTATGTACCTCTCTACTATAGGGCTGTAGAGTATTTATGTACCTCTCTACTATGGTGCTGTAGAGTATTTATGTACCTCTCTACTATGGTGCTGAAGAGTATTTATGAACCTCTACTATGGTGCTGTAGAGTATTTATGTACCTCTCTACTATAGTGCTGTAGAGTATTTATGTACCTCTCTACTACAGTGCTGTAGAGTATTTATGTACCTCTCTACTACGGTGCTGTATAGTATTTATGTACCTCCCTACTATGGTGCTGTAGAGTATTTATGTACCTCTCTACTATAGTGCTGTATATTATTTATGTACCTCTACTATGGTGCTGTAGAGTATTTATGTACCTCTCTACTATGGTGCTGTAGAGTATTTATGTACCTCTCTACTATAATGCTGTAGAGTATTTATGTACCTCTCTACTATGGTGCTGTAGAGTATTTATGTACCTCTCTACTATGGTGCTGTAGAGTATTTATGTACCTCTCTACTATGGTGCTGTAGAGTATTTATGTACCTCTCTACTATGGTGCTGTAGAGTATTTATGTACCTCTCTACTATAGTGCTGTAGAGTATTTATGTGCCTCTCTACTATAGTGCTCTAGAGTATTTATGTACCTCTCTACTATAGTGCTGTAGAGTATTTATGTACCTCTCTACTCTAGTGCTGTAGAGTATTTATGTGCCTCTCTACTATAGTGCTGTAGAGTATTTATGTACCTCTCTACTATAGTGCTGTAGAGTATTTATGTACCTCTCTACTATAGTGCTGTAGAGTATTTATGTACCTCTTTACTATAGTGCTGTAGAGTATTTATGTACCTCTCTACTATAGTGCTGTGGAGTATTTATGTACCTCTCTACTATAGTGCTGTGGAGTATTTATGTACCTCTCTACTATGGTGCTGTAGAGTATTTATGTACCTCTCTACTACGGTGCTGTAGAGTATTTATGTACCTCTCTACTATAGTGCTGTGTGGTATTTATGTACCTCTACTATAGTGCTGTGGAGTATTTATGTACCTCTCTACTATAGTGCTGTGTGGTATTTATGTACCTCTCTACTATAGTGCTGTGGAGTATTTATGTACCTCTCTACTATAGTGCTGTGGAGTATTTATGTACCTCTCTACTATAGTGCTGTGGAGTATTTATGTACCTCTCTACTATAGTGCTGTGGAGTATTTATGTACCTCTCTACTGTAGTGCTGTGGAGTATTTAATACTGTACCTCTCCACTATAGTGCTATGGAGTATTATGGGGTATTTATGTACCTCTCTACTATAGTGCTGTGGAGTATTATGGGGTATTTATGTACCTCTCTACTATAGTGCTGTGGAGTATTATGGGGTATTTATGTACCTCTCTACTATAGTGCTGTGGAGTATTATGGGGTATTTATGTACCTCTCTGCTGTAGTGCTGTGGAGTATTTATGTACCTCTCTACTGTAGTGCTGTGGAGTATTTATGTACCTCTCTACTGTAGTGCTGTGGAGTATTTATGTACCTCTCTACTGTAGTGCTGTGGAGTATTTAATACTGTACCTCTCCACTATAGTGCTATGGAGTATTATGGGGTATTTATGTACCTCTCTACTATAGTGCTGTGGAGTATTATGGGGTATTTATGTACCTCTCTACTATAGTGCTGTGTGGTATTTATGTACCTCTCTACTATAGTGCGGTGGAGTATTTATGTACCTCTCTATTATAGTGCTGTATAGTATTTATGTGCCTCTCTACTATATTGCTGTGGGGTATTTGTGTACCTGTCTACTATAGTGCTGTAGAGTATTTATTTACCTCTCTTTACTATTTATGTAGCTCTCTGCTATAGCACTGCGGAATATTTTTTGTACCTCTCTATTATAGTGCTGTAGAGTATTTATGTACCTCTCTACTATAGCGCTGTAGAGTATTTATGTACCTCTCTACTATAGTGCTGTAGAGTATTTATGTACCTCTCTACTATAGGGCTGTAGAGTATTTATGTACCTCTCTACTATGGTGCTGTAGAGTATTTATGTACCTCTCTACTATGGTGCTGAAGAGTATTTATGAACCTCTACTATGGTGCTGTAGAGTATTTATGTACCTCTCTACTATAGTGCTGTAGAGTATTTATGTACCTCTCTACTACAGTGCTGTAGAGTATTTATGTACCTCTCTACTACGGTGCTGTATAGTATTTATGTACCTCCCTACTATGGTGCTGTAGAGTATTTATGTACCTCTCTACTATAGTGCTGTATATTATTTATGTACCTCTACTATGGTGCTGTAGAGTATTTATGTACCTCTCTACTATGGTGCTGTAGAGTATTTATGTACCTCTCTACTATAATGCTGTAGAGTATTTATGTACCTCTCTACTATGGTGCTGCAGAGTATTTATGTACCTCTCTACTATGGTGCTGTAGAGTATTTATGTACCTCTCTACTATGGTGCTGTAGAGTATTTATGTACCTCTCTACTATGGTGCTGTAGAGTATTTATGTACCTCTCTACTATGGTGCTGTAGAGTATTTATGTATCTCTCTAATATAGTGCTGTAGAGTGTTTATGTACCTCTCTACTATAGTGCTGTAGAGTATTTATGTACCTCTCTACTATAGTGCTGTAGAGTATTTATGTACCTCTCTACTATGGTGCTGTAGAGTATTTGTGTACCTCTCTACTATGGTGCTGTAGAGTATTTATGTACCTCTCTACTATAGCGCGGTAGAGTATTTATGTACCTCTTTACTATAGTGCTGTAGAGTATGTATGTACCTCTCTACTATAGTGCTGTAGAGTATTTATGTACCTCGTTACTACAGTGCTGTAGAGTATTTATGTACCTCTCTACTATGGTGCTGTAGAGTATTTATGTACCTCTCTACTATGGTGCTGTAGAGTATTTATGTACCTCTACTATAGTGCTGTAGAGTATTTATGTGCCTCTCTACTATGGTGCTGTAGAGTATTTATGTACCTCTCTACTACAGTGCTGTAGAGTATTTATGTACCTCTCTACTATAGTGCTGTAGAGTATTTATGTACCTCTCTACTATGGTGCTGTGGAGTATTTATGTACCTCTACTATAGTGCTGTAGAGTGTTTATGTACCTCTCTACTATGGTGCTGTAGAGTATTTATGTACCTCTCTACTACAGTGCTGTAGAGTATTTATGTACCTCTCTACTATGGTGCTGTAGAGTATTTATGTACCTCTCTACTGCAGTGCTGTAGAGTATTTATGTACCTCTCTACTATAGTGCTGTAGATTATTTATGTACCTCTACTATAGTGCTGTAGAGTATTGAGTTCCTTCTCTTCCATGTGTAACCCCCCTGTGTTCCTGTTCCTGTAAAACAGATTCACCCTCTGTCTCTCCCTCTTCTCTCATCTCTCTGAAGAGCTGGAGCTGTGTCAGAGAAGTGTAGGATTACCACATTTACAGCACACACACTCCAGAGGACACTATGTTAGGAGACTTTGCTTCTGTTTCTCAATGGCACGGAGCTGTGAACCTGAAATGCTAGAATATTGTATTTCAACTCAACCCTATGGCCAACTGCTATGCTGTGTTTGAATACTCATACTAAAAGTAGTATTTGTGATGTAAATGAAGTACAGTATGTAGTATGCTTATTGGTCATATTATGGACATAGTTAGTATTCCAAAAGTTCCCAGCTGTTGTTTTACATTCGCCAAAATTTGAAGTATATAAGCAGTGGACACTATTTCTGTGCTTTTAGGGCCCATAATGCAATTGTTCAGAAAAGATGAGTGGCTTCACAACATTTTCGGATTTGAAGAAAATGCCGTAAAATATGCAGCCGAAGTCCGACGAGAGCGGATACAAAATGTAAATGTTCATTGCTTTAACTAATTATGACAAATGTTAAGAATATTAAGAAGAAATTGTTTAGCAATATAATAAAGTTATGACTTTTCAAATAAGTTACATTACTCGTTATGTTGGCTGACAATTTGTTAGCCGCTCTACAGTGCTAGCCTTACGAACCACATAGCATATCATTACAGCAGTTGCTTGTATGTATTGGTATGTTAGCCACAGTAGCCACCTAATGTTAGTTGTCTACTAATACATCAAACTTGCCAGTATATGAACTATTACACAATTGTGTGTGGTACAGTATGTATGTCTCGAGCCGCACACAGTGCATCTCGTGCAGAGTTGAGCCATAAAGGGTTTAACATGGAATGGACACAAATAATGAAACCTCCAAAAAATACTTGAGATGGAGGAAAACATTTGACTTCATTATTCACGTCATTCTGAACTTAGCTAAGTGGTAAAGTCGTTGTGCTTTCTCAATGGACATTGTTAATGAAGTCGTAAGATGTCTAGCTAGTAATTTGTTATGCTAACAAGCTAGCAAGAAGTTGTGTAGCAATAGCATCAACTTCCGGCAGACAGGCGAAGCACTAGTACCCTCAACTGAAAGGATACCGTTAGTTTACAGTATAATAAAAATGAACTAATAGTATATAGTATATACTCATTCAGTATGTAGTATACAGTATACTGAAAACTGCATTTATAGTATGCAGTATATGCTCATTCAATATGTAGTATACTGTATGTTAGAGTGGGTATTTGAACACAGCGCTATTGTTTACTTCAAACCCATTTGACTACTCACTCAACACCCTCTCTGTTAGCTGACATCAACACAGACACGGAGAGAGCGACAGAGAGGGAGAGCTGGATGGAGAGCGAAATGAACATGGTGTAAGACTAATTGAGTAAGAGAGAGAGGGCAGGGGGAAGAGAGAAAAGACTTACAGATTTACAGAGGAAGTCGGACATGGGGAAGGAGATCGAAAGAGAGACTAAGGAGGTAATGAGGCTGCATAAAGACAGGAGAGGGTGAGAGAGATGTTGAAGGGGAGAAAGAAAGAGAGAGAGAGAGAAAGAGAGAGAGGAAGGGGTTGAGGGAGACGAGAGGAAGAGAGGCGTGAAGGCAGCGGGCTGCTCATCCCTGTTGGTCTCGTTATCCTGTCAGTGACACAGGTATCATCAGAAAGAACACAGCAGCATGCCTCTGGAGCGCACACACACACACACACACACACACACACACACACACACACACACACACACACACACACACACACACACACACACACACTCCATGTGTCTCCATGAGAAATTCCCTTATTTGGTGTGTTGTTGATGGTGGTGGGAAATGCTGTCTCAGGCACCGCTCTAGAATCTGTTATAAGTGTTAAATTTGGATGAGATCTGGTGACACACACAAACACACACACTCTTTAAACCCCCTATTTTTTTGTTTTTTATTTAATTTATTTCACCTTTATCTAACCAGGTAGGCTAGTTGAGAACAAGTTCTCATTTGCAACTGCGACCTGGCCAAGATAAAGCATAGCAATTCGGCACATACAACAACACAGAGTTACACATGGAAAAAACAAAACATACAGTCAATTAATACAGTAGAAAAATAAGTCTATATACAATGTTAGCAAATGAGGTGAGATAAGGGAGGTAAAGGCAAAAAAAGGCCATGGTTGCAAAGTAAATACAATATAGCAAGTAAAACACTGGAATGGTAGATTTGCAGTGGAAGAATGTGCAAAGTAGAAATAGAAATAATGGGGTGCAAAGGAGCAAAATAAATACAGTAGGGGAAGAGGTAGTTGTTTGGGCTAAATTATAGATGGGCTATGTACAGGTGCAGTAATCTGTGAGCTGCTCTGACAGCTGGTGCTTTAAGCTAGTGAGGGAGATAAGTGTTTCCAGCTTCAGAGATTTTTGCAGTTCGTTCCAGTCATTGGCAGCAGAGAACTGGAAGGAAAGACGACCAAAGGAGGAATTGGCTTTGGGGTTGACCAGTGAGATATACCTGCTGGAGCGCGTGCTACGAGTGGGTGCTGCTATAGTGACCAGTGAGCTGAGATAAGGCGGGGCTTTACCTAGCAGAGACTTGTAGATGACCTGGAGCCAGTGGGTTTGGCGATGAGTATGAAGCGAGGGCCAGCCAATGAGAGCATACAGGTTGCAGTGGTGGGTAGTATATGGGGCTTTGGTGACAAAACGGATGGCACTGCGATAGACTGTTGGAGGCTATTTTATAGATGACATCGCCGAAGTCAAGGATCGGTAGGATGGTCAGTTTTACGAGGGTATGTTTGGCAGCATGAGTGAAGGATGCTTTGTTGCGATATAGGAAGCCGATTCTAGATTTAATTTTGGATTGGAGATGTTTAATATGAGTCTGGAAGGAGAGTTTACAGTCTAACCAGACACCTAGGTATTTGTAGTTGTCCACGTATTCTAAGACAGAGCCGTCCAGAGTAGTGATGCTGGACGGGCGGACAGGTGCGGGCAGCGATCGGTTGAAGAGCATGCATTTAGTTTTACTTGGGTTTAAGAGCAGTTGGAGGCCACGGAAGGAGAGTTGTATGGCATTGAAGCTCGTCTGGAGGTTAGTTAACACAGTGTCCAAAGAGGGGCCAGAAGTATACAGAATAGTGTCGTCTGCGTAGAGGTGGATCAGAGAATCACCAGCAGCAAGAGCAACATCATTGATGTATACAGAGAAGAGAGTCGGCCTGAGGATTGAACCCTGTGGCACCCCCATAGAGACTGCCAGAGGTCCGGACAACAGGCCCTCCGATTTGACACACTAAACTCTATCAGAGAAGTAGTTGGTGAACAAGGCGAGGCAGTCATTTGAGAAACCAAGGCTGTCGAGTCTGCCAATAAGAATATGGTGATTGACAGAGTCGAAAGCCTTGGCCAGGTCGATGAAGACGGCTGCGCAGTAATGTCTCTTATCGATGGCGGTTATGATGTCGTTTAGGACCTTGAGCGTGGCTGAGGTGCACCCATGACCAGCTCTGAAACCAGATTGCATAGCGGAGAAGGTACGGTGCGATTCAAAATGGTTGGTAATCTGTTTGTTAACTTGGCTTTCGAAGACCTTAGAAAGACAGGGAAGGATAGATATAGTTCTGTAGCAGTTTGGGTCTAGAGTGTCTCCCCCTTTGAGCTATCATTTAAGCTATTAAGCTGCATTTTTTTGTACAATTTACTTTGATTTAAACAATTTATAGATTTCTATGAATTAATCGATTCTTAATTCGGTCTGTGCATAGTTAGTGACAACAATGAAACTCAGACATAAATGTGTCAGTTGTCCTTTTAGTCTAATGCTGTGGCCTAAAGACCACAGGAGGTTGGTGGCACCTTAGTTGGGGAGGACGGGTTTGTGGTAATGGCTGGAGTGGAATAAGTGGAATGGAATCAAATACATCAAACGCATGGTTTCTGTGTTTATGAGGCCATTTCATTTGCTCTGTTCCAGCCATTATTATGAGCCGTCCTCCCCTCAGCAGCCTCCTGCAGTAGGGACACGCTCCCTTTCTATGGTCTTCAGTGAGCTCTCTAGTGGGCTATTGGAGCAGTGTTGACGGTGCTCTGTGAACATGATTTATGCCTGAGTGAAGGGATGGAAGATTGATGAGGAAGAATAACTTATTTTTTATTTAACTTTCTACTTCAAAAGTATTGGGACAGTGACACATTTTTGTTGTTGTTTTGGCTCTGTACTCCAGCACTTTGGATTTGAAATGATACAATAACTATGTACATGGTCCCCTCATTTTAGGAGACCAAATGTTTTGGGACAAATTCACTTATGTGTATTAAAGTAGTCAAAAGTTTAGTATTTGGTCCCATATTCATAACACGCAATGATTACATCAAGCTTGTGACTCTACAAACTTGTTGGACGCATTTGCTGTTTGTTTTTGTTGTGGTTCAGATTTTGTGCATAAGCATTTCGCTACACCCGCAATAACATCTGCTGAACAAGTGTATGTGACCATAGAAATTAATGGTAAATAATGTGTCATTTTGGAGTCACTTTTATTGCAAATAAGAATAAAATATGTTTCAACACTTCTACATTAATGTGGATGCTACCATGATTACGGATAGTTCTGAATTAATTGTGAATAAGGATGAGGGAGAAAGTTACAGACACACAAATATCATACCTCCAAGACATGCTAACTTCTCACCATTAGAATAACAGGGGAGGTTAGCATTTTATATCATACCCCCAAGACATGCTAACTTCTCACCATTAGAATAACAGGGGAGGTTAGCATTTTATATCATACCGCCAAGACAAGCTAACTTCTCACCATTAGAATAACAGGGGAGGTTAGTATTTTATATCATACCGCCAAGACAAGATAACTTCTCACCATTAGAATAACAGGGGAGGTTAGTATTTTATATCATACTCCCAAGACAAGCTAACTTCTCACCATTAGAATAACCGGGGAGGTTAGCATTTTTGGGGTGGTATGATATTTGTTTGTCTATCTTGCTCTCTCATTTTTCACAATTCATTCAGGACAATCCGTAGTCATGGAAGCATCCAGAATGAAGTGTCAGCACAGTATCTCTTTTGCTAGAAGCTCATGCACGCACGCAGACAACACCCACATGCACACCTCCGCTAACACTGATATTGTTCACAGAACTTGGCTACTGTAGATTGTTCCGTTAAGCTCCCTCTAACAGATCTGCTGTTTTGTAGTTTTCTTTAAAGCCTAATAGCTACAAATATTCATGCCAAATGATCCCTGTGGTTTCCTATTAGTCAATCTCTCCAGACAGAGACTGCCTGGGTGGCTCTAGGACGACTTCATCTGACCACACACCTGACCACACACCTGACACGAGGCTGTGCTGTGCTCTCTCTCAAGGCTTGTCTGTTCCTATATGACTCCTATGGGGTTCTCCCCTCTCTCTCTGTGTGTGTGCGCTCTCCTGCTGGCTCTCAATGGTTCAGCCACTAATCCCACAAAGGCCTGTGGGTCATATAACTAGGAATTGGGTTTACAGGTCTGTCTCACAGGGACCAATCAAGGCCGCCCCTGGCAGGGTTCCGTGCGACGTGATTGGCCGGTCAGCGATGAAAGGGTGATTCCACAGAGAAGGTCCTGCTGTTCTGGAAAGGTGGATTTCAAAGGAGGCTTTTCATCTGTATGAACCCCCCCCCCCCCCCCTTAGGCTAGGAAGAGGAATCCTAGTTCAGGATGTGGACCTAATGGTCATTTACGAGTGTACACTTCTTAGGGTACTCATGCCTAAGGGTACACTCGTAAATGCCTACTAGAATCTGATTTCCTTTATTGCCTCCATTGTATCTTTACAAAGAATAACAGCTCTAAGTAGCCAAGAAATAGCCTCGATAAGTAGGTTGAAAAAGCCCTTAGTTTTCAGCTAACAGATTGGAGACGGTGCTATTATTTTCTGTCAGCCTTCTGACCTAAAACAAAGCAGATACAAAGACTTCTCTCTCTTTCCCTCTCTCTCCTGTTCCTCTTTCTCCCTTTTCTCTTTCTCCCTTTTCTCTTTCTCCCTTTTCTCTTTCTCCTGTTTCTCTCCTTTCTCCTGTTTCTCTCCTTTCTCCGGTGCCTCTCTCTTGTTCCTCTCCTCTCTCCTGTTCCTCTCCTCTCTCTCCTGTTCCTCCATCTCTCCTGTTCCTCCATCTCTCCTGTTCCTCCATCTCTCCTGGTCATCTCTCTCTCCTCTCTCCTGTTCATCTCGCTCTCCTGTTCGTCTCTCTCTCCTGTTCGTCTCTCTCTCCTGTCCGTCTCTCTCCTGTTCGTCTCTCTCTCCTGTTCGTCTCTCTCTCCTGTTTGTCTCTCTCTCCTGTTCGTCTCTCTCTCCTGTTCGTCTCTCTCTCCTGTTCGTCTCTCTCTCCTGTTCGTCTCTCTCTCCTGTTCGTCTCTCTCTCCTGTTCGTCTCTCTCTCCTGTTCGTCTCTCTCTCCTGTTCGTCTCTCTCTCCTGTTCGTCTCTCTCTCCTGTTCGTCTCTCTCTCCTGTTCGTCTCTCTCTCCTGTTCCTCTCTCTCCTGTTCCTCTCTCTGTCCTGTTCATCTCTCTGTCCTGTTCATCTCTCTGTCCTGTTCATCTCTCTGTCCTGTTCATCTCTCTGTCCTGTTCCTCTCCTCTCTCTCCTGTTCCTCTCCTCTCTCTCCTGTCCCTCTCCTCTCTCTCCTGTCCCTCTCCTCTCTCTCCTGTTCCTCTCCTCTCTCTCCTGTTCCTCTCCTCTCTCTCCTGTTCCTCTCCTCTCTCTCCTGTTCCTCTCCTCTCTCTCCTGTTCCTCTCCTCTCTCTCCTGTTCCTCTCCTCTCTCTCCTGTTCCTCTCCTCTCTCTCCTGTTCCTCTCCCCTCTCTCCTGTTCCTCTCCTCTTTCTCCCCTGTTCCTCTCCTCTTTCTCCCCCGTTCCCCTCTCTCCTCTCTCCTGTTCCTCTCTCCTGTTCCTCTCTCCTGTTCCTCTCTCCTGTTCCTCTCTCCGGTTCCTCTCTCCGGTTCCTCTCTCCGGTTCCTCTCTCCGGTTCCTCTCTCCGGTTCCTCTCCTGTTCTTCTCTCTATCCTGTTCCTCTCCTCTGTCCTATTCCTCTCCTCTGTCCTATTCCTCTCCTCTGTCCTGTTTCTCTCCTGTTAATCTCTCTGTCCTGTTCCTCCCCTCTCTCTCCTGTTCCTCTCCTCTCTCTCCTGTTCCTCTCCTCTCTCTCCTGTTCCTCTCCTCTCTCTCCTGTTCCTCTCCTCTCTCTCCTGTTCCTCTCCTCTCTCTCCTGTTCCTCTCCTCTCTCTCCTGTTCCTCTCCCCTCTCTCCTGTTCCTCTCCTCTTTCTCCCCTGTTCCTCTCCTCTTTCTCCCCCGTTCCCCTCTCTCCTCTCTCCTGTTCCTCTCTCCTGTTCCTCTCTCCTGTTCCTCTCTCCTGTTCCTCTCTCCTGTTCCTCTCTCCTGTTCCTCTCTCCGGTTCCTCTCTCCGGTTCCTCTCTCCGGTTCCTCTCTCCGGTTCCTCTCCTGTTCTTCTCTCTATCCTGTTCCTCTCCTCTGTCCTATTCCTCTCCTCTGTCCTATTCCTCTCCTCTGTCCTGTTTCTCTCCTGTTAATCTCTCTGTCCTGTTCCTCCCCTCTCTCTCCTGTTCCTCTCTCCTGTTCCTCCCTGTCCTGTTTCCTCTCTCTGTCCTGTTCCTCTCCTCTGTCCTGTTCTTCTCCTCTGTCCTGTTCTTCTCCTCTGTCCTGTTCTTCTCCTCTGTCCTGTTGCTCTCCTCTCTCCCGTTCCTCTCTCTCCTGTCCCTCTCTCTCATGGTCCTCTCTCTCCTCTCTCCTGTTCCTTTCTCCTGTTATTCTCCCTATCCTGTGCCTCTCCTCTGTCCTGTGCCTCTCCTCTGTCCTGTGCCTCTCCTCTGTCCTGTGCCTCTCCTCTGTCCTGTGCCTCTCCTCTGTCCTGTGCCTCTCCTCTGTCCTGTGCCTCTCCTCTGTCCTGTTCATCTCTCCTGTTCCTCTTTCTCTCCTGTTCATCTCTCTGTCCTGTTCCTCTCTCTCCTGTGCCTCTCCTCACTCTCCTGTGCCTCTCCTCACTCTCCTGTTCCTCTCCTCACTCTCCTGTTCCTCTCCTCACTCTCCTGTTCCTCTCGTCACTCTCCTGTTCCTCTCGTCACTCTCCTGTTCCTCTCGTCACTCTCCTGTTCCTCTCGTCACTCTCCTGTTCCTCTCCTCACTCTCCTGTTCCTCTCCTCACTCTCCTGTTCCTCTCCTCACTCTCCTGTTCCTCTCCTCACTCTCCTGTTCCTCTCCTCACTCTCCTGTTCCTCTCCTCACTCTCCTGTTCCTCTCTCTATCCTCTCTCCTGTTCCTCTCTCTATCCTCTCTCCTGTCCTCTCTCTCCTGTTTCTCTCTGTCCTGTTCCTCTCTCTGTCCTGTTCCTCTCTCTGTCCTGTTCCTCTCTCTGTCCTGTTCCTCTCTCTGTCCTGTTCCTCTCTCTCACCTCTCTCATGTTCCTCTCTCTCCCCCTTTCCTCTCGCTCTCCTGTTCCTCTCTCCTGTTCCTCTGTCCTGTCCCTCTCCTCTGTCCTGTCCCTCTCTCCTGTTCTTCCCTCTCTCCTGTTAATCTCTCTGTCCTGTTCCTCTCCTCTCTCTCCTGTTCCTCTCTCCTGTTCCTCTCCTCTGTCCTGTCCCTCTCCTCTGTCCTGTTCATCTCTCCTGTTCTTCCCTCTCTCCTGTTAATCTCTGTCCTGTTCCTCTCCTCTCTGTCCTGTTCCTCTCCTCTCTGTCCTGTGCCTCTCCTCTCTCTCCTGTTCCTCTCCTCTCTCTCCTGTTCCTCTCCTCTCTCTCCTGTTCCTCTCCTCTCTCTCCTCACTCTCCTGTTCCTCTCTCTCCTGTTCCTCTCTCTCCCCCGTGCCTCTCTCTCCCCCATTCCTCTCTCTCCTCTCTCCTGTTCCTCTCTCCTGTTCTTCTCTCTGTCCTGTGCCTCTCCTCTGTCCTGTTCCTCTCCTCTGTCCTGTTCCTCTCCTCTGTCCTGTTCCTCTCATCTGTCCTGTTCCTCTCCTCTGTCCTGTTCCTCTCCTCTGTCCTGTTCCTCTCCTCTGTCCTGTTCATCTCTCCTGCTCCTCTCTCTCTCTCTCCTGTTCTCATCTCTCTTGTTCCTCTCCTCTCTCTCCTGTTCCTCTCTCTCCCCCGTTCCTCTCTCCTGTTCCTCTCTCTCTCCTCTCTCATGTTCCTCTCTCTCCTGTTCTTCTCTCTGTCCTGTTCCTCGCTCTGTCCTGTTCCTATCCTCTGTCCTTCCCTCTCTCCCGTTCCTCTCTCTCTCCCGTTCCTCTCTCTGTCCTGTTCATCTCTCTCTCCCGTTCCTCTCCTCTCTCTCCCGTTCCTCTCCTCTCTCTCCCGTGCCTCTCCTCTCTCTCCCGTTCCTCTCCTCTCTCTCCCGTTCCTCTCCTCTCTCTCCCGTTCCTCTCCTCTCTCTCCCGTTCCTCTCCTCTCTCTCCCGTTCCTCTCCTCTCTCTCCCGTTCCTCTCCTCTCTCTCCCGTTCCTCTCCTCTCTCTCTCGTTCCTCTCCTCTCTCTCTCCTGTTCCTCTCCTCTCTCTCTCCTGTTCCTCTCCTCTCTCCTCTCTCCTGTTCCTCTCTCTCTCCTGTTCCTCTCTCTCTCTCCTGTTCCTCTCTCTCTCCTGTTCATCTCTCTGTCCTGTTCCTCTCATCTGTCCTGTTCCTCTCTCCTGTTCCTCTCTCTCTCCTCTCTCCTGTTCCTCTCTCTCTCCTCTCTCCTGTTCCTCTCTCTCTCCTCTCTCCTGTTCCTCTCTCTCTCCTGTTCATCTCTCTGTCCTGTTCCTCTCATCTGTCCTGTTCCTCTCATCTGTCCTGTTCCTCTGTCTCTCCTGTTCCTCTCTCCTGTTCATCTCTCTGTCATGTTCCTCTCTCTCTCCTGTTCCTCTGTCTCTCCTGTTCCTCTCTCTTGTTCATCTCTCCTGTTCATCTCTCTGTCCTGATCCTCTCATCTGTCCTGTTCCTCTTTCTCTCCTGTTCCTCTCTCTCTCCTGTTCCTCTCTCTCTCCTGTTCCTCTCTCTCTCCTGTTCCTCTCTCTCTCTCTCCTGTTCCTCTTTTTTCAGGCATAGCTGGTTGTTTCAGCATCTCTCTCTTTCTCCTCTGTCTAAGCCCATTAGTGTCCGTGTTGGAGCCCTTTGAGAGCCCGTGTAGCTCTCTGTTCACGCCCTGACCCTACAAGCCCCTCAAGCTTCTGGTCTGAGCAGAAAGCCCTGTGTGACCGCCATGTACAAACAATCACAAAATAGAATACAATACACCTCCCCTCCTCCCTGACTGGATATTCCTGTGAAACGTAAGCAGGTTCTTTTGTCCTGTCGGATGAAAGGAAGGACAGGAGAAAGGAAGTGAAGGAGCGGTTAAGTTATGCACAGGCCAGGCGACATGCCTGCTTGTTATCTTCCATCTCTCCCTCTGTGCTATTCTTTTATAGCGAGGAGAGGATGTTTGAGTCGGGATTTTGGGGGAACCCCCTCCCCCCCACTCCATAGTTTGCCCCAGTCGTCATGCTCAACAATGGCTGTTTGGAGGGGCAACAGTGGGAGCCAGCGTCCATACCTAGCCTCCCCCAGCTCTACTCTACTCTACTCCACCCCAGCCATGTCCTCCCTCCACCTGCCTCCCCAGGCCTCACCCGGCCTTCCTCTGCTTTACCAAGTCTCCCTATGTCTTACCAAGTCTACCTTAGTCTTATCAAGTCTCCTTTTGCTCAACCCAACTACCTCTTGCCTTAACTAGCCTCATCCTTCCCCAGACCCCTTGCTTCCCTTAGTCCTCTCTCCACTACCTCTGTCCTCTCTCCACTACCTCTGTCCTCTCTCTCTCTCTGTCCTCTCTCTCTCTGGCCTCTGGCCTCTGGCCTCTGGCCTCTCCCCTACCTCTGGCCTCTCCCCTACCTCTGGCCTCTCCCCTACCTCTGGCCTCTCCCCTACCTCTGGCCTCTCCCCTACCTCTGGCCTCTCCCCTACCTCTGGCCTCTCCCCTACCTCTGGCCTCTCCCCTACCTCTGGCCTCTCCCCTACCTCTGGCCTCTCCCCTACCTCTGGCCTCTCCCCTACCTCTGGCCTCTCCCCTACCTCTGGCCTCTCCCCTACCTCTGTCCTCTCCCCTACCTCTGTCCTCTCCCCTACCTCTGTCCTCTCTCCCTCTGTCCTCTCTCCTCTCCCCCTCCCCAGCATGTCTCTTCCCCCCTTATCTGTCCTATAGAGATCTGGGTCATAGTCAGCGGTACATGACAGCCCTCTATGTATCCTCACTTGTCCTCATATCATCTTGCCCTTTCACACCGATCCCTCCTTCAACCTCCACAGCGCCCCCTTACACCCCCCCCCTCCCCTCTGTCCCATGGAGGTCTGGGTCATGGTCAGGTTTGTTCAATCGAGTACAGGCTTGACTGAATGACAAGAGACAGAATGCAATATAGCATTTTATTGGGTAGGTCTCATCTCTGAGGTATGCTCCTCGGAGCGAGATGCTGATGACCAGTTGCCCTATGTGGAGCAGCTGGTATTGGAACCCCTCCCCGCTGGGAGAACGGCGTTCCGACGACGGGCCTTCTGTTGGTGGTGGTGGGGAGGTGAAAGGTTGTCGGAAAGACTGCTGCAAAACGGTGGGAGACACAAGGTTTGAGTTGACTTACAAACACAACCCGAGATTTATGCACATTGAAAGAAAGGAAAGTGATTATTGCACAAGTGAGCCCATAGGTTAATCAGCAAGCAAGATGGAATTGCCTCAGCGTGTGCCTTGCTCATAGGCTGAAGTTAATAGGTGAATCACATTCCGCACGGTTGCTAATAGGAAAGGAGGAAGAGGGACGTGACACTATGCTGATGAGGTAACATTAGAAATACTACCCTATAAATACCTGCTATGCTGATGAGGTAACATTAGAAATACTACCCTATAAATACCAGCTATGCTGATGAGGTAACATTAGAAATACTACCCTATAAATACCTGCTATGCTGATGAGGTAACATTAGAAATACTACCCTATAAATACCTGCTATGCTGATGAGGTAACATTAGAAATACTACCCTATAAATACCTGCTATGCGGATGAGGTAACATTAGAAATACTACCCTATAAATACCAGCTATGCTGATGAGGTAACATTAGAAATACTACCCTATAAATACCAGCTATGCTGATGAGGTAACATTATAAATATTACCCTAGAAATACCTGCTATGCTGATGAGGTAACATTAGAAATACTACCCTATAAATACCAGCTATGCTGATGAGGTAACATTAGAAATACTACCCTATAAATACCAGCTATGCTGATGAGGTAACATTAGAAATACTACCCTATAAATACCAGCTATGCTGATGAGGTAACATTAGAAATACTACCCTATAAATACCAGCTATGCTGATGAGGTAACATTATAAATATTACCCTAGAAATACCTGCTATGCTGATGAGGTAACATTAGAAATACTACCCTATAAATACCAGCTATGCTGATGAGGTAACATTATAAATATTACCCTAGAAATACCTGCTATGTTGATGAGGTAACATTAGAAATACCTGCTATGCTGATGAGGTAACATTAGAAATACTACCCTATAAATACCTGCTATGTTGATGCGGTAACATTAGAAATACCTGCTATGCGGATGAGGTAACATTAGAAATACTACCCTATAAATACCTGCTATGTTGATGAGGTAACATTATAAATACCTGCTATGCTGATGAGGTAACATTAGAAATACTACCCTATAAATACCTGCTATGCTGATGAGGTAACATTATAAATACCTGCTATGCTGATGAGGTAACATTAGAAATACTACCCTATAAATACCTGCTATGTTGATGAGGTACCATTATAAATACCTGCTATGCTGATGAGGTAACATAAATATTGCCCTAGAAATACCTGCTATTTTGATGAGGAAACATAAATATTACCCTATAAATACCTGCTATGCTGATGAGGTAACATAAATATTACCCTATAAATACCTGCTATGCTGATGAGGTAACATAAATATTACCATATAAATACCTGCTATGCTGATGAGGTAACATAAATATTACCCTATAAATACCTGCTATGCTGATGAGGTAACATAAATTTTACCCTATAAATACCTGCTATGTTGATGAGGTAACATAAATATTACCCTATAAATACCTGCTATGTTGATGAGGTAACATAAATATTACCCTGTAAATACCTGCTATGTTGATGAGGTAAGATGGGAAGCAATGTGAATTATGTTGTGTTTACTAGTGACAAGGCATTCAGGTCAGCCTTCCTGATTGAACGTTTGTAAACTACATTATTATTCTGTGTGTGTGAGTGTTTTTATGAGCATTTATGTGTTTGCATACAGGCAGACCGACTCACAGTATGCGTGTGCCAGTGAGGGCATCCAAAGTGGAAGTGACCTCCCCTTTAATGACAATAGAGGAGAGTAGAGCAGATGAGTGGTGTCAGATTCAATGTGTTCCTGATAAGAACAGACAGAGACTCAGGCCAGGGGGGTCACTCCTTGTTCTGGGAGGCTACTGCCCTCCTGCTGAGAGAGAGAGAGAAAGGGACAGGCGTGTCTCTGACATGGAGTGACACTGAACCCCAGAACCCCTTGTCTGACCACTGTCCAGCTGGACCCTGGCGTCTGGGAACTGTTTTGGACAGATCTGGGTCTCATCTGGGAACTGTCTTGGACAGGTCTGGGTCCCGTCTGGCATCCTCAGCACTGCATGACCAAATCCAAGCCTGGGCTCAGCTAGATATATTCAGCCACTCTTGGAGGACAATGGAAGCTGAATAGAATAGAAAATGCTTCTTTATCATGAAAAACCAGTACGCTGCCTTTTTTACAATAAAAAACATTTTCTATTCAACTTCCATTGTTTTCCATCCTCAGGGTGACAAGTAAGCAAACACTCCTGCTTTGTGATTGTTTCATACTTTCAAACCATATTGTAATGTCTTTTCATATCAAATCTGATGTAATTTGTGTATTAATATGAAATATTTGGTAAATTGGCATATCAAAGTCAAACATATACTTACTCCCAAACTTGGTCTGTTCTATTGTCTCCCTCTAACCTTGGTGTCTCCTATTGTCTCTAACCTTGGTCAGTTCTATTGTTTGTCTCTATCCTTGGTCTCTTCTATTGTCTCTAACCTTGGTTTGTTCTATTGTCTCCCTATAACCTTGGTCTGTTATATTGTCTCTCTATAACCTTGGTCTGTTCTATTGTCTCCCTTTAACCTTGGTCTGTTCTATTGTCTCTATCCTTGGTCTGTTCTATTGTCTCTATCCTTGGTCTGTTCTATTGTCTCTATCCTTGGTCTGTTCTATTGTCTCTCTATAACTTTGGTCTGTTCTATTGTCTCTCTATAACCTTGGTCTGTTCTATTGTCTCCCTATAACCTTGGTCTGTTCTATTGTCTCCCTATAACCTTGGTCTGTTCTATTGTCTCCAGATATCCTTGGTCTGTTCTATTGTCTCTATCCTTGGTCTGTTCTATTGTCTCTCTATAACTTTGGTCTGTTCTATTGTCTCTAACCTTGGTCTTTTCTATTGTCTCCCTGTAACATTGGTCTGTTCTATTGTCTCCCTATAACCTTGGTCTGTTCTATTGTCTCCCTTTAACCTTGGTCTGTTCTATTGTCTTCCTCTAACCTTGGTCTGTTCTATTGTCTCTCTATAACCTTGGTCTGTTCTATTGTCTCTATCCTTGGTCTGTTCTATTGTCTCTCTATAACCTTGGTCTGTTCTATTGTCTCTATCCTTGGTCTGTTCTATTGTCTCTCTATAACCTTGGTCTGTTCTATTGTCTCCCTATAACCTTGGTCTGTTCTATTGTCTCTAACCTTGGTCTGTTCTATTGTCTCTCTATAACCTTGGTCTGTTCTGTAGTCTCTCTATAACCTTGGTCTGTTCTATTGTCTCTCTATAACCTTGGTCTGTTCTATTGTCTCTATCCTTGGTCTGTTCTATTGTCTCCCTATATCCTTGGTCTGTTCTATTGTCTCTCTATAACCTTGGTCTGTTCTATTGTCTCTATCCTTGGTCTGTTCTATTGTCTCTATCCTTGGTCTGTTCTATTGTCTCTATCCTTGGTCTGTTCTATTGTCTCCCTATATCCTTGGTCTGTTCTATTGTCTCCCTATATCCTTGGTCTGTTCTATTGTCTCCCTATAACCTTGGTCTGTTCTATTGTCTCCCTATAACCTTGGTCTGTTCTATTGTCTCCCTATAACCTTGGTCTGTTCTATTGTCTCCCTATAACCTTGGTCTGTTCTATTGTCTCTAACCTTGGTCTGTTCTATTGTCTGCCTATAACCTTGGTCTGTTCTATTGTCTGCCTATAACCTTGGTCTGTTCTATTGTCTCTAACCTTGGTCTGTTCTATTGTCTCTAACCTTGGTCTGTTCTATTGTCTCTCTATAACCTTGGTCTGTTCTATTGTCTCTCTATAACCTTGGTCTGTTCTATTGTCTCTATCCTTGGTCTGTTCTATTGTCTCTAACCTTGGTCTGTTCTATTGTCTCTATCCTTGGTCTGTTCTATTGTCTCCCTATATCCTTGGTCTGTTCTATTGTCTCCCTATAACCTTGGTCTGTTCTATTGTCTCTCTATAACCTTGGTCTGTTCTATTGTCTCCCTATAACCTTGGTCTGTTCTGTAGTCTCTAACCTTGGTCTGTTCTATTGTCTCTCTATAACCTTGGTCTGTTCTATTGTCTGCCTATAACCTTGGTCTGTTCTATTGTCTGCCTATAACCTTGGTCTGTTCTATTGTCTCTCTATAACCTTGGTCTGTTCTATTGTCTCCCTATAACCTTGGTCTGTTCTATTGTCTCCCTATAACCTTGGTCTGTTCTGTAGTCTCTAACCTTGGTCTGTTCTATTGTCTCCCTCTAACCCTGGTCTCTGCTCACTGCATGTTTCATTCCACACAAATGGATTGGGAGGTAGCTGTATGGCGTGCAATAGTAAATAATATTGAAGGACACTAAAGCCATGAAAAGTGCCCGGATTGACATGAGCATAGTCTTCGTGGAGATATGAACTGGGGGGAAAGAGGAGCTTTAGAAACAGTTCTGTTAGATGTGTGACTCAATGTGAGGTGAGGGCGTGGAGATGGGAGGTCGTGTTCAGGTTGTCTGTGAGCACTGAAAGACTTCTGGTAAACTAACAAGAGAGAGAATTTCAATGAAAGTACATACTCTCACTCTCCCACTCTTGTTTTCTCTCTCGTTTTCCCTCTCTCTCTCGTTCTCTAGTAGTTGTGTAGTTGTGTTGTCTGTGGTGTAGTTGTGTTGTCTGTGGTGTAGTTGTGTTGTCTGTGGTGTAGTCGTGGTGTCTGTGCTGTGGTGTCGGTGGTGTAGTCGCGTTGTCTGTGCTCTAGCTGTGTAGTCAGTTTGGTTGGACAACACAGTCTCTGCCATTCCAAGTAGGCAGCAAATCAAGACTTGACTCTGGTTAGCTCGGCCTCTGAAGGATGGAGCGGTCTCATTTCACAGACAAGCTGTGTCTCACTTTACCTGTCTCTCTCCTCTCGCTCTCTCTCTGTGTGTGCAAGCATGCTGATGCATCAATGAAACTGTGATGACAAGAAGATGCCAGATGTGTGTCCACTCAAAACGTGCCCCCTCTTCCCCTAAATTAAGACGTACCACCTTTGAGCCACCTCACAGCCCCACACCGGAACCTGCACACACTCCTGTGGGGGGATTGAGGGATGGAGGGGAGGAAAACAATGGATTTCTATAATTGCCTCCCTATTTAACGAGCTAATTAGCACGGAGTGTTGCAACCTGAGGCGTTATTGAAATGACTCAGTCACAGTTCAGTAAAGCTTCTAATAGAGGGGGAGGGAGGGAGGATGGGGGGACGGCGGTGGGACAGATGAGTCCAGGCTGGAATAATTGTGTGTAACAAGCTCCCCACTGTACCCTTATCAGACTGGAGCTGTAGGTAGTGACAGGCAGGCGGACCGAGAGATAGGCAGACAAGCAGGTAGGTAGACAGGCAGGCAGACATACAGACACATGCAGACAGATGGACAGGCAGACAGACAGGCAGACATACAGACACATGCAGACAGATGGACAGGCAGACATACAGACACATGCAGACAGACAGACAGACAGGCAGACATACAGACACATGCAGACAGATGGACAGACAGACAGACTGAATGCGTGGAAGTAAAGCTGAAACTTCTCTGATTTCAGGGCCTCTGTGCAGCCAGGCCTGGGCTCTGATAGAGAGGTAGAACCTGAGTTTACAGCAGTCATTCTGGGTTCAACCAAAAGTAATTATGGCCTTTGAACAACATTATACTATTATACACAACATAAACACTGTTCAGTATTGGTTGTCTCTGGGCAGTAACATGGTGTCTAGATCTTGGGCAAACTATAATATGTGTGTGCAGATGCAGGTGTTTTGGCATGTTGTGATGTCTCCGTGCTGTAGTCCTGGGTGACAGTCTTTCCCCCCCACTCAGCAGTAGCTGCATATGGAATATCCTGTGAATTCACAACCTCTCTCGTCAGGAACATTAAAATGACAACTGATCGCCGGCTGCTTTCTAGAAATGAATGTGTTTTTTTTGTAATCCTCCAGTGTATCATACTGTAGGACCATGGAGTGGAGAAAATGTTCCCAAGTTTTTTCTCCACATGATAAAACCGGTGTAAAACAATACTAAATCAGGGAGGGGAGACAGTGAGCTGACCGTTTGTGGCTCCAAGTTGTTTAGTTTACTAAGGCATTTTTCACTGCAGTCAAAGCCAATGTTACTGAGGCTTGTGAAAGTTCTCAGCTGTTAGATGGTAAAGCTGGAGAGGAGATTGGTTTTGATCGTGTTTGGATTTAGCGAGAAGTTTGCATGACATTTTCTTTCACTAACCACGTTTCCATTCCAGTCATACCGACAGCTGTGTCGTAAACAGAACGTTTCATTAACATTTTAAGAATGCAGACAGAAAATGTGTTAATTCGACTTGGTGGGTCGAAGTATTGTGAGGAATGGCGGTGGAAACGCCTGTATGCGCACATATTATATAATATAATAACTATCACATATTATATAATATAATAACTATCATATCAAAGTCAACTTGGAGTCATGCGATTATACACTATATATACAAAAATATGTGGACACCCCTTCAAATGAGTGGATGTTACTATTTCAGCCACACTAATTGTTGACAGGTGTATAAAATTGAGCACACAGCCATGCAATCTCCATAGACAAGTATTGGCAGTAGAGTGGCCTTACTGAAGAGCTTAGTGACTTTTAAAGTGGCACCGTCATAGGATGCCACATTTCCAGCTAGTCAGTTCATAAAAGTTCTGCCCTGCTAGAGCTGCCCGAGTCAACTGTAAGTGATGTTATTGTGAAGTGTAAACATCTAGGAGCAACAACGGCTTAGCCGTGAAGTGGTAGGCCACACAAGCTCACAGAACTGGACTGCCGAGTGCTGAAACGCGTAGCGCATAAAAATCTTCTGTCCTCGGTTGCAACACTCATCGCCGAGTTCCAAACTGCTTCTGAAAGCAACGTCAGCGCAAGAACTGTTCGTCGGGAGCTTCATGAAATGGGTTTCCATGGCCGAGCAGCCGCACACAAGCTTAAGATCACCATGCGCAATGCCAAGCGTCGGCTGGACTGGTGTAAAGCTCACCGCCATTGGACTCTGGAGTGGTGTAAAGCTCGCTGCCATTGGACTCTGGAGTGGTGTAAAGCTCGCTGCCATTGGACTCTCAAGCAGTGGAAACAAATGATGAGTGATGAATCACTCTTCAACTTCTGGCAGCCTGACAGATGAATCTGGATTTGGCAGATGCCAGGGTGACGCTATCTGCCCCAATGCATAGTGCCAACTGTAAAGTTTGGTGGAGGAGGAATAATTGTCTGGGGCTGTTTTTCATGGTTCGGGCTAGGCCCCTTAGTTTCAGAAGGGGAAATCTTAACGCTACAGCATACAATGACATTCTAGACGATTCTGTGCTTCCAACTTTGTCGTAACAGTTTGGGAAGGCCCTTTCCTGTTTCAACATGACAATGCCCCCGTGCACAAAGTGAGGTCCATACAGAAATGGTTTATCGAGATCAGTGAGGAAGAACTTGACTGGCCTGCACAGAGCCCTGACCTCAACCCCATTGAATACCTTTGAGTTGAATTGGAATGCCGACTGCGAGCCAGGCCTAATGGCCCAACATCAGTGCCCAACTTCACTAACGCTTGTGGCATTAAATGGAAGCAAGTCCCATCAGCAATGTTCCAACATCTAGTGGAGGCTGTTACAGCAGCAAAGGGAGGACCAACTCCATATTAATACCCATGATTTTGGAACAAGATGTTTGACGAGCAGGTGTCGACATGCTTTTAGCCATGTAATGTATGTTGTGTGGTCATCCAACAATGACTCGGGAAACCATGAAGTTTATTAGTTTGCAGATGAAATAAGTTCTGATGAATTTCACAGGGTGGTGAAAGTGCAAGGTGATGAGGTTGATGCTTCTTTCCAATAAATATCAATGGTTTTATTCGAGTGACGTGATGATCCATGCTTGACTGCCATTTGACAAATAAAAATATGCTTGCTCTTATCCATAACAATCTCATCATGTAGACTAGCCTACCAGCACTGTATCTGCCAGCTGTTGGCTGGAGCACACTTGACAATTTGCTATTTAACGCAACCGTTTTTGTGACAAAACTTTCGAGTTGATAGAGTTGAAAATGCGATGGAAACACAAGGAACTGTAGATTTTTATTCGGGACATGAAAATGTAAGTGAAAAAGTACATGTTTAGTGCACTACCTCATCACGGACTGACTTTTTAAAAATCTGCTACAAGTCTGTTTTACCACCATCAGTGGTGAAGAAATATATATTTTCTTTATGCAGGTTTCTTTACGTTCTATCTCTGTCATCGTTAATTTTGTAAAACACCTGGTTTGAAAGATGCAAACAGACTTGTTTATTGGATCATTACAAAGGGATGGTTCACTTCAAAAGCAAAGTAGGATGTTTCATGTTTTCATGCCTGCAAAAGTGGATCTCGACTTCAGACCACTTGTGATGAAAAATGCCTCTAACTTATATTTTTGAGCTATTTTTAGAGTTGGTAGTTTAGTAACTTCATGGACTGTGAGGGGAGTTGGTCAATGGGGTATTTTTTTAAAAGCTCCCCTTAATTTGTCCCTGGAGGGAGAGGTAAATTAGATCTGACCTACCTGTTAAAGTGAACCCATGGTGTTAATTTCCACTCACTTTTCAAAAGCAAAGAAAATACAAGAAATCATTTTTATTTGTTCCCTTAAATTATGTAAATAAAGCAGCAGCTGTTTGAATTGGAGTGTTAAATTGCTTATTCAATAGCTTTCTCATCAGCATGGGTTGTCTGCCCCCACTACTGCTCTCCCCCTTTCTCCCCTCTCCCCCCACCTCCTCCTCCCTCCACCTCCCCCTTTCTCCCCTCCTCCTCTGCCTCTGCCCTCCAACCTCCCCTAAAGGCTTTGGCATGCTTCCCAGCCGAAACAGTTCGGAAGAGTTTGTGCATACATGTATATTCAGATGATATTTTGTGACGTTTTTGTTCGTTTTTCGGCTGTTTGGGCTCACAGTTTTTCTGGAGGAAAGCTGCAATTCGGAGCCGAAGACTATGCCCCTTCGTAGGTGATTGGTCAACAGTAGGGATTCTTCAATAAAGTCTTTGTTGTCATTCAATGCGAGATGACTCGTTCTCATGCACATTTGTTCATAGAGAAATATTGCAACAATACATCTTACATCTTAGTTAGATGTAAAACTGCGCGACTAAGATCAGCAAAAACGTCAAAATTAACTACAGATTTTTTTAATGATCTTTGATGAATTCTGACTATTTTGAGGAAGTGTGTCTTGGCTACGGTGTCTCAAAATTGACAAACAGTACTTTTGACGCTTTTTTTCTCGTTTTTCAAGTGAAGATCTTTTAAGGGAGTACACTCGTTTAAAACACTCGTTCGGGTCGGCTAGGCGCCAGCCGAACTGAAGCATGCTGACACCTTAAGTGGGTCTTTCATTTACAAGTAAGCACATTAATTTTTCAAACACTGGCAAGATAAAGTGCCTCTTCCCAACAAATGAATAAATGGCTAAATAAATGAGCCAGAGAGCTGTGACACGCGCGCGCACACACACACACACACACACACACACACACACACACACACACACACACACACACACACACACACACACACACACACACACACACACACACACACACACACACACACACACACACAGACAGACAGACAGACAGACAGACAGACAGACAGACAGACAGACAGACAGACAGACAGACAGACAGACAGACAGACAGACAGACAGACAGACAGACAGACAGACAGACAGACAGACAGACAGACAGACAGACAGACAGACAGACAGACAGACAGACAGACAGACAGACAGACAGACAGACAGACAGACAGACAGACAGACAGACAGACAGACAGACAGACAGACAGACAGACAGACAGACAGACAGACAGACAGACAGACAGACAGACAGACAGACAGACAGACAGACAGATCGATCAATAAACAGTGCTATTGAGATATCTGCTGAGGTCTGGCTCTGTACATCCTGTGACTGTTTATTTATTATTTCCTTCCAAAAGGTGGTAAATCACTGCTTACCCCCAGGCTGTTAGGCTGCTCTGTGCAGGTAATTAGCTTAGCGTGTGTGTGTGTGGTGTAGTTGCTGCTGTGTTGTTAAGGATTCCTGAACAGTAAACATGATTGGGTGTTTGTATGCAGGTGGGCTACTGTAGTGGCTGATTCAGACTAATTACTGCTCTGGAGGAGAGGAGAGGATGGAAATGAAAGAGGGATTGAGAAGAGGGATAACCTTCCCGCAGGGCTCTCTTAGGGGCTGACGGGCGTTGTCGCCCACCTCTATCCTCCTCTCTCCCTCGCTCTCCTTCACCTGTTATTGCCCTAAGACAAGAACCACAGCTGTTTTCCCCCACTACACCTCTTAACACACAGGATTCAACAGAACACTCAGATTCCTTTTGTTGTCCTAATGAGTACACACACTCTAGACTATATATACACAAACCATATACACTCACACACACTACATTGACACACCGACACAAAACCCACACACATTCACATACACTACATATGCCCACACACACATCACACACACACACACAGACCGACACAACACAAACGCACATACATACACATTACACACACTCACACACACTTTTACATTTATAATTTCCTGCTGCTACTATGTCCTTTATTATCTATCCTGATGTCTAGTTACTTTACCCTGCCTTCATGTACATATCTACTTCAAATACCTTATTATTATCTATCCGGATGCCTAGTCATTTCATCCTGCGTTCATGTACATATCTACCTCAAATACCTTAATATTACCTATCCTGATGCCTAGTCACTTTACCCTGCCTTCATGTACATACTGTATCTACCTCAACTACCTCATACCTCTGCACATTGATCTGGTACTTCCTGTAAATAGCTCCACATTGATCTGGTACTGGTACTCCCTGTATATAGCTCCACATTGATCTGGTACTGGTACTTCCTGTATATAGCTCCACATTGATCTGGTACTGGTACTTCCTGTATATAGCTCCACATTGATCTGGTACTGCTACTTCCTGTTTATAGCTCCATTATTGTGTATTTTATTCCTCTTTTGTTACCACTTTATTCTGCATTGTTGGGGAAGTCTCGTAATCAAGCATTTCACGGTAAAGTCTACACCAGTTGTATTCGGCGCATGTGACAAATAAAATATTGATTTGATTTGAGTCATTTTCAAATTTGTCAGCATCTAACATTCAGAAAATTCCAACTTCCCCAATGTGATGACTATACACACACCTGTCATAACATCAAACATACAGGACCAGTCAAAAGTTTGGACACACCTACTCATTCAAGGGTTTTTCTTTATTTTGACTATTTTCTACTATGTTCTACCTTCAGGCTGTGTAAGGGCTATTTGACCAAGAAGGAGAGTGATGCATCAAATGACCTGGTCTCCACAATCACCTGACCTCAACCAAATGATATGGTTTGGGATGAGTTGGACCGCAGAGTGAAGGATAAACAGCCAACAAGTGCTCAGCATATGTGGGAACTCCTTCAAGAGTGTTGGAAAAGCATTCCAGGTGAAGTTGGTTGAGAGAATGCCAAGAGTGTGCAAAACTGTCATCAAGGGAAAGGGTGGCTACAGACTAAACAACTCAAATCTCAAATCTATAATATATTTTGGTTTGTTTCACAAATATTTGGTTACTACATGATTCCATATGTTTTATTTCATAGTTTTGATGTCTTCACTATTATTCTACAATGTAGAAATTAGTAAAAATAAATAAAAACCCTTGAATTAGTAGGTGTGTCCAAACTTTTGACTGTTAGTTATTCATGTTTCAAGTTTCAACCAGCGCACCAACTGCAGCTCTCACCTCAGAGACTAAACATATTTATACGTGTACTTCATTGAGGAGGAGGCAACCGTTAATGAAGTAATGTAATGAAGACATTTCAAACGGTCAGGCCTATTTGTATTCCCTCTCATTTCCCAGCTTTTATTAGTTTATTTAAAGCCAGGACATGACCTGGGGCATAGCCGGGGAGAAGAAATGACATTTCACTTAGCTTATTTATTTAATCTGCATTTGATAGCCAAAAAGTTTCTAATTGTATTCCTTCTCTCACCACCTTTTGTTATCTGTGGTATTTTTTGGCGTCTAAAAAGGCTCATAAATATATTTTCAATACTTATGGAGTGATATTTATGACTAGCAGGCATTGGGTAATGTAGTGGTATTTGATTATTAGAAGGTATATTGGATAATGTAGTGGTATTTGATTGTTAGAAGGTATATTGGATAATGTGGTGGTATTTGATTGTTAGAAGGTAGTGTATCTTTGGTAGTTGTGGTATTTGATTAGAATCAGGTATATTGGATAATGTGCATGAAACATACACACAAAAATATGGTTATTGTGGATAGTCAGATTAATGTAATAGTTTGTTTAAAACATTGATATGCTTTGTAAGAAAAAAGATTCCCCTAATCATCCAGTTTACATGGACACATCTGAAATCAGGCTACTGATGGGACTTTTGATAAAAGCAGAAAATAAACATTTTACCGCAGTGACCATGTTCATTTGGTGAAACCTGATTTTGTGAAACCTGATTTTGAGTTCAGACATATAACGTTTGTGTGTGAACTCTTTCTGGGATGCATACTTTAAAAGTTCTTCCCAACTCACTTCACTCGTGCGTGAGCACGAACGTTGATTTAAACTGTTTACATGTCTTAATAATTCGAAAGATTTCTCAGAAAACCAGGTGTTTTTAATTGGCATACGTGTACTTTGATTATGACCTTACGCTGATAAAGATAAGCAGAGTAAGGTGTTTGTTTACATGACTATTTACATACTCGGCCTCCTGCCATAATCAGTTTAATATCGAATTTTTAGTGTGCATGTAACCGTAATCAAGTGTTATTTGATTATTAAAAGGTTTATTGGATAATATGGTGGTTTTGATTATGAGGAGGGTAGTGTAGTGGTGAACACTGTATTGAAGGTAGTTGCTATTGGGCGGGTATTGGCCTGCAGAGTGATATTGACAGACTGATTATGTTCAGGTGTAGCTTTATATACTAATGGGAAGAACAGCCTTTGGAGAGATTTGATTCAAGCCAGACAGTGACAGCATTTGTAACATGTTTTCCCCTCCCTTTTTAAGCATGTCATGCTTTTTTAAACACTGCAATGTTAAACACAAAGACGACTTTGTTTTTTGATGGTCTCTCTTTTCCTCGCCCCCCTTCCTAATCCCAGCCCTGTTTTCTTTTTATGGCGTTCCCTGTGGAAATAATATCTGTTCATTTTATGGGTGAGGATCAAGCTTTTTAAGTATGTTCTAAATTGGACTGCTTTAATGCCATCTCAATATTTTGTTTAGATGCTCAATTAGATTTGTAATTGCTCCTGGGTCGTGATTATATTTATATTGGTTTTGCTGATTAATGCACAGCGTTTCTACTCCGTGGTCAGCAACCCCATGAAAATAAAATGAAACCTTTCATAGGCTGAGACCTAGCTGGGCAGGGAGTACATCACCAAAGGGCAAAGAGACTCTGTAAAACTCCAGATTCAACCTTTAGGAAGGCGGATTTACAACCTTATCTTCAGTGCTCTCTTCTGGAAACTGTTTAAGGCTGAACTTAGCACAGAGATCCTATGAAATTACTTCTAATATGGAATTCAATGGAATACAGGGACTGCACTTACCCTATGTGATGTCATCATTTAGAATCAGTTTGAATGTTCAGCAAAGGTCAGACTATTTAACAACTTTTAGAATGTAATGTGTGTGGGTGGGGGGACAGTAAAAATGAGTCAACAGGAGAAGAGTAAAAGGGAGAAGATGATGAAGAGCTTGGTAAAGAGGAAAACCCTCTGTCTAGTAATTCAGAAACAGTTATGAGAGCGTTTCTATGGTGCTTACACTGATGACAGACTGATAACAGTATGCTCCCGAGCATACTACTCTCCAATGTCCAGTCTCTTGACAACAAGGTAGACGAAATCCAAGCAAGCGTTGCCTTCCAGAGAGACATCAGAGACTGTAATGTTCTTTCTTTCACTTTCTTTCATGGCTCACTCGAGACACGCTATCGGAGTCGGTACAGCCACCTGGTTTCTTCACGCATCCCGCTGACAGAAACAAACATCTCTCTGGTAAGAAGAAGGGCGGGGGTGTATGCCTTATGATTAACGAGACGTGGTGTGATCATAACAACATACAGGAACTCAAGTCATTCTGTTCACCAGATTTAGAATTCCTTACAATCAAATGCCGACCGCATTATCTACCAAGATAATTCTCTTCGATCATAATCACAGTGGTGTATATCCCCCCCCAAGCAGACACATCGATGGCCCTGTAAGAACTTCATTCAACACTATGTAAACTGGAAACCACACAGGATTGAGGCTGCATTTATTGTAGCTGGGATTTTTATTTTATTTTATTTTATTTTACCAGGTAAGTTGACTGAGAACACGTTCTCATTTGCAGCAACGACCTGGGGAATAGTTACAGGGGACAGGAGGGGGATGAATGAGCCAATTGTAAACTGGGGATTATTAGGTGACCATGATGGTTTGAGGGCCAGATTGGGAATTTAGCCAGGACACCGGGGTTAACACCCCTACTCTTACGATAAGTGCCATGGGATCTTTAATGACCTCAGAGAGTCAGGACACCCGTTTAACGTCCCATCCGAAAGACGGCACCCTACACAGGGCAGTGTCCCCAATCACTGCCCTGGGGCATTGGGATATTTTTTTTTTTAGACCAGAGGAAAGAGGGCCTCCTACTGGCCCTCCAACACCACTTCCAGCAGCATCTGGTCTCCCATCCAGGCACTGACCAGGACCAACCCTGCTTAGCTTCAGAAGCAAGCCAGCAGTGGTATGCAGGGTGGTATGCTGCTGGCAAGGCTAATCTGAAAACAAGGCTCCCTAAATTCTATCAGCATATCGATGTCGCGACCTGGGCTGGCAAAACCCTGGATCATTGTTATTCTTACTTCCGCGACGCATATAAGGCCCTCTCCCGCCCTCCTTTCAGAAAAGCTGACCACGACTCCACTTTGTTGCTCCCAGGCTATAGACAGAAACTAAAACAGCAAGCACCCGCGCTCAGGTCTGTTCAACGCTGGTCCGACCAATCGGGGCAAGGTGACCGGAAACATGACCGAATACAAACAGTGTAGCTATTCCCTCCGCAAGGCAATCAAACAAGCTAAACATCAGTATAGAGATAAAGTAGAGTCGCAATTCAACGGCTCAGACACGAGAGGTATGTGGCAGAGTCTACAGTCAATCACGGACTACAAAAGAAAAACCAGCCGCGTCGCGGACCACGATGTCTTGCTCCCAGACAGACTAAACAACTTCTTTGCTCGCTTTGAGGACAATACAGTGCCACTGACACGGCCCGTTACCAAAACCTGCGGGCTCACCTTCACTGCAGCCAACGTGTGTAAAACATTTAAACGTGTTAACCCTCGCAAGGCCGCAGGCCCAGACGGCATCCCCAGCCGCGTCCTCAGAGCATGCGCAGACCAGCGGGCTGGTGTGTTTACGGACATATTCAATCAATTCTTATCCCAGTCTGCTGTTCCCACATGCTTCAACAGGGCCACCATTGTTCCTGTTCCCAAGAAAGCTAAGGTAACTGAGCTAAATGACTACCGCCCCCGTAGCACTCACTTCCGTCATCATCAAGTGCTTTGAGAGACTAGTCAAGGACCATATCACCTCCACCCTACCTAACACCCTAGACCCACTTCAATTTTCTCACCGCCCCAATAGGTCAACAGATGACGCAATCGCAATCACACTGCACATCACCCTAATCCATCTGGACAAGAGGAATATCTATGTAAGAATGCTGTTCATCGACTACAGCTCACCATTCAACACCATAGTACCCTCCAAACTCGTCATTAAGCTTGAGACCCTGGGTCTTGACCCCGCCCTGTGCAACTGAGCCCTGGACTTCTTGACGGGCCGCCCCCCAGGTGGTGAGGGTAGGTAACAACATCTTCACCCTGTTGATCCTCAACACTGGGGCCCCACAAGGGTGCGTTCTCAGCCCTCTCCTGTACTCCCTGTTCACCCATGACTGCGTGGCCATGCACACCTCCAACTAAATCATCAAGTTTGCAGACGACACTACAGTGGTAGGCTTGATTACCAACAACGACGAAACGGCCTACAGGGAGGAGGTGAGGGCCCTAGGAGTGTGGTGTCAGGAAAATAACCTCACACTCAATGTCAACAAAACAAAGGAGATGATTGTGGACTTCAGGAAACAGCAGAGGGAGCAGCCCCCTATCCACATCGACGGGACAGTAGTGGAGAGGGTGGAAAGTTTTAAGTTCCTCGGCGTACACATCATGGACAAACTGAATTGGTCCACCCACACAGACAGCGTTGTGAAGAAGGTGCAGCAGCGCCTCTTCAACATCAGGAGGCTGAAGAAATTTGGCTTGTCACCAAAAACACTCAAACTTTTACAGATGCACAATCGAGAGCATCCTGTTAGGCTGTATCACCGCCTGGTACGGCAACTGCTCCGCCCATAACCGTAAGGCTCTCCAGAGGGTAGTGAGGTCTGCACAACGCATCACCGGAGGTATACTACCTGCCCCCCAGGACACCTACACCACCCAATGTCACAGGAAGGCCAAAAAGATCATCAAGGACAACAACCACCCGAGCCACTGCCTGTTCACCCCGCTATCATCCAGAAGGCGAGATCAGTACAGGTGCATCAAAGCGGGGACGGAGGGACTGAAAAACAGCTTCTATCTCAAGGCCATCAGACTGTTAAACAGCCATCACTAACATTGAGTTGCTGCTGCCAACATACTGACTCAACTCTAGCCACTTAAATAATGGAAAAATGTATGTAATAAATGTATCACTAGCCACTTTAAACAATGCCACTTTATATAATGAGTAATGTAGGGTATGTAAACATCTCATATGTGTGTACTGTACTTTATACCATCTACTGCAGCTTGCGTATGCCGTTCGGCCATCACTCATTCATATATTTTTATGTACATATTCTTATTCATTCCTTTACACTTGTGTGTATAAGGTAGTTGTTGTGAAATTGTTAGGTTAGATTACTCTTTGGATATTACTGCATGGTCGAATTAGAAGCACAAGCATTTCGCTACACTCGCAATAACATCTGCTAACCATGTGTATGTGACAAATAAAATGTGATTTGATTTATTATTGCTCTCCCTTTCCCTGATTTTCTTTCTCTCTATTCCTCTCTCTCTCCCACCTTCCCAATTTCTGCCCGTTCTCTCTCTACTCATTCTTGCTCTATTTTTTGTCATCAGTGTGTTCAGTGGACTTTGTTTTTCCTGCAAGACCTGTCCTCTCTGGGGGCAGGCAGAGTCAGTTGATGGTTGAGAGATTACAGTATGAGAGGCCTCAGCAGAGACCCAGAAGACATGTGTAGACTGTAGGATCCAGGTTTCATTTGGCTATGCATTTCTCCAGCTGTTAGAATAACAGCAGTGTCTGGAACCTTCTCTCTCTTTTATATAGAAACTCAGCAAAAAAAGAAACGTCCTCTCACTGTCAACTGCATTCATTTTCAGCAAACTTAACATGTGTAAATATTTGTATGAACATAACAACATTCAACAACTGAGACATAAACTGAACAAGTTCCACAGACATGTGACTAACAGAAATTGAATAATGTGTCCCTGAACAAATTTGCAAATAAATTCATTAAAAATCCTACAATGTGATTTTCTGGATTTTTTTTTCTCATTTTGTCTGTCATAGTGGAAGTGTACCTATGATGAAAATTACAGGCCTCTCTCATCTTAAGTGGGAGAACTTGCACAATTGGTGGCTGACTAAATCCTTTTTTGCCCCACTGTATATAGATGGAGAGTTGATATCTTATGCGCCGGGCTGAAAACCTATTCTTTCCTTCTGAGTGAAGTCCTATTCATGAGCCTGTATTTGCCTTTGAGGTCTGCACTGTATCTCTCTCTCTGTCTGTCTGAGGGGCTGTGAGGGACAAACTATTTATGATGATCACATTCTGCTTTTGGCCAAGCTGAATTTCCATCGCTCCTGGAGTTTTTCCCCTCTTCATTTTGGTGAAATTTCACTTTACTGCATAATGGGAGTTAATATTTCTCATTGAAGTTACAAATTCCTTGTGTTTTCGATGCCAAGTGTGTATCTGTGTATGTGTGTGTCTGTGTATGTGTGTGTCTGTGTATGTGTGTATCTGTGTATGTGTGTGTCTGTGTATGTGTGTGTCTGTGTATGTGTGTATCTGTGTATGTGTGTGTGTGTCTGTGTGTGTCTGTGTATGTGTGTGTCTGTGTATGTGTGTGTCTGTGTATGTGTGTATGTGTGTGTCTGTGCGCCCGTGCCGTATTACTCTCCCCTGCTAGCTGAAAATCCCCTTTAATATCGCAGTCTTTTCTGGTCCCAGCAGATGCTGCCGGGGACTCAAACAAATAAATTGTCATGTTGGATATTTCTATGAGAATGTCATCAACCTCTTTTCATCCATTTGGCTGCCAACTCTTCTGTTGTGCCAGTGTGGCATCGTGGTTTCTCCCAGGAGTGGGAAACCATGTTGATGGAACCACACTGTACTGTACTTGTAATATACTTTTTAACAGTCTAGTCTGCTGGCGCTTGTCTTTATTGATTTCTCTTTCGTGGATAGGGGCACGTATAGAAGCAGAAAAGAAAAATGCCAGTTCAAAGATCATCTTGATTGTTGTAATATTGTTGATTAGGCTATGTTTGTGTTGGGCCTGTGAAAATAAATTCATTTTGATACGACTGTGGAGAAGGTCAATCAAGCCAAACTCTGTTGTGTTGTTTTCTTATTGTGGAGCCTTTGGCTGGTGCAGTATGGATACAGCCTCTGGCTGGTGCAGTATGGGTACAGCCTCTGGCTGGTGCAGTATGGGTACAGCCTCTGGCTGGTGCAGTATGGATACAGCCTCTGGCTGGTGCAGTATGGGTACAGCCTCTGGCTGGTGCAGTATGGGTACAGCCTCTGGCTGGTGCAGTATGGATACAGCCTCTGGCTGGTGCAGTATGGGTACAGCCTCTGGCTGGTGCAGTATGGATACAGCCTCTGGCTGGTGCAGTATGGATACAGCCTCTGGCTGGTGCAGTATGGATACAGCCTCTGGCTGGTGCAGTATGGATACAGCCTCTGGCTGGTGCAGTATGGATACAGCCTCTGGCTGGTGCAGTATGGGTACAGCCTCTGGCTGGTGCAGTATGGGTACAGCCTCTGGCTGGTGCAGTATGGGTACAGCCTCTGGCTGGTGCAGTATGGATACAGCCTCTGGCTGGTGCAGTATGGATACAGCCTCTGGCTGGTGCAGTATGGATACAGCCTCTGGCTGGTGCAGTATGGATACAGCCTCTGGCTGGTGCAGTATGGATACAGCCTCTGGCTGGTGCAGTATGGATACAGCCTTTTTGTTTGGGTCTCTGTTTTAATAGAACATCTAAATCTAATTTAGATGCAATTCTCCGTCATGTCATTGTGTTCTCTATTCTTACTGTTGTTTATTTATGAGAATACCAACTATAAATATATATATATATATTGAGCAATTTTTATTTTCTTTGACATGAGTGCAGTCACGTAATGATTTTCAATCATTACGTGACTGCAGTGAGCAAGAGGCTTGTTTTAGAAGTCCAATCAATGCAGCTTTTCTTTTCTCCAATAATTATGAGCTTGAGTACTTTTCATTTTATGCCGTGAGTTGTCCTCAGTCTTTGTTGAATGTTTCAGTGAAAAGCATATAGAACATACAGTGTCTGGCTTAGCGGTTACTAGTCGGAAACTCTAGTCTGGCTAAGAAAAAGATAAAGAGAGAAAAGTGCCGTGAAAACAGAGGATCAAGCCTTCGTACACCTTTAATCAATTGCCGGCATTATAATGAAAAGAATATCTGGTCTCTATACGCACCAAGACCAGTGAAAGGGACGATAGAATATATATCTGTTTGTCTCTTACTGTTGCCTTTCTGCCATGAAATACACGTTTAAAGCTGGGGTGTTCTAGTTGTGTGCTCTCTGTATGGTATTGTTGATGGTGTATGGATGTTTTTTTGAAAATTATTTTCTATTAAAATATATATTTTTGATATTTGTGTGAGCCGGTCACATTCGTGCGCTGTAGTCTTACTAGTTCCTACAGAAAGAAAGATTATTATTAAAAAAGATTATCATCCTTGTATTGCGGAAAATGTAGGCTAAATGGGAGGATTCAATATCTATTACAACTTTCCACTTTTGTTTTAATCTGGTCACTGCTTCAGGGTATTTGACAGGTGTAGTGGTCTAACATGAAAATTACCTCCATATTGCGGCTTCATCAACCATTTTACCCATGCCTTTTTCGATTTCATCATCAACCATTTTATCCTTGCCTTTTTGGATTTCATGTCTCGCCCTGATTAAAGCAATTCTTGCCCAAAGCCCTTCGCCTACACAGCTTTAATTGATGGTTGGTTGTTTCCCTTCCAGGAACATAGAATGGACCAGTTAAAGGCAATGTTGCAAGTACAAATTGCCAATATAAATAGAATAGACAGCCCTTGTAGATAGCAATACCAAAAAAATGTGTGAAGCATGTGCTCCAGTAAGCAACGCCCCATCGAGTGCATGACGCAGCCTGTGACGTTCGTTCAGATGAGGACTCTGGAGCTGACTCCGACAACATCTGGTGAAGACGCCGGTTCTACAAACAAGTAGCTATTACTCCTTGACCTGAAATCCTAGAATAAAATTATCTGCTTGAAGATAATTGTCCTTTTAATACATGATTTTTGTTGGTTAAAGGCATGAACCTGGCATTGCTAGCGGATTTCTGACCTAATCATCTTACTTTACTAGCAACTGGCAAGCTGTATAAGGCAGCTTTAGATGTGATGGAAAACCAGTAGCTATATTTGCTAAGCTGTCCATCTGATTTGATAAAGTCTTCTAAAATGCAGTTCATTAGCTAGCTAGCTGGCTACATTGAAACTGCTGCAGGATAGTTTGCTAACTCCCGCCATCAGTCTGTATTCACCACCTTAGCTAGCTAAGTGGACTGTAGCTTGCAAGGTTTCTATAAAATAACAACTATATATTTGCTAGCTTCATGACTGATCAAGCTAATGTGAGCTAGCTCGCTAACATGTATTTTTTCTGACATGACACAATCCGGCTTACTTTACATCTGAAAGATATTTAGCTACCGTAGCTAGCTAGATAATAATGGTTTATGATAATTGCAGTTTAGTTAGTTATCTAGGTTGCTAGCTAAGTGTAAAACCCAGCTAGCTAACCAACTAGGCCATTAACAATGACACTCACTCTGCAACTTACCATACTTTTCTGAACAACTAGAATGTCACGCCTGCTCCCGCTCTCTGACTCGCATAATTACGCACACCTGTCACCATCATTACACGCATCAGTGCTCATTGGACTCACCTAGACTCCTTCACTTTGTTGATTGCCCCTCTATATCTGTCTGTTCCTCAGTTGTGTTCCCCATGTCAGCATTATTGTCATTATGTTGTTTTGTTCCCCCTGTCCAGACTCCGTTGCTGTTTTGTTATATGTCTGCTTATCCATTAAATGTTCACTCCCTGTACTTGCTTCTTGTCTCCAGCGTCTGTTCTTACATAGACATTTCTTTCGCCAATCTTGACCGACTTCATCTTGCCTACTCCCATCTCTAGGTCCTCTTTCTTCTAGGTTGAAAACGATATGGCTGTAGTCCGGTGCTTCATTGTCAAAAGAAACCCATTCTCTCACAGCCATCTGGTGCAGTCAATGGCTCAACGTTCCAAAATTATTCACCTGAATCTACGTCAAGCCAGGACAATGCTTATATTTCATGCCCAGAAGTATATATTGGATTATATCTTCAATTTACAATGTCGGATAAATAAATAAAAAAGATAGATACCTACTGTATATTGACTACTCATTATTATTATTTTTCAGAGTGGAACATGGCCTTTAATTGATGACTGACTCTGAGTTAAGAGAGAGACTGGGGAGCATACTTTTTCACTGATTAAGAAGTACATTTTTAAAGTGGCATTCGAATGTTTTCTGCAGGACACCTTGACGGAAGTGGAATTGAATTGCCTGTCTCTGACACCGTTGGAGGTCTCCCTCTCTCATTAACTCCTCTCCTCTTCTCATTAAGCCCTCGTTGTGTCCACATGCCCCCCTCTTCACCTCAATTTCTCCTTATTTGTCGGCGATATCGGGATCAAGTTGCGCAATTATCCCTAATGTTCTTTCATTTTGTTTACACGACTCAAAGCCTCGGGTGTGTCTGTTAATACTCAGGGACTCTCAACTGACTGGCTCACCATTAGCCCTTCTTAAACGTTTTCCTGTCATAATAAAGCATCCACATTTTTCTTCTCTCCTGTTTTTTACAAGCCAAAATATTCACTGAGCTGATCTCTGCGTCATCTCTTTCTTTGACAGGATGTATTCAGAAACAATCTCCATGCTTCCCCCTATTTAGTATGTCTATTGCTATTTCATAAGAACACCGGTTCACTACTGTATTTCTCACCACACATTGTTTAACAAATAATCAATTTATTCAGCTCTGTTTCTCGTCCCATGTTGAATTGATAGTGAGGAGTTTAATATTTCTGCTCTGTGTCAGAAAAGGCGATTGAAAAGAGCGGAGAATAGACAGGGTTCGGCTTAAGTAGAAAAATGTAGGCACACACACAGAAATGTTTGAGGTAATTAAGCTAGAATCCTTAATTTTTATAGACCTAAAAATATATAGGTCACACAGCAAAATGTTTAGGCACATGTGCGAGTAAAATGGTTGCACTGTAGAGCCCTGATAGAGAGAATGTTGTCTGTCCATTGTATTCCTGGTGAGGTGAATGCTGTTGAATTACTGACAGACAGCCATAATATTGATACACTATAACACTTTATTTGAAGGTCTGCTTATGAACAGCCAATAAAGATTTAGAAATACTGACATGCAGGACTGGTCAATGTTAGTTTAAATTCGTAATATAAACCAGAAATCGTCACGAGACACCCAAAGCCAGTTGATGTATCTCACTCTCCCATAAAGATCCTTAGTGTGTCTTTGTCGGCAGTAGCAGAGGATGTGAATGCTGTTTTGTTCAGCTCTTTCCTGAATGGCTCTGGTGGCTTTACAAGACCTGAATTATTTATCCTTCCATAGGATTTACACACACTCCTATCCTCCATACCTCCTTCTCCCCCTCCATCTCTGTCCACCTCTTTCCTTAGTCCTCCTCATCTTCCCCTCTGTTCCCTTCCTTTCCCCATCTCCTCTACACCACTCTCTCGATGTTTCTACATTTACATTTTAGTCATTTACCAGACTCTAGAGTGACTTACAGTACAGTTAGTGCATTCATCTTAAGATAGCTAGGTGGGACAACCACATATCACAGTCATAGTAAATACATTTTTCCTCAATATAACACATTGTCATCCCTACTGATTCTGATCTAGTGGACACATACTGCGTTTGTATATAATGTCTGAGTGTTGGAGTGTGCTCCTGGCTTATTGTAAATAAAATAAACAAGAAAATTGTGCTGTCTGGTTTACTTAGTATAAGGAAATTGAAGCATTTACCTTAACTTTTACTCAGTTATGACAATTGAGTACTTTTTCCACCACTATACGTAAGTATGTTTAAAACCAGATAGTTTTAGAAGTATTATTTTACGGGGTGACTTTCACTTGTACTTGAGTCCTTTTCTACTAAGGTATAAGGTGTCTTTACTTTTACTCAAATATGACAATTGAGTACTTTTTCCACCACTTTTAAAGATTCATTAGGGGTTATATATTGTTATTCTCTTAGACCTAATTGTTCCATTGAGGCTTTTTGCTTTACATTTCAAACTGCCAATGAAGGTTAGGATCAGGATGAAGACAGGTGTAGGCTATTGTCAGATAGTGTCTGTTCCTTACCAGGTGAACAATAAATAAATCGTAAGGGCTATGGGTCAGGGCTATGTCTGTGTGGGTCGGGGCTAGGTCTCTGTGGGGCGGCGCAAGGTCTGTGTGGGGCAGTGCTAGATCTGTGTGGAACGCGGCATAGAGAGAGAGAGTGCAGAGAGAGATGACTCGTAGCGGAGTAAAGTGTAAAAATAGATTTTATACACGCAGTATCTCATTTATCAAACCAAACATTCAAATACTGTTATAGAAGGTAAAGTAAAAACCCAAACCGGTTTGTGCATCAATATCGTAAAATAGGGTATTCCGCCCAGCCGTACATTGTGGTTCAAAATGTTGTTATGAATTCAGGCTTTTCAAACCCACACCCACAATAAGCTTATTTTATTATTGTCACTTTGTAGCTTGACTCATAAGTTTTTTTTGTACATTTACGTACACTGTCATACTCAGACAATGAGAGCTTAACCTCCTCCCCTGACAACAGATTTTTAGACCATGCCAGTCTGCCCTCTTACCCTCTCTTCTTCTCTCCCCTTTCATCCTCTCATCCATACTCCTCCTTTTAACTCCTAGTAATTGATTTGGGTTGAGTTTAGCTGTGGGAATAGACTGAATACTGCTAGAAGACCTTCTCCTTTCATTTCCAAGCCCCCTCCATTTCTTCACCTTCCATATCATTTGGTTGATATTTGAAAAGCGCCGTCTGTGTTCTATTCCACTGTGCCCCCCCCTCCCTTCTCACACATTCTTTTTATTTCTCACATGTTTGAAAGAAGGAGGAGTTCTAACATTTAAACTTTACTGACTTGATCAGAGGAGTCTGAGGTCTTGAACTTAATACTGACACTTTCTGTGATGGTCTCTTTGAATCACTACCATGGTGTGTGAGTGCGTGTGCATGTGTGTGTGTTTGCTTCTAGCACACAGTCTTATAATGGTCCTACTACATTGTTGCCACTGGGTCGTATCATGAATACTCCCCTTTCAGCGTGATACCCATGTCCTTACACCTCTCCCTTTCATTCTCTTCACCACTTTATTTATCCCTGTCTTCATCCTTCTGCTTCTCCATCATTTATGAGTTAAAGTGCGTTGGGGAGTGATAGAAGGAGGATTATGGCACCAGAGATGTCCTCCCAACTCCCCCTCCCCTTCCTTCCTCCCTCCATCTCCTTCCCCCTCCATCTCCTCCTCCCTCCATCTCCTCACCCCTTCCTTTCTCTGTTTCCTCCCCCTTTCCTCCCTCCATCTCCATCTCCTCCACCCACCCTCATCTCCTTACCCCTTCCTTCATCTCCTCCCCCTTTCCTCCCTCCATCTCCATCTCCTCCTCCCTCCATCTCCATCTCCTCCTCCCTTCCTCCATCTCCTTACCCCTCTCTCGCTCCCTCCCTCCATCTCCTCCCCCCTTCTTCCCTCCATCTCCATCTTCTCCTCCCTTCCTCATCTCCACCCCCCCCTCCATCTCCTTACACCTTCCTCCCTCCATCTCCTTCTCCTGTCCTCTATATCTATCTTGTTCCTGTAGACTCCTATTCTCCCTCCATCCCTCTGTATCGGTAAAGGTGCATGTGGGTGATAGTGAGGGATGAGTTGTGCTCTGAAGTGAAGTTCAGCTCGTTTCATGTTAAAGTTTAATGTTGCCTGTAGCGACGCTGGCAGCCATTCACCTTAATATTTAATGCAGCAATTAGAAAGGTTATGGTGGTGCTACTGTGCACATCGATTACACTCTCTGTTTTCCCCTCTCTCTCTATCTCACACTGAGATGTGTTGTTAGCCAGTGCTTGTAGGCTTGTTGTTTTACATTTTTGAGGTCAAATACAGAATGTACTGTGGCAATGACTTGATTATTGAGGTCAAATACAGAATGTACTGTAGAAATGACTTGATTATAGAGGCCAAATACAGAAGCAACAAATGCAGAATGTACTGTTGAATGAGCCAAATTGTAAGCTACGATGGTATGAAGGCCTGCTACGAAGGCCTGCTACCGACCCCCCTCAGCTCCCAGCTGTGCCCTGGACACCATCTGTGAATTGATCGCTCCCCATCTAGCTTCAGAGTTTGTTCTGTTGGGTGACCTAAACTGGGATATGCTTAACACCCCGGCAGTCCTACAATCTAAGCTTGATGCCCTCAATCTCACACAAATCATCAAGGAACCCACCAGGTACAACCCTAAATCCGTAAACATGGGCACCCTAATAGACATTATCCTGACCAACTTGCCCTCCAAATACACCTCTGCTGTCTTCAATCAAGATCTCAGCGTTCACTGCCTCATTGCCTGCATCCGCCACGGGTCCACGGTCAAACGACCACCCCTCATCACTGTCAAACGCTCCCTAAAACACTTCTGCGAGCAGGCCTTTCTAATCGACCTGGCCCGGGTACCCTGGAAGGATATTGACCTCATCCCGTCAGTTGAGGATGCCTGGTCATTCTTTAAAAGTTATTTCCTCACCATATTAGACAAGCATGCTCCGTTCAAAAAATGCAGAACCAAGAACAGATATAGCCCTTGGTTCACTCCAGACCTGACTGCCCTCGACCAGCACAAAAACATCCTGTGGCGAACTGCAATAGCATCGAAGAGCCCCCGCGATATGCAACTGTTCAGGGAAGTCAGGAACCAATACACGCAGTCAGTCAGGAAAGCAAAGGCCAGCTTTTTCAAGCAGAAATTTGCATCCTGTAGCTCTAACTCCAAAAAGTTCTGGGATACTGTAAAGTCCATGGAAAACAAGAGCACCTCCTCCCAGCTGCCCACTGCACTGAGGCTAGATAACACGGTCACCACTGATAAGTCCGTGATAATCGAAAACTTCAACAAACATTTCTCAATGGCTGGCCATGCCTTCCTCCTGGCGACTCCAACCTTGGCCAACAGCCCCGCCCCCCCCGCTGCTACTCGCCCAAGCCTCCCCAGCTTCTCCTTTACCCATATCCAGATAGCAGATGTTCTGAAAGAGCTGGAAAACCTGGACCCATACAAATCAGCTGGGCTTGACAATCTGGACCCCCTATTTCTGAAACTGTCCGCCACCATTGTCGCACCCCCTATTACCAGCCTGTTCAACCTCTCCTTCGTATCATCTGAGATCCCCAAGGATTGGAAAGCTGCCGCTGTCATCCCCCTCTTCAAAGGGGGAGACACCCTGGACCCAAACTGTTACAGACCTATATCCATCCTGCCCTGCCTAGCTAAGGTCTTCGAAAGCCAAGTCAACAAACAGATCACTGACCATCTCGAATCCCACCGTACCTTCTCCGCTGTGCAATCCGGTTTCCGACCCGGTCACGGGTGCACCTCAGCCACGCTCAAGGTACTAAACGATATCATAACCGCCATCGATAAAAGACATTACTGTGCAGCCGTCTTCATCGACCTGGCCAAGGCTTTCGACTCTGTCAATCACCATATTCTTATCGGCAGACTCAATAGCCTCAGTTTTTCTAATGACTGCCTTGCCTGGTTCACCAACTACTTTGCAGACAGAGTTCAGTGTGTCAAATCGGAGGGCATGTTGTCCGGTCCTCTGGCAGTCTCTATGGGGGTACCACAGGGTTCAATTCTCGGGCCGACTCTTTTCTCTGTATACATCAATGATGTTGCTCTTGCTGCGGGCGATTCCCTGATCCACCTCTACGCAGACGACACCATTCTGTATACTTCCGGCCCTTCCCTGGACACTGTGCTATCTAACCTCCAAACGAGCTTCAATGCCGTACAACACTCCTTCCGTGGCCTCCAACTGCTCTTAAACGCTAGTAAAACCAAATTTATGCTTTTCAACCGTTCGCTGCCTGCACCCGCACGCCCGACTAGCATCACCACCCTGGACGGTTCCGACCTAGAATATGTGGACATCTATAAGTACCTAGGTGTCTGGCTAGACTGCAAACTCTCCTTCCAGACTCATATCAAACATCTCCAATCCAAAATCAAATCTAGAGTCGGCTTTCTATTCCGCAACAAAGCCTCCTTCACTCACGCCGCCAAACTTACCCTAGTAAAACTGACTATCCTACCGATCCTCGACTTCGGCGATGTCATCTACAAAATAGCTTCCAATACTCTACTCAGCAAACTGGATGCAGTTTATCACAGTGCCATCCGTTTTGTTACTAAAGCACCTTATACGACCCACCACTGCGACCTGAATGCCCTAGTCGGCTGGCCCTCGCTACATGTTCGTCGTCAGACCCACTGGCTCCAGGTCATCTACAAGGCTATGCTAGGTAAAGTGCCGCCTTATCTCAGTTCACTGGTCACGATGGCTACACCCACCCGTAGCACGCGCTCCAGCAGGTGTATCTCACTGATCATCCCTAAAGCCAAAACCTCATTTGGACGCCTTTCCTTCCAGTTCTCTGCTGCCTGCGACTGGAACGAATTGCAAAAATCTCTGAAGTCGGAGACTTTTATCACCCTCAACAACTTAAAAAATCTGCTATCCGAGCAGCTAACCGATCGCTGCAGCTGTACATAGTCCATCTGTAAACTACCCACCCAATTTACCTACCTCACCCCCATACTGCTTTTATTTATTTACTTTTCTGCTCTTTTGCACACCAGTATCTCTTCTTGCACATGATCATCTGATGATTTATCACTCCAGTGTTAATCTGCTAAATTGTAATTATTCGATTTATTGCCTACCTCATGCCTTTTGCACACATTGTATATAGATTCTCTTTTTTCTACCATGTTATTGACTTGTTTATTGTTTACTCCATGTGAAACTCTGTGTTGTTGTCTGTTCACACTGCTATGCTTTATCTTTGTCACGACTTCTACCGAAGTCGTTGCCTCTCCTTGTCCGGGCGGTGTTCGGCGGTCGACTTCACCGGTCTTCTAGCCATCATCGATCCATTTTTCATTTTCCATTGGTTTTGTCTTGTCTTCCCACACACCTGTTGTCAATCCCATTCATTACCTGTTGTGTATTTAACCCTCTGTTTCCCTTCATGTGTTTGTCAGAGATTGTTCGTTGTCAAGTGTTGTGTTAATTGTGTATAGGTGTGCGACGGGTCTTCGTACCCAGATTTGTTTTATATTTTTTCCGTGAGTGTTATGGAGCAGATTTCTGGGACTTTAATTAAAGTACTCCATTCTACACTCTATTTGACTCTCCTGCGCCTGACTTCCTCTGCCACTTATACACGCCATTGTGACAATCTTGGCCAGGTCGCAGTTGCAAATGAGAACTTGTTCTCAACTAGCCTCCCTGGTTAAATAAAGGTGAAATAAAAAAATAAAATAAAAAAGGCCAGATCAGTAATTTAGCCAAGACACCAGGGTTAACATCCCTACTCTTACAATAAGTGCCATGGGGTCTTTAGTGACCCCAGAGAGTCAGGGCACCCGTTTAATGTCCCATCGAAAGACGCACCCTACACAGAACAATGTCCCCAATCACTGCCCTGGGGCATTGGGTAAAAAAAAATTGACCAGAGGAAAGACTGCCTCCTACTGGTCATCCAACACCACTTCCAGCAGCATCTGGTCTCCCATCCAGGGAAAGGGGGATACCTAGTCAGTTGTACAACTGAATGCATTCAACTGAAATGTGTCTTCCGCATTTAACCCAACCCTTCTGAATCAGAGAGTTGCGGGGGGCTGCCTTAATCGACATCCACATCATCAGCTACTGACCAGGACCAACCCTGCTTAGCTTCAGATACAAGTCAGCAGTGGGATGGAAGGTGGTAAGCTGCTCTTCCAACTGTATTTCCATCTGAGTGAAACTATGGGGTGTTATGCATCTTCATCTTTGTAAAACTCTCCTTCACATTTCCATCATAGTACCTACAGTACAGTGCCAGTGTACATACCTACAGTACAGTGCCATCAGAAAGTATTCACACCCCTTGACTTCACATATTGTTGTGTAACAGCATGCATTTAAAATTGATTAAATTACGATGTTTCTGTCACTAGCCTACACACACAGTATCCCGTAATGCCAAATTGGAATTGTTTTTCTGAATTTTTACAAATGAATACAAAATAAAAAGTTGAAATATCTGGAGTCAATAAGTATTCATCCCCTTTGTTATGGAAACGCCTAAATAAGTTCAGGAGTAAAAATGTGCTTAACAAGTCACATAATAAGTTGCATGGACTAACTCTGTGTGCAGTAATAGTATTTAACATGATTTTTGAATGACTACCTCCTCTCTGTATCCCACACACACACCTCTCTGTATCCCACACATCTGTAAGGTCCCTCAGTTGAGCAATGCATTTCAAACACAGATTCATCCACAAACACCAGGGAGGTTTTCCTATGCCTAGCAAAGAAGGGCACCTATTGGTAGATGGGTAAAAAAAGCAGACAATGAGCAAGGTGAAGTTATTAATTACACTTTGGATGGTGTGTCAATACACCCAGTCACTACAAAGATACAGGCGTCCATCCTAAATCAGTTGCCGGAGAGGAAGGAAAGCGCTCAGGGATAAAAAATAAAAAACTGTTACAGAGTTTAATGGCTGTGTTAGGAGAAAACTGAGGATGGATCAACAACATTGTAGTTACTCCACAATATAACCTAATTGACAGAGTGAAAAGAAGGAAGCAATTAACTTTTTGTCCAGGAAAACCTGGTCCAGTCTGTTTTCCACCCGACACCGGGAGATGAATTCACCTTTCAGCAGAACAATAACCTAAAACACAAGGCCAAATCTACACTGGTAGTGTCTTACTAAGACAGTGAATGTTCCTGAGAGGCCGAGTTACAGTTTTGACTTAAATCTGCTTGAAAATATCTGGCAAGACTTGAAAATGGCTGTTTAGCGATGATCAACAACTAATTTGACAGAGCTTGAATAAAAATAAATAATGGGCAAATATTGTACAAGCCAGATGTGCATAGCACTTAGAGACTTACCCAGAAAGACTGTAGTCGCTGCCAAATGTGATTCTAACATGTATTGACTCATTGGTGTGAGTACTTATTTAAATGAGATACACTACGTGACCAAAAGTATGTGGACAGCTGCTCGTCGAATATCTCATTCTAAAATCATTGGCATTCATATGGAGTTGGTCCTCCCTTTGCTGCTATAACTGTCTCCACTCTTCTGGGAAGGCTTTCCACTAGATGTTGAAACATTGCAGCGAGGACTTTCTTCAATTCAGCCACAAGAGCATTAGTGAGGTCGGGCACTTATGTTGGGCGATTAGGCCCGCAGTCGGTGTTCCATTTCATCCCAAAGGTGTTCAATGGGGTTGAGGTCAGGGCTCTGTGCAGGTCAGTGAAGTTCTTCCACACCGATCTCGACAGACCATTTCTGTATGGACCTTACTTTGTGCACGGGGGCATTGTCATGCTGAAACTGCTGCCACAAAGTTGGAAGCATAGAATGGTCTAGAATGTCATTGTATGCTGTAGCATTAAGATTTCCCTTCACTGGAACTAAGGGGCCTAGCCCGAACCATGAAAAACAGCCCCAGATCTTTATTCCTTCTCCACCAAACTTTACAGTTGGCCCTATGCATTGTCCATTGGGGCAGGAAGCGTCTTCCTGGCATCCGCCAAACACAGATTCGTACATTGGACTGCCAGATGGTGAAGTGTGATTCATCAACTGTCCGGTGTCCCCGCACTTGACTCTGGTCCGGCACCCCCTGTATATATTGTTATTTTTTACTGCTCCTTTTTAATTACTTGTTTTTTTAAATCTCTTATTCTTATCCGTAATTTTGAAACTGCACTGTTGGTTAGGGGCTCATAAGTAAGCATTTCACTGTAAGGTTTACACCTGTTGTATTCGGCGCATGTGACTAATACAATTTGATTTGATCACTCCAGAGAATGCGTTTCCACTGCCAATGGCGGAGTCCAATGGCGGAGAGCTTTACACCACTCCAGCCGACACATGGCATTGCGCTAGGTGATCTTAGGCTTATGTGCAGCTGCTCGGCCATGGAAACCCATTTCATGAAGCTCCCGATGAGCAGTTCTTCTGCTGACGTTGCTTCCAGAGGTAGTTTGGAACTCAATAGTGGGAACAGAGGATTTTTACGCACTACGCGTTTCAGCACTCGGCGGTACAGTTCTGTGCGCTTGTGTGGCCTACCACTTCGCGGCTGAACTGTTGTTGCTCCTAGACGTTTCCACTTCACAATAACAGCATTTACTGATGGCCGGGGCAGCTCTAGCGGGGCAGAAATTTGAGAAACTGACATCCTATGACTTGCCATGTTGAAGGCCATTCTACTGCCAATGTTTGTCTATGGAGATTGCATAGATGTGTGCTAGTTTTTTAAAAACCTGTCTGCAACGGGTGTGGCTGAAATAACCAAATCCGCTAATTTGAAGGGGTCCACATACTTTTTTTATATAGTGTATTTCTGTATTTTATTTTCAATAAATGTGCAAAAATGTCTAAAAACATGTTTTCACTTTGTCATTACGGACTATTGTGTGTAGATGGGTGACGGAAAACATTTTTTTAAATCCATTTTTGAATTCCGGCTGTAACACAACAAATTGTGTAATAAGTAAATGTAAAGGCTGTCGCTTTCCTCATCCTCGGATGAGGTGAGGAGAGAAGGATCCTCAGACCAAAACGCAGGCTTTGGGAAATAAGCCATCTTTATTAAACAACGATGATGGCAAACACGAAACGAAACAAAACACTTTCAAACTACAAAATAACAAAACGACGTTGACGAAACCTGAACATAAACTTACATAACTAAACATAAACTTACGTACAGGAAACAGACGACATCGAAACGAAAACGAAACAAACAAACGCTACAGTCCAGTGTGGTACGAACAAACATACTGACACAGGAGACAATCACCCACAAACAAACAGTGAGAATGCCCTACCTAAATATGACTCTTAATTAGAGGCAAACGCAAACCACCTGCCTCTAATCAAGAGCCATACCAGGCAAACCGAAACCAACATAGAAACAGATAACATAGAATGCCCACCCAACCTCACGTCCTGACCAACTAACACACAAAAACTAACATAAATAGGTCAGGAACGTGACAGTACCCCCCCCACAAGGTGCGAACTCCGGACGCACCAGCACAAAGCCTAGGGGAGGGTCTGGGTGGGCATCTAACCACGGTGGTGGCTCAGGCTCCGGGCGCGGTTCCCACCCCACCATAATCCATCCTAGCCCCCTCCCTTCAAGAATGTCCACCCTCTTACTTCCCCCACAAAATCCTCCTAATAACATATCTAATAATGACAATACCGGGACAGAAAGATAAACCAAGACAGAGGGATAGATAAGACTATAGAGGTAGATAAAGATAGAGAGGGAGATCAGGATAGAAGGGCAGCTCCGGACAGAGAGACAGCTCTGGACTGATGGGCAGTTCTGGGTATCTAGCCTTTTCAGGCTGAAGGGCAGCTCATGGCTGACTGACGACTCTCGATGCTCATGGCTGGCTGACGGCTCTCGACGCTCATGGCAGGCTGACGGCTCTCGACGCTCATGGCAGGCTGACGGCTCTCGACGCTCATGGCAGGCTGACGGCTCTCGACGCTCATGGCAGGCTGACGGCTCTCGACGCTCATGGCGCTCTGACGGCTCTGGCTGCTCATGGCGCTCTGACGGCTCTGGCTGCTCATGGCGCTCTGACTGCTCATGGCGCTCTGACGGCTCTGGCTGCTCATGGCGCTCTGACGGCTCTGGCAGATCCTGTCTGGTTGGCGGCTCTGGCAGATCCTGTCTGGTTGGCGGCTCTGGCAGATCCTGTCTGGTTGGCGGCTCTGGCAGATCCTGTCTGGTTGGCGGCTCTGGCAGATCCTGTCTGGTTGGCGGCTCTGGCAGATCCTGTCTGGTTGGCGGCTCTGGCAGATCCTGTCTGGTTGGCGGCTCTGGCAGATCCTGTCTGGCTGACGGCTCTAGCGGCTCCTGTCTGGCTGACGGCTCTAGCGGCTCCTGTCTGGCTGACGGCTCTGTAGGCTCATGGCAGACGGGCGGCTTTGCAGGCTCATGGCAGACGGGCGGCTTTGCAGGCTCCTGGCAGACGGATGGCTCAGACGGCGCTGGGGAGACGGATGGCTCAGATGGCGCTGGGGAGACGGATGGCTCAGATGGCGCTGGGGAGACGGATGGCTCAGATGGCGCTGGGGAGACTGATGGCTCAGATGGCGCTGGGGAGACGGATGGCTCTGGCCGGATATGGCGCACTGTAGACCTGGTGCGTGGTGCCGGAACTGGAGGCACCGTGCTAATGACAAGCACCTTCCTACTAGTGCGGGGAGCAGGAACAGGGCACACTGTATTCTCAAAGCCTACTCTATCCCTGATGCGTGGTACCGGCACTGGTGACGCCGGGCTGAGGACAAGCACATCAGGATTAGTAGGGGGAGAATATACAGTGTGTATAGGGCTCTGGAGACGCACTGGTAGCTTAGTGCGTGGGGCCGGAACTGGAGGCACCGGGCTAGATACACGCACTACAGGGAGAGTGCGTGGAGGAGGAACAGGGCTCAGGATACGCACTGGTAGCCTAGTGCGTAGTGTATACACTGTAGGTACTAGGCTGGGGCGGGGAGGTGGTGCCGGAAATACCGGACCGTGGAGGCGTACTGGCACTCTTGAGCATTGAGCTTGCCCAACCTTACCTGGTTGAATACTCCCGGTTGCCCGACCAGTGCGGGGAGGTGGAATAACCCGCACCGGGCTATGTAGGCGAACCGGGGAAACCATGCGTAAGGCAGGTGCCATGTATGCCGGCCCGAGGAGACGCACTGGAGACCAGACGCGTTGAGCCGGCCTCATGACACCTGGCTCAATACTCAATCTAGCCCTACCAGTGCGGGGAGGTGGAATAACCCGCACTGGGCTATGCACTCGTACAGGAGACACCGTGCGCTCTACTGCGTAACACGGCGCCTGCCCGTACTCCCGCTCTCCACGGTAAGCCTGGGAAGTGGGCGCAGGTCTCCTACCTGCCCTTGGCCCACTATCTCCTAGCCCCCCCCCAAGAAATTTTTGGGAATTACTTACGGGCTTTTTCGGCTTCCGTGCCAGACGCGTTCCCTCATAGCTCCGGTTCCTCTCCCAGGTAGCCTCTGCTCTCCTCAATGCCTCCACCTGTTCCCATGGGAGGCGATCCCTCCCAGCCAGGATCTCCTCCCAAGTGTAGCAACCCTTTCCATCCAAAACATCGTCCCATGTCCATTGCTCCTTTCTCTCCTGTCCCTTACTCCGTTTCGTTTTCCTTTGCCGCTTGGTCTTAGCTTGTTGGTGGGTGATTCTGTAACGGGTGACGCTCTCCTCATCCTCGGATGAGGTGAGGAGAGAAGGATCCTCAGACCAAAACGCAGGCTTTGGGAAATAAGCCATCTTTATTAAACAACGATGATGGCAAACACGAAACGAAACAAAACACTTTCAAACTACAAAATAACAAAACGACGTTGACGAAACCTGAACATAAACTTACATAACTAAACATAAACTTACGTACAGGAAACAGACGACATCGAAACGAAAACGAAACAAACAAACGCTACAGTCCAGTGTGGTACGAACAAACATACTGACACAGGAGACAATCACCCACAAACAAACAGTGAGAATGCCCTACCTAAATATGACTCTTAATTAGAGGCAAACGCAAACCACCTGCCTCTAATCAAGAGCCATACCAGGCAAACCGAAACCAACATAGAAACAGATAACATAGAATGCCCACCCAACCTCACGTCCTGACCAACTAACACACAAAAACTAACATAAATAGGTCAGGAACGTGACAGTAAAGGCATAGGAATAGTTTCTAAAGGCACTTTGGACTCCTGAAAAGGGTAGGGAACGTAGACTGTCCGTACACTCCAAACGGGTGTAAAATGGGAAATCAAGATGTGTGCCAAATAACCTAAATTTAGCCCATTTAAAATGTCTGCGGTTTTGGTGAGTGTATCCATTGTGGGTAGAGGTAGTGTGTGTGTGTGTGTGGTACGGTTTTAAAAGCGGAGTGGAAATACTGCTCCCCCTGTCGCCATTAGAGCTTCAGGTTTTTATTCAGCTGTGTGTGTGTGTGTGTGTGTGTGTGTGTGTGTGTGTGTGTGTGTGTGTGTGTGTGTGTGTGTGTGTGTGTGTGTGTGTTCAGGCTTTATTAGGCTTCAGCAGTGTTTGGACAGCCAGAAGAGCCAAACTAATAGGAGAGAATGATGCAGAAATGAACAAAGAGGTCTCTGGGCTTGCTCCTCTTCTAGCTCTTTCACATTCTGACTTTCTCTCTATCTATCACTCTCCTATACACACACACGCTCCCTCTCTTTCTCTCTCCATCTCTCCTCCTTGCTTTTTCTCTCTTCCATCAACCAAAGACACGTTGCTTTCTCAGCTGTAGCTGTCAAACAAGCCAATCGTTCCTACTCTAATTTCTCTCTTCTTTTTACATTTCTACAAAGCTCTTCGACTCAGCAGGAGAAGCTTTTAAGTCAGTGATTGCTCCTCCATGGTAATGCCTCTTTCTTTTAGTCCAAATCTGTTTCCGTCTCTCTCGCTTTCTCTATGGGGTTAGGTACAGTAGGACTCCTAGCTTTAATGGTTACAGAGGTGAATAGAAATGCTCAATGTGATCTAGGACTGACCTCATTTAGTCGACTAGTCAATTGTTTGGTCGATAGGCTGTTGACCGACAGAGATTTCTTTAGTCAAGCAGTAAAAAAAGAAGTATCATGGTGGACTGATCCATTATGGAGGCTATGGGGATGGCACAGTCCATCAGTCTAAGACATGTGCTCCTGGCATTTTATATGGTTATATTACATAAGAAGAGTGATGCAACACTAATAAACATAATATTATTTTATAACAAATGCGCTTTCTCCCGCGTTGGATAGTGGTCGCTGTCCACGGTTCTGAAACACATCAGTGCGCTGTTGAGTTGAAACCCCAATTTAATTAGGTATATAATCAATAGCCTACCTGTTAAATGTGCATCTACAGAAATTCAACAGATCCTGCTTCTGTTGCCTGTTTGAATGTTTGTTTATTAGCCTACTGATTCCGTGAGCACCAATCGTCACGCAACCACATGTCAAGCAAACAATTATTAATCATTTGGTATTATTAATCATTTATCATTTACACCGTTCCAAATTGTCAGGAAATGTAATTTATAATAATAATAACCCTCCTTTTCCCTTTAACTCCTTATTGTTATTACAACTATTATTATGATCATTATAATAATAAGTCATGTCATTATCATTACTAGGCTTAGTATAGCAGCGTTATATAAACACCATCAAGCTGTAGGCCAAAGAGCACATCCTGTTTAGCTTTTCTATGGAACCTTTATTTAACTAGGCAAGTCAGTTTAGAACAAATTATTATTTACAATGACGGCCTAGGAACGGTGGGTTAACTGCCTTATTCAGGGGCAGAAGGACAGATTTTTACCTTGTCAGCTCGGGGATTCAATCTAGCAACCTTCTGGTTACAGGCCTGAAGCTCTAACCACTGCCACCCTGTAACTTACTTAGGCCTATTTCAATATTTACAGTATATAGGCTACTGTATCAATTAATCAGTTAATCATTCATATCATCACACAGCATATGAGTCATTCATGATTTGAAATGAAATCAAGAATTTTAGTTTTAAAATAACAAAGCAACCATTGAATAATTAGCGTAAATAACAAATAGGCCTAAACCGTAACATTTCTGAAATTGCATTCACAAATGAATGCGACTGTTTTTAGTCTTTGCTGTAATAAAAGCTTCACAATAAAAAACAAAAAACTTCACAACAGACTCTCTGGTATGCTTATAATTTATTTAAAGTTGTTTACGTTGTTCCAAACGGGCAGAGTTTTTTTATTTGAATCTATCAGCACCTGTTCGGCACACGTAATATGCACTCAGCGCTTGATCCTTACCTTATTATTCTTGATCTCCAGTATTTTCCACACATCTGACTTTCCCTTTACATCGGACTTTCCCTTTACATCCTGAGCAACCAGTAAACATTTCCCCGTTTCAAGTTTATTTGTCACGCCCTCTGCATCCATTTTGCTGTCACGTGTTAAGGTGTACAGAGTTTGTTATAACCAATTTATTGATGTGATTCTGATATGCTATAGGTCAGGCCCTATTCGTTACATGCATGAGATGCATAAGTGTGTCACGTAAAGAGAGCAAGGAAATAGGGAATATTTTTCCTAAACGAATTAGGGATTTTGGTAAGCATAACTTTTAATTCAGAAATGGCTGTAATTATGTTGCAGCTCCAGCAACACGGACAGCGTGATACACGCTGTTGATGTTCTGTGGTGGTCGCTGCAGCAGAGAGGAGAGAGAACGGGTGCTAGTCACAGTCACTCGCTGTCTCTTTTTATTAATTAACACAGCGCAGCAAGTCTGAGCCAGACCCGGCACAATCGAATAAATTGCGGTCGGACTCCCACTAGTCATTTGTGTGTCTTAATTATTTCATCAAAAAGTTTGCTTAAAGCATCAGACAAGCTCAATGCATACAGTCGATTTGATTAAAACACATAGGATGTGTCCATTATATGTAAAAATGCTAATTTAAAAAATTTGACCAATCGATTGGTCAAAAGAACAGACGACTCATGGTCGGCTAACATTTTTTTTTAGTCGGGGCCAGCCCTAATGTGATCCGAGAGAAGTTACAACTGTGTTTGCCCTATCTCTCTCTGTTCTTTCTCCCTTTCCCTCTCCAGTTCTTTTTACCATTTTCTACCTCCCTTTCTTCCCCTCTGTCTCGGGCCCCAGATATGCTCTACCTGTTCTCTCCTCAGGGAAGATTTGATTGTTGAAGGAACTCAACCGAAAGTAACACTAAAAAGTTTTTATCTTTGGAAATCAACCAAAGTTGTTCCTATTTTAATTTGAATGGTTTTGAGTTAAAAAAAAATCTGTTATCAGAGCGTCGTCCTGTGACGTTTTGAAGGTGGGAAGCAGAGAAACAGAGGAGCGAGGTGAGTTTGGCTTACAGGCATGGCCGTAATTAGTAGGCAATACCCCAGTGAAGCAGTGCTGTGGACTGGGAGGGTTTCAAGGTGCTTGGTCTAACTCACACTCATTTGTCTCACACCCACTCATAGATGGGGCTAACACTCTTTGTTATGCTTTGTACTTTTCAAAGTTGATGCTCAATCCTGACGTTTTAAAGATGAGTTTTGGAGTAGCCTACTCAGTTTGTAATGTGTGACTCTAGAAATTAAAGTGTGTTCAATCATAGAGTTAGCCCTCCATATTTAATATGCTTTGATTAGGTTGCCAACCATTAAGATGAGGTGCGATGTTGGAGACTGGTCACTACTTTGACCTTCATCTCTTCTGATGACCTCTCTCTACCTTCATTGTTTCACTCTCACCCATCAAACATTCACCCCCCATCCACATGAAATCATCTTTCTCCGTTTGCTTTGCGACACATCCATAATTCATACCTCCTTTTCTTTCTTCTCTCTTCTTTCACACCCCCTTCACCTATCTGTGCAACAGCTGTTGAGGGAGCGAGACGTGCAGAGTTGCAGTGTATGCTCTGTTACCATGGTGATTTAGGAGGGCCCCTGAATAGGATCCCTAATGAGGGGCCCTAACAAGGTGGAAACGGGGTGTGAAACGAGGGCTGTAGTCGATCTATCATGTCAGGTGGAATTTAAAGTTAAAGATGATAGCTCTCTGCTGTAGTTCATCAGGTGGAATTTAAAGTTAGATGATTACACTCTGCTGTAGTTCATCAGGTGGAATGTGATTTAAAAAAATATTTTGGGGGATTCAACCTTTATTTGAAGGGTTAGTCATGTTGTCACATACTGTAAAACTTCAATTAATAGCTTGGGCGTTTATTTGCATAAATCACTGAACACAAAATATGCTTATTAGAGACAGGCTTCTATTTGAACCAGGCGTCTATTTCCTTTAATGCACACAGCTTTTGCTCATTTGCATAGTTTATTTTTTTTTCTCCAGCATTCACTTCCGCAGTTTGAATCCATTTCTTCATTCCCTGCCCTAATGTGCTATCATTTACACACTGTCACGTTTCTTTTGTCTTAGTATGCCTCTATTTCCGAAGAAGAAAAACCGTCCTTGACAGAATAATTATTCTCCTCTTAGACAGAGCATTTTAGTCAGTTCTTACATGCACCACTAGAGGGCAATCAGTCGATTTTTGGGGGTCTGTACTCCTGAAGGTGTTGACTGTTTTTTTCTGCTAGCCAGTTAGCTAGCAATTCTCAGCTGTTAGCACAGAGATAGATAAAGGACTCACCATTCGTATCTGTGCCATTATGGCATCTGTGACTGCATAGGCAGCGCCATTGAGGCTAGCACGTTTCCCTGAGCAGCGATGTAATATCTGGGCGAGAGTATCTGCTGGCACGTTTCCCTGAGCAGCGATGTAATATCTGGGCGAGAGTATCTGCTGGCGTCGTACTTGACTGCCGGTTCTCCCTGGTAGTTTAGTAACAGTTTACTCATTAGCTTTGATTTGTTTGTTCTTCGGCTGTTTTTCGTTAAGGGCTCCCGAGTGGTGCAGCGGTCTAAGGCACTGCATCACAGTGCTAGAGGTGTCACTACAGACCCTGGTTCGATTCCAGGCTGTATCACAACTGGCTATGATTGGGAGTCCCATAGGGTGGCACACAATTGGCCCAGCGTTGTCCGGCTTAAGTAACCTTGTCAAATAAAAAGTGTTTATTTCTGTCAACTTTTCTGCCTGTTTTGTCAATTTTTAGGCCTACTGGAGTTTTGTGCTTTTTACAACCTTGGCTTATTAGTGCTAGCTATCTTGCTAGTTCGCTGTTAGCCTACCTCTGAGTCTGGACTGCGCTGCTGTGATCACCTGCCTGGATTCTTCCTCCGATCGCTGGCCTTCCTGGTGCCCTGACTCACCTCTGGGTTAATGCCTTCGGAATTTCTATATGTTGGAATTCCCCTGCCATACCTCCCTCTGGAATACCTATCTGCCTACCCTCTTTGACTCTCCCTTGGCCTGGTGTAGCTCCCACCTCCCCCCTGCTTATTCGCTGGCTAGCTCTACGGCCTCTCCCCTTTAGCGCTTCTCTCCCTGGCTCTCGCTCTACTAACCCAGCTTCCACTCTTTTGGGCCTCAGCCATCAATCTCATTAAGTCTCCACTCTCCCTTTGTTTTTGCTCGGCCGGTAAAGGTTGTTTTTCAGACTGTGGGTTCTAGTGCTGGCTGGTTTAGAGTAGGCTAGTTGGGCTCTGGCTTGCTGCTTTGCCAAACGTTGTAGTTTTTGTGTGGATTTATCTGACGTTTTATTGGATTTAAATCACTGTCACGCTGCTGCCCACTGGCTACTCTCTGTTCCTGCTGTTTGTGCTCTGCCCTGGATTACAATGGTTTCCCCCTCCCTGTTTTTCCCAGACCAAATACTACTCCCCCCATGAATAATACCTATCGGCTATACTCTGATGTACCCACTATGCATCCTAACATAGACGCTGCTGCCTGCATGGTGGCTCACGTCTCGACTAGTCTGTGAACTGTGTTACTGGTAGCAACATTAACTCTCTCTGGTCTCACTCGCGCACTTCTCACAAGACATCATCTTGTACTGTAAACCATGACTAACTACGCCCCCTTCAACCTACCACTATCCATAAACTCACTTCTCTGCCTCACAATAATAACTTTGCTCTCCTCAACACTGGATCAATGAACAACAAAGCCCCCTTGCTCCATTAACTAATATTTGACAACAAGCTATACTTCCTCATCCTAACCGAAACTTGGTAACAACCTGGTGATTTATTTTCTCTTAACCAACCTACTCCCACTGGTTATACCTGCTTGTGTCACCCCCACTCCACCGTCCGTGGTGGCGGCCTCGTTGTACTGTATAACTCCAAAGTATCTCTACTGTCTTCCTCATTTGCCTACAAATCATCTTGCTCCATGACAACTATTCTCGTGGTACCGTCCTCCTAAAGCTAATGAATCATTCCTGTCTGAGATATCTGAACTGCTCCACATTTCTGACTCACTCTCCCCCCTCTTACTGTTTCTTGGCGATATGAATATTCAGGTGGACTCAAACTCAAAACTTGCCTCTGATTTCATTGCTGTTCTGGACTGTATTACCCAACATGTCAATTTTCCCACTTGCATCAAGGGACACATACTAGACCTAGTCTGGTCTGTTGGCCTCAACCTAACTCATATTTCCCCCTCCCTGTTCCCACTGTCTGACCACAAGATCCTTCATTTCTCTCTTACCTCATACTCACCCCACAACACTGACAAAAGCCTCATCTCCTTCCACAACATCAAAGCTGTTGACCCCGTCCAACTCTCTGACGCCATTTGCTCTGCCCCTTGACCAACTCACCTGATGAACTAGCTGCCCCCCTCCAAACTAAACCTGTTTCCTCCTCTCCTTGGTTTACCCCTAAGCTCCGCACCCTGAAGCAAGTTGGCCGCCACGTGGAGCACCTGACCAGGAAGTCTAGGCTCGCTGTCCACGCTGAGGCTGTAACGATCGTCTGTTGAAGAAGGTGTGGACCAAAGCGCGTGGTAAGTGGTCATGCTTTTTTAATTAAAACTGAACACTGAGACAAAATAACAAAAATAGAACAACACGAAACAGTTCTGTCTGGTGCAGACACAAAACAGAAAACAACTACCCACAAAAACCATGTGGGAAAAAGCTACCTAAGTATGGTTCTCAATCAGAGACAACGATAGACAGCTGCCTCTGATTGCGAACCACACCTGGCCAAACAACAAAGAAATACAAAACATCGAAAATTAACATAGAATGCCCACCCAAATCACACCCTGACCAAACCAAAATAGAGACATAAAAAGCTCTCTACGGTCAGGGCGTGACAGTACCCCCCCCCCCTCAAAGGTGCGGACACCGGCCGCAAAACCTGAACCCATAGGGAAGGGTCTGGGTGGGCATTTCTCCGCGGTGGCGGCTATGGTGAGGGACGTAGACCCCGCTCCACCTCTGGCTCGGCCCACTTAGGTGGCGCCTCTAGAGCGGGGACCCTCGCCGCCGACTCCGGACTGGGGACCCTCGTTGCGGGGGCCGGACTGGGCATAGAAAATGAACATAGAATGCCCACCCAAATCACACCCCAACCAAACCAAAATAGAGACATAAAAAGCTCTCTACGGTCAGGGTGTGACAGAGGCCTACAAACTCCACCTCTCCACCTACAGAGATGCCCTCAGTGCTGCAAGGTCCACCGACTTTTCCAACACCATCAATAGCTCCAATAACTCCCAGACTCTGTTCTCCACTGTCAGCAAACTACTTCAGCCAAATGACGACACCTTCTCTACTCCCTCCACTGAAGTCTGCAACTCCTTCCTTCAATTTTTCAAGGACAGAATACCAAAATAAACTCATCAAATACACTACAAAGACACTCCTCTCTTCAACATACTGAGCAGCAACAAACTCAAACCCTTACCCTAAACCTGGTTCGTACCCAACCCTCCCCATACACTGATACAGCACATTCTTCTCCATCGTTTAGCCCACCACTTTCTTTATTCATGTTTTTGTTTAGTCTGATGTTTTGTTTTGACTCCTGTTTTTCTTTACATTTCTACAATTGTATATTGACTTTGGGTCCTTCAAAAGCATTATACAGTGCATTCGGAAAGTATTCAGACCACTTGACTTTTTCAACATTTTGTTACGTTACAGCCTTATTCTAAAATGTATTGTTTTTTCCCTTCAATTTACACACAATACCCCATAATGACAAAGCAAAAACAAGTGTATATAAAAAAAACGGATATCACATTTACATAAGTATTCCAACCCTTTCTTCAGTACTTTGTTGAAGCACCTTTGGCAGTGATTACATCCTTGAGTTTTCTGGGGTATGAATCTACAAGCTTGGCAGATGTGTATTTGGGGAGTTTCTCCCGTTCTTCTCTGCAGATCCTCTCAAGCTCTGTCAGGTTGGATAGGGAGCGTTGCTGCACAGCCATTTTCAGGTCTCTCCAGAGATGTTCGAACGGGCTCAAGTCAGGGCTCTGGCTGGGCCACTCAAGGACATTCAGAGACTTCTCCCAAAGCCACTCCTGCGTTGTCTTGGCTGTGTGCTTAGGGTCGTTGTCCTGTTGGAAGGTGAACCTTCGCCCAGGTCTGAGGTCCTGAGCGCTCTGGAGCATGTTTTCATCACGGATTTCTCTACTTTGCTCCGTTCATCTTTCCCTCAATCCTGACTAGTCTCCCAGTCCCTGCCAATGAAAAACATCACCACAGCATGATGCTATCACCACCATATGTCACCTTAGGGATTGTGCAAGGGCTCCTCCAGAAGTAACCCTTGCCATTCAGGCCAAAGAGTTCAATCATAGTTTCAACAGACCAGAGAATCTTGTTTCTCATGGTCTGAGAGTCCTTACGTGCCTTTTGGCAAACTCCAAGTGGGCTGTCATGTGATGTTTACTAAGGAGTGACTTCTGTCTGGCGACTCTACCATAAAGGCCTGATTGGTGGATTGCTGCCGAGATGGTTGTCCTTCTGGAAGGTTCTCCCATCTCCACAGAGGAACTCTGGACCTCTGTCAGGGTGACCATTGGTCACCTCCCTGACCAAGGCCCTTCTCCACCGATTGCTCAGTTTGGCCGGGCGGCCAGCTCTAGGAGAGTCTTGGTGGTTTTAATCTTCTTCCATTTCAGAATGATGGAAGCCACTGTGTTCTTGGGGACCTTCAATGCTGCAGAAATATTTTGGTACTCTTCTCCAGATCTGGGCCTCGACACAATCCTATCTCGGAGCTCTACGGACAATTCCTTCAACCCCATGGCTTGGTTTTTTCTTTTAAATAAGGTATTTCTGTTGTTATGGGGTCATTATAGGGTGTTGTGTATTCATTTAATCAAATTTTAGAATAAGGTTGTAACATAACAACACGTGGAAAAAGGGAAGAGGTCTGCATACTTTCCGAATGCACTGTAACTCCCATGTATTATTATTTAAAACAAATTATATATTTCACCTTTATTTAACGTCTACATCACCAGAGGAACAGAGGAGGAGTAGGATAAGGGTACGGCTAAAGGCTATAAGAACTGGTCGTCGAGTCCGTTTGGAACAGAGAGTAAAAGGAGCAATTTTCTGTGCGCGGAAGAATAGATTCAAGGCATATTGTACAGACAATGGTATGGTAGGATGTGAATACAGTGGAGGTAAACCTAGGATTTGAGTGACGAGGAGAGAGGTTTTGTCTCTAGAGGCACCAGTTAAGCCAGGTGAGGTGTGGGGGGGGTGGAACAAAATGGCTAGCTAAGGCATATTGAGCTGGGCTGGAGGCTCTACAGTGAAATAAGACAATAATCACTAACCAAAACCGCAATAGACAAGGCATATTGACATTAGGGAGAGGCATGTGTTGCTGAGTGATTATAGGGTCCAGTGAGTAGCTAGGCGAGCTGGAGACATGGCGATTCAGACTACTAGCAGCACGAGGCTAGCAAGCTAGCAGATTGGCCTCCGGGGGACGTCGCAACGGAAGAGCCTGTTGAAACCCCCTCGGAGGGTTACATCGGCAGACCAGTCATGATGGATTGGCGGGGCACCATGTTGGCAGTTAAAGGGTCCAGGCCAATTGGGAAAATAGGTATTGTTGCCCAAGAATTGGCTGATGGACCTCTTTGGCTAGCCGGGAGATGGGCCTATCTCGAGGCTAACTCCAGGCTAACTGGTGCTTGCTTTGGGACAGAGACGTTAGCCAGGAGTAGCCACTCAGATAGCAGCTAGCTAGCTGTGATGATCCGGTGTGAAGGTTCAGAGCTTGAGGTAGGAATCTGGAGATATGGAGATGTGGTGGAGAAAAAGCAGTCCAATATGCTCTGGGTTGATATCACGCTGTGCAGACTGGGAGAAATTGACCGGGCTGAGGCTGGCTGATGTCCGAGTTAATGGTGATGACCGCTAGTAGTGGCTAACTGACTACTAGCTAGTAGCTAGTTAGCTTCTGATGGGGGTTCCGGTTCTAAAGTGTAAAAAATAGCAGCTCCGTACCACATTGGGTGAGGCGGGTTGCAGGAGAGTATGTTCAGTCCGTAGATGGAAATTGAGATAAAAATATAAAAAATATATACGAAATCTATACGAAGAAAACGATACATGGGACGGGACAAGACAAGATTATCTCCATTTTAAAGTATCCAATACATTTTCTTCACGTTTGGCTGGCGACATGACTCCAACTTTGTCATCAGGAGGGATCAGCCAATGAAATTGGAAGTTCCATCCAGTTGACTACATTAAAATGGTGGAAGCTGTCAATGGCGCTGCCCATGCTAATACAGGGTTTTGGCCACTAGAGGCTTCTATTGTTTTCAATGTCTGTTAGCAGCCAATGGCTAGCAGTTTCTTACTTGCGATAAAAATGTATGATTTCCATAATTACTGAATTATCATTACTGAGTCATTACTGAATTATTTAATGTAACAAATCAAACATTAAATATCATAAACAATTCATTTAGACCCGCCGTTTATTTGAAATGGGCGTTTATTTGCTGAAATGTGTGCCGTTGCCCGACTATTAAAAGGGACAGGCGACGATTTGAGACGGCTTTTAATTGAAGTTTTACTGTAATCATAAAGCTCTTTAACAAGAGACCAGGTGTAAAGATTCATGTAGCATTTGAGTGTACTGCTGTTAGTGTTGATTCCATCTCATGGACTGGGACCTGGTTCCATAGTACTTCACACATCCAACAGTTGACAGGTGCAGGGTACAAAACATGGCCTATCAAAGAAATACATATACTTGCTTATTGTTGTATACTGTTGTATGTTTTATTTGCTGTATGCCAGGGAGACTGTTCTCCCACTCTTTTACAGCGCTGGTTCTTGTCTTCACCCTCTGTTGTTGTTCTCCCTCTCTGGTTTGTTGTTCCTAGAGGGCATGCTGTGTGTGTGTGCGTGTGTGTGCGTGTGTGTGCGTGCATATTTTTGTGAGTGTGACGATGAGTATCGCATCCTCCTCTCAGTTCCTTGGAGCCTGTATGTATTGGAGTGTGTTGTTTGTCTAGTTGTGGAGACCACCCTGCAACCTCACCTGTTTTCATTGGTGTTGGTGCTAAATGCCGTTAGCAGCCATGAGCATTACTGAGGACCAAATACCACAGCTACCTGCAATCTCAGCGGAATTCATCACATGCACACACAAACACACCAACAAGATCTCGTAGTTTCATAGTGCTTCGGCTCCGAGCATAACGAGTTTGCGCCCAGTGCTGGGCAATCTTTTTTTGTTGTTGTTTTATTTGCTAAGGAAGGCGTATATTGACATTCTCAGGAGCTTTTCAAATGGAAGTATATTTCTAGTGATCTCTCAGTGTGTGTGGTTCAGTGTCCTGCAGTGTGTGTGTGGTTCAGTGTCCTGCAGTGTGTGTGTGGTTCAGTGTCCTGCAGTGTGTGTGTGGTTCAGTGTCCTGCAGTGTGTGTGGTTCAGTGTCCTGCAGTGTGTGTGGTTCAGTGTCCTGCAGTGTGTGTGGTTCAGTGTCCTGCAGTGTGTGTGGCTCAGTGTCCTGCAGTGTGTGTGTGGCTCAGTGTCCTGCAGTGTGTGTGTGGCTCAGTGTCCTGCAGTGTGTGTGTGTGGCTCAGTGTCCTGCAATGTGTGTGTGTGGCTCAGTGTCCTGCAATGTGTGTGTGTGGCTCAGTGTCCTGCAATGTCTGTGTGTGGCTCAGTGTCCTGCAGTGTGTGTGTGGCTCAGTGTCCTGCAATGTGTGTGTGTGGCTCAGTGTCCTGCAGTGTGTGTGTGTGTGGCTCAGTGTCCTGCAGTGTGTGTGTGGCTCAGTGTCCTGCAGTGTGTGTATGGTTCAGTGTCCTACAGTGTGTTCGTTGCTCAGTGTCTTTCAGTGTGTTCGTTGCTCAGTGTCTTGCAGTGTGTTCGTTGCTCAGTGACTTGCAGTGTGTTCGTGGCTCAGTGTCTTTAAGTGTGTGTGTGGCTCAGTGTCCTGCAGTGTGTGTGTGGCTCAGTGTCCTGCAGTGTGTTCGTTGCTCAGTGTCTTGCAGTGTGTTCGTTGCTCAGTGTCTTGCAGTGTGTTCGTTGCTCAGTGTCTTGCAGTGTGTTCGTTGCTCAGTGTCTTGCAGTGTGTTCGTTGCTCAGTGTCTTGCAGTGTGTTCGTTGCTCAGTGTCTTGCAGTGTGTTCGTTGCTCAGTGTCTTGCAGTGTGTTCGTTGCTCAGTGTCTTGCAGTGTGTTCGTTGCTCAATGTCTTGCAGTGTGTGTGTGGCTCAGTGTCTTGCAGTGTGTTCGTTGCTCAGTGTCCTGCAGTGTGTTCGTTGCTCAGTGTCTTGCAGTGTGTTCGTTGCTCAGTGTCTTGCAGTGTGTTCGTTGCTCAGTGTCTTGCAGTGTGTTCGTTGCTCAGTGTCTTGCAGTGTGTTCGTTGCTCAGTGTCTTGCAGTGTGTTCGTTGCTCAGTGTCTTGCAGTGTGTGTGTGGCTCAGTGTCTTGCAGTGTGTGTGTGGCTCAGTGTCTTGCAGTGTGTGTGTGGCTCAGTGTCCTGCAGTGTGTTTGTTGCTCAGTGTCCTGCAGTGTGTGTGTGGCTCAGTGTCCTGCAGTGTGTGTGTGGCTCAGTGTCCTGCAGTGTGTGTGTGGCTCAGTGTCCTGCAGTGTGTGTGTGGTCCAAGGCAGGCTGCTGCAGGATATGTGATCAAAGCAGCCATGGGGGCCTTATAACGATTTAAACCCTCTACATTAGTCATGTACTGGTAATAATCCAGACTTTATAGGCCTTTGTTCTGTTCGTTGTGTGTTTTTGTGTGTGTGGCTCAGTGTCCTGTGTCCTGCAGTGTCCTGCAGCCACACACACTGTCTGACTGTACTGAACCACAGAGGCTTTGCCGCTCCTCCTTCCAACATCACACAGATCGCCACGGATACCCTATCTCCGTGACAACCCCTGCTGAGCCTTCTCCCCAGTGGGGCCTATCCCATAATATTAGATTTGTATGCATTCCTCTAATGCCGTCTTTAAGCCTCCCTCTCTCCATCCCTCTCTCCGTCTTTTTATCATTATCAGTCTATGGATGGGGTAAGCCTGCTTGCTTATCAGTGTACTAAAGGACACACACACACACACACACACACACACACACACACACACACACACACACACACACACACACACACACACACACACACACACACACACACACACACACACACACACACACACACACACACACACACACACACACACACAATGACACAGCTGTGTGTTGTTGCTGAGCTGTGCTCCTCTCTACATCTGTGGCCAAGGCTGATCATGGTGCCTTGCCTTTTGCAAACATCAACTGTGGTAAGGGCCTTGAACAGATGTGGACTTTGAGGACTTCCACCATTTCACCATTTTTTAGTCAACTGAGTGGGACTTCCTATGGGTTAATGAAGGCTCACATAATTCCATCCAGGTCACGTGAGCAATAATAATGTCACGTGAGCAAACATTCCATTTACATTTGAGTCATTTAGCAGGCACTCTTATCCAGAGCGACTAGGATAAAGTGCCTTGCTCAAGTGCACATCAACTTAGTCGGCTTGGGGATTTGATCCAGCAAGCGACCTTTCGTTCACTGGCCCAACGCTCTTAACCGCTAGGCTACCTGCCGCCCCATTCCATAACTGCAGGTGGCAATAAATCACCAACCTTGGCATTATACCTGTTCAAACAACACCCTCCAGGTGGCAGTATACACCCTTTCAGTTTGTTTACCAACTCATAGAAGTAGTAGAAGAATAAAAATATACTACTTCAAAATGGAGATGACCTCAATGGTGCTGCCCATGCTCACAGACACCATAATGGGAATGATACAATGTCTTAAGTGTCTGTGTGACCTGTACAGTGAATGTCTACCTGCCTACCTCCAGTGTTAATCTGCTAAATTGTAATTACTTTGCTACTATGGTCTACTTATTGCCTTACCTCCTCACGCCATTTGCACACACTATATATAGACTTTCTTTTTTTTCTATTGTGTTATTGACTGTACACTTGTTTATTCCATGTGTAACTCTGTGCTGTTGTTTGTGTCACACTACTTTGCTTTATCTTGGCCAGGTCACAGTTGTAAACGAGGACTTGTTCTCAACTGGCCAACCTGGTTAAATGAAGGTGAAATAAAAAAAAATGGAGGACTACAGGCTAACCATCCCTCTCCTCAGACTCTGTCCTCTCCTACTGGAGAGACCGAGTGGTTCACTACTGTTTATGGAATCCAAGTCGCTTTGGATAAAAGTGTCTGCTAAATTACATACACTGAGTATACCACACATTAGGAACAGCTTCCTAATATTGAGTTGCCCACCCACATGCCCTCAGAACAACCTCAATTTGTCAGAGCATTGACTCTACAAGGTGTCGAAAGTGTTCCACAGGGATGCTGGCCCATATTGTCTCAATGCTTCCCACAGTTGGGTCAAGTTGGCTGTATGTCCTTTGGTTGGAGGACCATTCTTGATACACACGGGAAAGTGTTGAGCGTGAAAAACTCAGAGAGATAGAAAATGGAAAAATAATAGAAAAGTTGAAAACTTAATTGTAAATACACAATGAGTAACAATAATGGGGTACTACTAGTACCGAGTTGATTTGCAGGGGTTTGAGGAAATTGAGGTAGATGTGTAGATAGTGCCTTCAGAAAGTATTCACACCCCTTGACTTTACCCCATTATTTTTTTTTTTTTTCTCCCCATTTTGTTGAATTTAAAATGAATTAAATTGAGATGTGTTGTCACTAGCCTACACACAATAATGTCAAAGAGAATTATTATTTTTTTCTTCCACTAATTAATTACAAATGAAAAGCTGAAATATCTTTAGTCAATAAGTATTCAACCACTGTTATGGCAAGCCTAAATAAGTGAAGGAGTAAAAATGTGCTGAGCAAGTCCAAATCAAATCAAAATGTATTTGTCACGTGCACCGAATACAACAGGTGTAGTAGACCTTACAGTGAAATGCTTACTTACAGGCTCTAACCAACAGTGCAAAAAAGGTGTTAGGTGAACAATAGGTAAGTAAAGAAATAAAACAACAGTAAAAAGACAGGCTATATACAGTAGTGAGGCCATAAAAGTAGCGAGGCTACATACAGACACCGGTTAGTCAGGCTGATTGAGGCAGTGTGTACATGTGGATATGGTTAACGTGACTATGCATATTTGATGAACAGAGGGTAGTAGTAGCGTAAATGAGGGGTTGGCGGGTGGTGGGTGGTGGGACACAATGCAGATAGCCCGGTTAGCCAATGTGCGGGAGCACTGGTTGTTCGGCCCAATTGAGGTAGTATGTACATGAATGTATAGTTAAAGTGACTATGCATATATGATAAACAGAGAGTAGCAGCAGCGTAAAAGAGGGGTTGGGGGGGGCACACAATGCAAATAGTCCAGGTAGCCATATGATTACCTGTTCAGGAGTCTTATGGCTTGGGGGTAAAAATGGTTGAGAAGCCTTTTTGTCCTAGACTTGGCACTCCGGCACTGCTTTCCGTGCGGTAGTAGAGAGAACAGTCTATGACTGGGTGGCTGGGGTCTTTGACAATTTTTAGGACCTTCCTCTGGCACTGCCTGGTGTAGATCCTGGATGGCAGGCAGCTTAGCCCCAGTGATGTACTGGGATGTACGCACTACCCTCTGTAGTGCCTTGCGGTCAGAGGCCAAGCAAATGCCGAACCAGGCAGTGATGCAACCGGTCAGGATGCTCTCGATGTTGCAGCTGTAGAAGGATCTCAAGACCCATGCCAAATCTTTTTAGTTTCTTGAGGGGGAATAGGCTTTGTCGTGCCCTCTTCACGACTGTCTTGGTGTGTTTGGACCATTCTAGTTTGTTGTTGATGTGGACACGAAGGAACTTGAAGCTCTCAACCTGCTCCATTACAGCCCCGTCGATGAGAATGGTGGCATGCTCGGTCCTCCTTTTCCTGTAGTCCACAGTCATCTCCTTAGTCTTGGTTACGTTGAGGGATAGGTTGTTATTCTGGAACCACCCAGCCAGGTCTCTGAACTCCTCCCTATAGGCTGTCTTGTCATTGTCAGTGATTAGGCCTACCACTGTTGTGTCGTCTGCAAACTTAATGATGGTGTCGGAGTTGTGCCTGGCCTTGCAGTCGTGGGTGAACAGGGAGTACAGGAGAGGACTGAGCACGCACCTCTGGGGAGCTCCAGTGTTGAGGATCAGCATGGCAGATGTGTTGCTACCTATTCTCACCACCTGGGTGCGGCCCGTCAGGAAGTCCAGGATCCAGTTGCAGAGGGAGGTGTTTAGTCCCAGGATCCTTAGCTTAGTGATGAGCTTTAAGGGTACTATGGTGTTGAATGCTGAGCTGTAGTCAATGAATAGCATTCTCACATAAGTGTTCCTTTTGTCCAGGTGGGAAATGGCAGTGTGGAGTGCAATAGAGAGTGCATCATCTGTGGATATGTTTGGGTGGTATGCAAATTGGAGTGGGTCTAGGGTTTCTGGGATAAGGGTGTTGATGTGAGCCATTACCAACCTTTCAAAGTACTTCATGGCTACGGACGTGACTGCTACGGGTCTGTAGTCATTAAGGCAGGTTGCCTTTGTGTTCTTGGGCACAGGGACTATGCTGGTCTGCTTGAAACGTGTTGGTATTACAGACTCAATCAGGGACATGTTGAAAATGTCAGTGAAGACACCTGCCAGTTGGTCAGCACATGCCCGGAGCACACGTCCTGGTAATCCGTCTGGCCCCGCAGCCTTGTGTATGTTGACCTGTTTAAAGGTCTTACTCACGTCGGCTATGGAGAGCATGATCACACAGTCGTCCGGAACAGCTGATGCTCTCAAGAATTTCTCAGTGTTGCTTGTCTCGAAGCGAGCATAGAAGTGATTTAGCTCATCCGGTAGGCTCGTGTCACTGGGCAGCTTGCGGCTGTGCTTCCCTTTGTAGTCTATAACACTTTGCAAACCCTGCAACATAAGATGAGCGTCAGAGCTAGTGTAGTATGATTCAATCTTAGCCCTGTATTGACGCTTTTCCTGTTTGATGTTTCGTTGCAGGGCATAGCAGGATTTCTTGTAAGCTTCCGGGTTATAGTCCCGCACCTTGAAAGCGGCAGCTCTACCCTTTAGCTCAGTGCGAATGTTGCCTGTAATCCATGGCTTTTGGTTGGGGTATGTACGTACAGTCTGTCACGGCCGTTTAAAGGAGTGGACCAAGGTGCAGCGCGCTTGGAATACATCTTTTAATTCCACGAAGAACACTTAACAAACTAAGAAACTAACAAACGAACCGTGAAGCCAACGTAGTGCTCACAGGCAACTAAACATGGACAACTACCCATCAAACCAACATGGAAAATGGCAACCTAAATAGGCTCCCCAATCAGAGACAACGATAAACAGCTGTCTCTGATTGGGAACCCACTCAGGCCACCATAAACCTACAACCCCTAGACAATACAAAATCCCCATAGATAACAAAAAACCCTAGAGAAGATAAAACCCTAGACAATACAAAAACTAAACAAACCACCCCTTGTCACACCCTGCCCTAACCAAATAATAAGATAGCAAATATAACTCAAGTCAGGGCGTGACACAGTCACTGTGGGGACGAGTTCCTCAATGCACTTATTGATAAAGCCAGTGACTGATGTGGTGTATTCCTCAATGTCATCAGAAGAATCCCAGAACATGTTCCAGTCTGTGATAGCAAAACAGTCCTGTAGTTTAGCATCTGCTTCATCTGATTCTTTTTTTTATAGACCGAGTCACTGGTGCTCCCTGCTTTAATTTTTGCTTGTAAGCAGGAATCAGGAGGATAGAGTTGTGGTCAGATTTCCCAAATGGAGGGCGAGGGAGAGTTTTGTACGCGTCTCTGTGTGTGGAGTACAGGTGATCTAGAATTTTTTCCCCTCTGGTTGCACATTTAACATGTTGATAGAGATTTGGTAGAACTGATTTAAGTTTCCCTGCATTAAAGTCTCCGGCCACTAGGAGCGCCGCCTCTGGGTGAGTGGTTTCCTTATACAGCTGACTTATACAACAGTTTCCTTATACAGCTGACTGAGTGCCAGCATCTGTCTGTGGTGGTAAATAAACAGCCACGAAAAGTATAGCTGAAAAGTAGTGAAAAAGTAGTGTGGCCTGCAAATTATCAGAATATACACTACTTCAGGCGACCAAAATCTAGAGACTTCCTTAGATTTCGTGCACCAGCTGTTTTTTACAAATATGCACAAACCGCCCTTTCCCTCGTCTTACCGGAGTGTGCTGTTCTATCCTGCCGGTGCAGCGTATATCCCGCTAGCTGAATATCCATGTCGTCATTCAGCCACGATTCACTGTGAAACATAGGATATTGTAGTTTTTGATGTCCCTTTGTAGGATATTCGTGATCATACCTCGTCTAGTTTATTGTCCAATGATTGCACGTTGGCGAGTAGTATTGATGTTAACGGCAGCTTTTCCACTCGCCTTCTCCGGGTCCTGACGAGGCATCCGGCTCTTTGTACTCTGTACCAGCGTCGCTTCCTCTTGCAAATAACGGGGATGTCGGCCCTGTGGTGTTTGGAGAATGTCCTGTGCGTCCTCCTTGTTGTAGAAAAAAATCTTTGTCTAATCCGAGGTGAGTGATCACTGTCCTGATATCCAGAAGCTCTTTTTTTGCCGTAAGATACGGTTGCAGAAACATTATGTACAAAATAAGTTACAAATAAAGCGAAAAAACCCACATAGTAGCACAATTGGTTGTGCGCCCGTAAAACTGCTGCCATTTCTTCCGGTGCCATGTTTGAGTCACATAAGTCACATAATACGTTTCATGGACTCACTCTGCGGTACCTCATGGACTCATCTCGGTACCCCACATATCCAATTATCTGTAAGGTACCTTAGTCGAGCAGTGAATATCAAACACAGATTCAACCCCAAATACCAGGGAGGGTTTCTAATGCTTTGCACAGAAGGCCACCTATTAGTAGATGGGTAAAAATAAAGAAATCTGACAATGAATATCCCTTTGAGAATGGTGAAGTTAATTACACTTTTGATGGTGTATCAATACACTTAGTCACTATAAAGATACAGACATACTTCCTAACTCAGTTACCGGAGAGGAAGGGAACCACTCAGGGAGGCCAATGGTGACTTTAAAACAGTTACAAAGTGTACTGGCTGTAATAGCAGATAACAGAATGGATCAACGACATTGTAGTTACTCCACAACTTAATTGACGGAGTGAAAAGAAGGAAGCCTGTACAGAATACAAATATTCCAAAACCATGCATCTTGTTTGCAACAAGGCACTTGTTATGTACAAAAACAGTTCAGTTCAACACACAAAAACAAACACAGCAGAACTGGTCTGGAGCCCATAACATGGCTGCTTTTCATTTCAGCGCCATTCTCCATATAATAGTTAGCAACATATTACCAATAACAAGACACCTTTAGTATGCATAGACGCCTACTAGTATATATAGTATCACTTTAAATCCAAGAGTCCCATGTACATATTTTATATATTTTTCTTCGCATATCTTTTAAATATTTTTTTCTAAACCTAAACATCAAAATACTCTCCTGCAACCCGCCTCACCCAATGTGGTGTGGATTTGTTTTTTCTAAAGTATTTTTTTTAAACTCGAATCCGGAATCGCCCAACAGAAGCTAGCCAGCTTACTAGCTACTAGCTAGTAGTCAGCTAACCACTGCTAGCGGTCACCAGCTAACCTTTAGCTCGGAAAGGTCTCGGCAGTTTGTACAATGGGACTCAAACCAGAGCATACCGGACCTATTTTCTCTCCATATCCCCGGAATCCTACCGCAAGGTCTGGACATTTTCACCTGGATCATCGCAGCTAGCTAGCTGCTATCCGAGTGACTAATCCAGCTAACGTCAGGCCCGAAGCAAGCACAAATTAACCTGGAGCTAGCCTATGCTAGGCCCTTTCTCCCGGCTAGCTAAAGAGGCCCATCGGCCACTCCTGGGTTACAATACCCGGACCCCTTCTACTGCCGGTACGGGGCACGGAACCCCGCCGATCCTTCACGACTGGACTACGACGTAATCTGCTCGAGGGGGTACTCAACTGGCCTCTACATCACGAAGTCCCCTGAATGCCCATCTGCTACCCGCGGCCCGCTAGCTGCTAGCCATGGCCCGCTAGCTGTCTAGAGCATATTGGACTGTTAGATGTATACGTCCACCGGCCAATTCCTTGGGCCACTATACCTATTTTTTCAATTGGACCTGGACCCCTCTGCTCCTCGGAACCCTACTAATCCACCATGACTGGTCTATCGACGTCACTGCATGCGGAGGCTAAAACAGACTTTCCTCCAGTCGAGACGTCCCTCTAAGGCCCTTCCGCTAGCTTGCTAGCCCCAACCTGCTAGCTGTCTGAATCAACGTGTCTCCAGCCAGCCCAAACACTCACTGGAACCCTATGATCACTCGGCTACGCATGCCTCTCCCTAATATAAATCTGCTTTGTCCATTACTGTCCTGGTTAGTGATTATTGCCTTATTTCACTGTAGAGCCTCTAGCCCTGCTCAATATGCCTTAACCAACCATTTAGTTCCACCTCCCACATATGCAGTGACATCACCTGGTTTAAACGTCTCCAGAGACAATATCTCTCTCATCATTACTCAATGCCTAGGTTTACCTCCAATGTACTCACATCCTACCATACCTTTGTCTGTACATTATGACTTGAATCTATTCTATCGTGCACAGAAACCTTCTCCTTTTACTCTCTGTTCTGAACATAATAGACAACCAGTTCTGATAGCCTTTAGCCGTACCCTTATCCTACTTCTCCTCTGTTCCTCTGGTGATGTAGAGGTTAATCCAGGTCCTGCAGTGCCTAGCCCCACTCCTACTCCCCAGGTGCTCTCATTTGTTGACTTCTGTAACTGTAAAAGTCTTGGTTTCATGCATGTTAACATTAGAAGCCTCCTACCCAAGTTTGTTTTATTCACTGCTTTAGCACACAATGCCAACCTGGATGTCCTAGCCGTGTCTGAATCCTGGCTTAGGAAAACCACCAAAAACTCAGAAATTTCCATCCTAACTATAATATTTTCCAACAAGATAGAACTGCCAAAGGGGGTGGGGTTGCAATCTACTGTAGAGATAGCCTGCAAAGTTCTGTCTTACTATCCAGGTCTGTACCCAAAGAATTCGAGAATCTACTTTTAAAAATGCACCTTTCTAGAAACAAGTCTCTCACCGTTGCCGCTTGCTATAGACCACCCTCTGCCCCCAGCTGTGCCCTGGCCACCATATGTGAATTGATTGCCCCCCATCTATCTCAGAGCTCGTGCTGCTAGGTGACCTAAACTGTGACATACTTAATACCCCATCCATCCTACAATCTAAGCTTGATACCCTCAATCTCATACAAATTATCAATGAACCTACCAGGTACAACCCCAAATCCATAAACACGGGCACCCTCATAGATATCATCCTAACGAACTTGCCCTCCAAATACACCTCTGCTGTTTTCAACCAAGATCTCAGCAATCACTGCCTTATTGCCTGCATCCGTATTGGGTCTGCGGTCAAACGACCACCCCTCATCACTGTCAAACGCTCCCTAAAGCACTTCAGCGAGAAGGCCTTTCTAATCGACCTGGCCTGGGTATCCTGGAAGAATATTGACCTCATCTCGTCAGTAGAGGATGCCTGGTTATTCTTTAAAAGTTCCTCCCTCACCATCTTAAATAAGCATGCCCCATTCAATAAATGTTGAACCAGGAACGGATATAGCCCTTGGTTCTCTCCAGACCTGACTGCCCTTGACCAGCACAAAAACATCCTGTGGCGTTCTGCATTAGCATCAAATAGCCCCCGTGATATGCAACTTTTCAGGGAAGTTAGGAACAAATATACACAGACAGTTAGGAAGTTAAGGCCAGCTTTTTCAAGCAGAAATTTGCATCCTGTAGCACAAACTCCAAAAAGTTCTGGGACACTGTAAAGTCCATGGAGAATAAGAGCACCTCCTCCCAGCTGCCCACTGCACTGAGGCTAGGAAACACTGTCACCACCGATAAATCCACTATAATTGAGAATTTCAAAAAGCATTTTTCTATGGCTGGCCATGCTTTCCACTTGGCTACCCCTACTCCGATCAACAGCCCTCCACCCCCCACAGCAACTCGCACAAGCCTCCCCCATTTCTCCTTCACCCAAATCCAGAAAACTGATGTTCTGAAAGAGCTGGAAAATCTGTACCCCTACAAATCAGCCGGGCTAGACAATCTGGACCCTCTCTTTCTAAAATGATCTGCCGAAATTGTTGCAACCCCTATTACTAGCCTGTTCAAAACCTCTCTTTCGTATCGTCTGAGATTCCCATAGATTGGAAACCTGCCGCAGTCATCCCCCTCTTCAAAGGGGGAGACATTCTAGACCCAAACTGCTATAGACCTATATCTATCCTACCCTGCCTTTCTAAGGTCTTCGAAAGCCAAGTTAACAAACACATTACCGACCATTTCAAATCCCACCGTACCTTCTAGACTATGCAATCTGGTTTCAGAGCTGGTCATGGGTGCACCTAAGCCAAGCTCAATGTCCTAAACGATATCATAACTGCCATCGATAAGAGACATTACTGTGCAGCCGTATTCGTCGACCTGGCTAAGGCTTTTGACTCTGTCAATCACAACATTCTTATTGGCAGACTCGACAGCCTTGGTTTCTCAAATGATTGCCTCGCCTGTTTCACCTACTACTTCTCTGATAGAGTTCAGTGTGTCAAATCGGAGGGCCTGTTGTCCGGACCTCTGGCAGACTCTATGGGGGTGCCACAGGGTTCAATTCTCGGGCCAACTCTCCACCTCTACGCAGACGACACCATTCTGTATTCTCCTGTCCCTTCTTTGGACACTGTGCTAACTAACCTCCAGACGAGCTTCAATGCCGTACAACTTTCCTTCTGTGACCTCCAACTGCCCTTAAATGCAAGTAAAACTAAATGCATGCTCTTCAACCGATCGCTACCCGCACCTGCCCGCCCGTCCAGCATCACTACTCTGGACGGTTCTGACTTAGAATATGTGGACAACTACAAATACCTAGGTGTCTGGTTAGACTGTAAACTCTCCTTCCAGACTCACAATAAACAGCTCCAATCCAAAATCTAATCTAGAATCGGCTTCCTATTTCGCAACAAAGCATCCTTCACTCACGCTGCCAAACATACCCTCGTAAAACTGACCATCTTACCGATCCTCGACTTTGGCAATGTCATTCACAAAATAGCCTCCAACACTCTACTCAACAAATTGGATGTAGTCTATCACAGTGCCATCCGTTTTGTCACCAAAGCCCCATATACTACCCACCACTGCAACCTGTATGCTCTCGTTGGCTGGCCCTCGCTTCATACTCGTCGCCAAACTCACTGGCTCCAGGTCATCTACAAGTCTCTGCTAGGTAAAGCCCCGCCTTATCTCAGCTCACTGGTCAACATAGCAGCACCTACCCGTAGCACGCGCTCCAGCAGGTATATCTCACTGGTCACCCCCAAAGCCAAATCTTCCTTTGGCCGCCTCTCCCTACAGTTTTCTTCTGCCAATGACTGGAACGAACTACAAAAATCACTGAAGCTGGAGTCTCTTACCTCCTCACTAGCTTTAAGCACCAGCTGTCAGAGCAGCTCACAGTTCACTGCACCTGTACATAGCCCATCTGTAAATAGCCCATCCAACTACCTCATCCCCATACTGTATTTATTTATTTTTCTTGCTCCTTTGCACCCCAGTATTTCTACTTGCACATTCATCTTCTGCACATTTTACCATTCCAGTGTTTAATTGCTATATTGTAATTACTTCGCCACCATGGCCTATTTATTGCCTTTACCTCCCTTATCCTACCTCATTTGCATATGCTGTATATAGACTTTTTCTACTGTATTATTGATTGTATGTTTGTTTATTCCATGTGTAACTCTGTGTTGTTGTATGTGTCGAACTGCTTTGCTTTATCTTGGCCAGGTCGCAGTTGCAAAGAGAACTTGTTCTCAACTAGCCTACCTGGTTAAATAAAGGTGAAATAATAAAAAAAAAATATATATATATATTGACGCCTACTAGTATATATTGACGCCTACTAGTATATATAGACGCCTGCTAGTATATATAGACGCCTTCATGCAGTATGTTACCATATCTGTCTTCTGTCCGTGTTTTATTTGATGGGTTTATAGTGCAGGGTAATTCTTTTTTTTACAAAGCATTAGCATTGACTTGGCAGTAAATAAGTGTTTGACAATGACCCTATGTCCAATTGTGGGAGCATACAATAATTAGCGCCACACACACACTGTCCATTAGTTGCTGTGCAGGCCATGTAAATGGTGTACTCTCCAGTTTAACAGCAGCCCATTCTCATTCATTGTCAGCTGTAACAGTTATAAGAGAGATAATGATAACATTTTCTCCAGCCGTTGCATGAAATGGACAGTTTCTGTAGATTCATGACAAAATCTCAGAGGTAATACTGAAGCATATGCATTATATACACCTGCTCCCCTTCTCTTTTTTTTGCCTGTCTCTCTATGTCACCTCTCCCTCTCCTGCTCCCTCTCTCTTCTGCTCCCTCTCTTGTGCTCCCTCTCTTGTGCTCCCTCTCTTGTGCTTCCTCTCTCCTCTGCTCCCTCTCTCTTCTGCTCCCTCTCTCTTCTGTTCCCTCTCTCTTCTGTTCCCTCTCTCTTTTGTTCCCTCTCTCTGCCTCGCTTTCTCTCTTCTCCTCCCTCTCTTCTCCTCCCTCTCTTCTGCTCCCTCTTCTGCTCCCTCTTCTGCTCCCTCTTCTGCTCCCTCTTCTGCTCCCTCTCTTCTGCTCCCTCTCTTTTCTGCTCATCTCTCTCTCTCTCTTCTGTTTCCTCTCTCTCTCCCTCTCCAACTCTCTCTTCTGCTCCAACTCTCTCTTCTGCTCCAACTCTCTCTTCTGCTCCAAATCTCTCTTCTGCTCCAACTCTCTCTTCTGCTCCAACTCTCTCTTCTGCTCCAACTCTCTCTTCTGCTCCAACTCTCTCTTCTGCTCCAACTCTCTCTTCTGCTCCAACTCTCTCTTCTGCTCCCTCTCTCTCTTCTGCACCCTCTCTCTCTTCTGCTCCCTCTCTCTCTCTCTTCTGCTCCCTCTCTCTCTCTCTCTCTTCTGCTCCCTCTCTCTCTCTTCTGCTCCCTCTCTCTCTCTCTCTCTTCTGCTCCCTCTCTCTCTCAATTCAATTCAATTCAATTCAATTTGCTTTATTGGCATGACGTAACAATGTACATATTGCCAAAGCTTATTTACAATATAAAAATGAGAATCAAAATGGTCAACGGGACAACAGTAACAACAATAACTAAGTGTCAAAATAACCATACATTCAACAATAACAATAAACATAGAGTAGAGTACATGTGCAGGTTGATTGGTCTGTCAGACACTGTCCCTCAACTTATGGCAGGCAGCAATGTAGTGCGCTGCCAACCCACAGCTCTCTGCGTCCTCCCCCAACAGGACGGGTAGCCTATCCTCATCAGAGAGGTCTTTGAAACCTCTCTCTCTCTCTTCTGCTCCCTCTCTCTCTCTCTCTCTCTTCTGCTCCCTCTCTCTCTCTCTCTTCTGCTCCCCCTCTCTCTCTCTCTCTTCTGCTCCCTCTCTCTCTCTCTCTCTCTCTTCTGCTCCCTCTCTCTCTCTCTCTCTCTCTTCTGCTCCCTCTCTCTCTCTCTCTCTCTCTTCTGCTCCCTCTCTCTCTCTCTCTCTTCTGCTCCCTCTCTCTCTCTTCTGCTCCCTCTCTCTCTCTCTCTCTCTTCTGCTCCCTCTCTCTCTCTCTCTCTTCTGCTCCCTCTCTCTCTCTCTCTCTTCTGCTCCCTCTCTCTCTCTCTCTCTCTGCTCCCTCTCTCTCTCTCTCTCTTCTGCTCCCTCTCTCTCTCTCTCTCTTCTGCTCCCTCTCTCTCTCTCTCTCTTCTGCTCCCTCTCTCTCTCTCTCTCTTCTGCTCCCTCTCTCTCTCTCTCTCTCTTCTGCTCCCTCTCTTTTCTGCTCATCTCTCTCTCTCTCTTCTGTTTCCTCTCTCTCTCCCTCTCCAACTCTCTCTTCTGCTCCAACTCTCTCTTCTGCTCCAACTCTCTCTTCTGCTCCAAATCTCTCTTCTGCTCCAACTCTCTCTTCTGCTCCAACTCTCTCTTCTGCTCCAACTCTCTCTTCTGCTCCCTCTCTCTCTTCTGCTCCCTCTCTCTCTTCTGCTCCCTCTCTCTCTTCTGCTCCCTCTCTCTCTTCTGCTCCCTCTCTCTCTTCTGCTCCCTCTCTCTCTTCTGCTCCCTCTCTCTCTCTCTCTCTTCTGCTCCCTCTCTCTCTCTCTCTTCTGCTCCCTCTCTCTCTCTCTCTCTCCTGCTCCCTCTCTCTCTCTCTCTCTTCTGCTCCCTCTCTCTCTCTCTCTCTCCTGCTCCCTCTCTCTCTCTCTCTCTTCTGCTCCCTCTCTCTCTCTCTCTCTTCTGCTCCCTCTCTCTCTCTCTCTCTCTTCTGCTCCCTCTCTCTCTCTCTCTCTCTTCTGCTCCCTCTCTCTCTCTCTCTCTCTCTCTTCTGCTCCCTCTCTCTCTCTCTCTCTCTTCTGCTCCCTCTCTCTCTCTCTCTCTTCTGCTCCCCCTCTCTCTCTCTCTCTTCTGCTCCCCCTCTCTCTCTCTCTCTTCTGCTCCCCCTCTCTCTCTCTCTTCTGCTCCCTCTCTCTCTCTCTCTCTTCTGCTCCCTCCCTCTCTCTCTTCTGCTCCCTCTCTCTCTTCTGCTCCCTCTCTCTCTTCTGCTCCCTCTCTCTCTTCTGCTCCCTCTCTCTTCTGCTCCCTCTCTCTCTTCTGCTCCCTCTCTCTCTTCTGCTCCCTCTCTCTCTTCTGCTCCCTCTCTCTCTCTCTCTCTCTTCTGCTCCATCTCTCTCTCACTCTCTCTCTTCTGCTCCCTCTCTCTCTCTCTCTCTCTCTTCTGCTCCCTCTCTCTCTCTCTCTCTTCTGCTCCCTCTCTCTCTCTCTCTCTCTTCTGCTCCCTCTCTCTCTTCTGCTCCCTCTCTCTCTCTCTCTCTTCTGCTCCCTCTCTCTCTCTCTCTCTTCTGCTCCCTCTCTCTCTCTCTCTCTTCTGCTCCCTCTCTCACTCTCTCTCTTCTGCTCCCTCTCTCTCTCTCTCTCTTCTGCTCCCTCTCTCTCTCTCTCTCTCTCTTCTGCTCCCTCTCTCTCTCTCTCTCTCTCTTCTGCTCCCTCTCTCTCTCTCTTCTGCTCCCTCTCTCTCTCTCTCTTCTGCTCCCTCTCTCTCTCTCTCTCTTCTGCTCCCTCTCTCTCTCTCTCTCTCTTCTGCTCCCTCTCTCTCTCTCTCTCTCTTCTGCTCCCTCTCTCTCTCGCTCTTCTGCTCCCTCTCTCTCTCTCTCTTCTGCTCCCTCTCTCTCTCTCTCTCTTCTGCTCCCCTCTCTCTCTCTCTCTTCTGCTCCCTCTCTCTCTCTCTTCTGCTCCCTCTCTCTCTCTCTTCTGCTCCCTCTCTCTCTCTCTTCTGCTCCCTCTCTCTCTCTCTTCTGCTCCCTCTCTCTCTCTCTTCTGCTCCAACTCTCTTCTGCTCCAACTCTCTTCTGCTCCAACTCTCTCTTCTGCTCCAACTCTCTCTTCTGCTCCAACTCTCTCTTCTGCTCCAACTCTCTCTTCTGCTCCCTCTCTCTCTTCTGCTCCAACTCTCTCTTCTGCTCCAACTCTCTCTTCTGCTCCAACTCTCTCTTCTGCTCCAACTCTCTCTTCTGCTCCAACTCTCTCTTCTGCTGCCTCTCTCTCTTCTGCTCCCTCTCTCTCTTCTGCTCCCTCTCTCTCTTCTGCTCCCTCTCTCTCTTCTGCTCCCTCTCTCTCTTCTGCTCCCTCTCTCTCTTCTGCTCCCTCTCTCTCTTCTGCTCCCTCTCTCTCTTCTGCTCCCTCTCTCTCTCTTCTGCTCCAACTCTCTCTTCTGCTCCAACTCTCTCTTCTGCTCCAACTCTCTCTTCTGCTCCAACTCTCTCTTCTGCTCCAACTCTCTCTTCTGCTCCAACTCTCTCTTCTGCTCCAACTCTCTCTTCTGCTCCAACTCTCTCTTCTGCTCCAACTCTCTCTTCTGCTCCAACTCTCTCTTCTGCTCCAACTCTCTCTTCTGCTCCAACTCTCTCTTCTGCTCCAACTCTCTCTTCTGCTCCAACTCTCTCTTCTGCTGCCTCTCTCTCTTCTGCTCCCTCTCTCTCTTCTGCTCCCTCTCTCTCTTCTGCTCTCTCTCTCTTCTGCTCTCTCTCTCTTCTGCTCCCTCCCTCTCTCTCTCTTCTGCTCCCTCCCTCTCTCTCTTCTGCTCCCTCTCTCTCTCTCTTCTGCTCCCTCTCTCTCTCTCTTCTGCTCCCTCTCTCTCTCTCTTCTGCTCCCTCTCTCTCTCTCTTCTGCTCCCTCTCTCTCTCTCTCTTCTGCTCCCTCTCTCTCTCTCTTCTGCTCCAACTTTCTCTTCTGCTCCAACTCTCTCTTCTGCTCCAACTCTCTCTTCTGCTCCAACTCTCTCTTCTGCTCCAACTCTCTCTTCTGCTCCAACTCTCTCTTCTGCTCCAACTCTCTCTTCTGCTCCCTCTCTCTCTTCTGCTCCCTCTCTCTCTTCTGCTCCCTCTCTCTCTTCTGCTCCCTCTCTCTCTTCTGCTCCCTCTCTCTCTTCTGCTCCCTCTCTCTCTTCTGCTCCCTCTCTCTCTTCTGCTCCCTCTCTCTCTTCTGCTCCCTCTCTCTCTTCTGCTCCCTCTCTCTCTTCTGCTCCCTCTCTCTCTCTCTCTCTTCTGCTCCCTCTCTCTCTCTCTCTTCTGCTCCCTCTCTCTCTCTCTTCTGCTCCCTCTCTCTCTCTCTATTCTGCTCCCTCTCTCTCTCTCTCTTCTGCTCCCTCTCTCTCTCTCTCTTCTGCTCCCTCTCTCTCTCTTCTGCTCCCTCTCTCTCTCTCTTCTGCTCATCTCTCTCTCTCTTCTGCTCCCCCTCTTTTCTGCTCATCTCTCCCTCTCTTCTGCTCCCTCTCTTCTGCTCCCTCTCTTCTGCTCCCTCTCTTCTGCTCCCTCTCTTCTGCTCCCTCTCTCTTTCCCTCTCCCTCTCTCTCTCTTTCCCTCTCCCTCTCTCTCTCTCTCTCTCTCTTCTGCTCCCTCTCTCTCTCTCTCTCTCTCTTCTGCTCCCTCTCTTCTGCTCCCTCTCTTCTGCTCCCTCTCTTCTGCTCCCTCTCTCTTTCCCTCTCCCTCTCTCTCTCTTTCCCTCTCCCTCTCTCTCTCTCTCTCTCTCTCTCTTCTGCTCCCTCTCTCTCTCTCTCTTCTGCTCCCTCTCTCTCTCTCTCTCTTCTGCTCCCTCTCTCTCTCTCTCTCTTCTGCTCCCTCTCTCTCTCTTCTGCTCCCTCTCTCTCTCTTCTGCTCCCTCTCTCTCTCTTCTGCTCCCTCTCTCTCTCTTCTGCTCCCTCTCTCTCTCTTCTGCTCCCTCTCTCTCTCTTCTGCTCCCTCTCTCTCTCTTCTGCTCCCTCTCTCTCTCTTCTGCTCCCTCTCTCTCTCTTCTGCTCCCTCTCTCTCTCTTCTGCTCCCTCTCTCTCTCTTCTGCTCCCTCTCTCTTCTGCTCCCTCTCTCTTCTGCTCCCTCTCTCTTCTGCTCCCTCTCTCTTCTGCTCCCTCTCTCTCTCTCTCTCTCTCTTCTGCTCTCTCTCTCTCTCTCTTCTGCTCTCTCTCTCTCTCTCTTCTGCTCCCTCTCTCTCTCTCTTCTGCTCCCTCTCTCTCTCTCTTCTGCTCCCTCTCTCTCTCTCTTCTGCTCCCTCTCTCTCTCTCTTCTGCTCCCTCTCTCTCTCTCTTCTGCTCCCTCTCTCTCTCTCTTCTGCTCCCTCCCTCTCTCTCTCTTCTGCTCCCTCCCCCTCTCTCTCTTCTGCTCCCTCCCCCTCTCTCTCTTCTGCTCCCTCCCTCTCTCTCTCTTCTGCTCCCTCCCTCTCTCTCTCTTCTGCTCCCTCCCTCTCTCTCTCTTCTGCTCCCTCCCTCTCTCTCTTCTGCTCCCTCTCTCTCTCTCTTCTGCTCCCTCTCTCTCTCTCTTCTGCTCCCTCTCTCTCTCTCTTCTGCTCCCTCTCTCTCTCTCTTCTGCTCCCTCTCTCTCTCTCTTCTGCTCCCTCTCTCTCTCTCTTCTGCTCCCTCTCTCTCTCTCTTCTGCTCCCTCTCTCTCTCTCTTCTGCTCCAACTTTCTCTTCTGCTCCAACTCTCTCTTCTGCTCCAACTCTCTCTTCTGCTCCAACTCTCTCTTCTGCTCCAACTCTCTCTTCTGCTCCAACTCTCTCTTCTGCTCCAACTCTCTCTTCTGCTCCAACTCTCTCTTCTGCTCCAACTCTCTCTTCTGCTCCAACTCTCTCTTCTGCTCCCTCTCTCTCTTCTGCTCCCTCTCTCTCTTCTGCTCCCTCTCTCTCTTCTGCTCCCTCTCTCTCTTCTGCTCCCTCTCTCTCTTCTGCTCCCTCTCTCTCTTCTGCTCCCTCTCTCTCTTCTGCTCCAACTCTCTCTTCTGCTCCAACTCTCTCTTCTGCTCCAACTCTCTCTTCTGCTCCAACTCTCTCTTCTGCTCCAACTCTCTCTTCTGCTCCAACTCTCTCTTCTGCTCCAACTCTCTCTTCTGCTCCAACTCTCTCTTCTGCTCCCTCTCTCTCTTCTGCTCCCTCTCTCTCTTCTGCTCCCTCTCTCTCTTCTGCTCCCTCTCTCTCTTCTGCTCCCTCCCTCTCCCTCTCTCTTCTGCTCCCTCCCTCTCCCTCTCTCTTCTGCTCCCTCCTCTCTCTCTCTTCTGCTCCCTCTCTCTCTCTCTTCTGCTCCCTCTCTCTCTCTCTTCTGCTCCCTCTCTCTCTCTTCTGCTCCCTCTCTCTCTCTCTTCTGCTCCCTCTCTTCTGCTCCCTCTTTCTCTCTCTTCTGCTCCCTCTCTCTCTCTCTTCTGCTCCCTCTCTCTCTCTCTTCTGCTCCAACTCTCTCTTCTGCTCCAACTCTCTCTTCTGCTCCAACTCTCTCTTCTGCTCCAACTCTCTCTTCTGCTCCAACTCTCTCTTCTGCTCCAACTCTCTCTTCTGCTCCCTCTCTCTCTTCTGCTCCCTCTCTCTCTTCTGCTCCCTCTCTCTCTTCTGCTCCCTCTCTCTCTTCTGCTCCCTCCCTCTCTCTCTCTTCTGCTCCCTCCCTCTCTCTCTTCTGCTCCCTCCCTCTCTCTCTCTTCTGCTCCCTCCCTCTCTCTCTTCTGCTCCCTCCCTCTCTCTCTTCTGCTCCCTCTCTCTCTCTCTTCTGCTCCCTCTCTCTCTCTCTTCTGCTCCCTCTCTCTCTCTCTTCTGCTCCCTCTCTCTCTCTCTTCTGCTCCCTCTCTCTCTCTCTTCTGCTCCCTCTCTCTCTCTCTTCTGCTCCCTCTCTCTCTCTCTTCTGCTCCCTCTCTCTCTCTCTTCTGCTCCCTCTCTCTCTCTCTTCTGCTCCAACTCTTCTCTTCTGCTCCAACTCTCTCTTCTGCTCCAACTCTCTCTTCTGCTCCAACTCTCTCTTCTGCTCCAACTCTCTCTTCTGCTCCAACTCTCTCTTCTGCTCCAACTCTCTCTTCTGCTCCCTCTCTCTCTTCTGCTCCCTCTCTCTCTTCTGCTCCCTCTCTCTCTTCTGCTCCCTCTCTCTCTTCTGCTCCCTCTCTCTCTTCTGCTCCCTCTCTCTCTTCTGCTCCCTCTCTCTCTTCTGCTCCCTCTCTCTCTTCTGCTCCCTCTCTCTCTTCTGCTCCCTCTCTCTCTTCTGCTCCCTCTCTCTCTTCTGCTCCAACTCTCTCTTCTGCTCCAACTCTCTCTTCTGCTCCAACTCTCTCTTCTGCTCCAACTCTCTCTTCTGCTCCAACTCTCTCTTCTGCTCCAACTCTCTCTTCTGCTCCAACTCTCTCTTCTGCTCCCTCTCTCTCTCTTCTGCTCCCTCTCTCTCTCTTCTGCTCCCTCCCTCTCCCTCTCTCTTCTGCTCCCTCCCTCTCCCTCTCTCTTCTGCTCCCTCCCTCTCCCTCTCTCTTCTGCTCCCTCCCTCTCTCTCTCTCTTCTGCTCCCTCTCTCTCTCTCTTCTGCTCCCTCTCTCTCTCTCTTCTGCTCCCTCTCTCTCTCTCTTCTGCTCCCTCTCTCTCTCTTCTGCTCCCTCTCTCTCTCTCTTCTGCTCCCTCTCTTCTGCTCCCTCTTTCTCTCTCTTCTGCTCCCTCTCTCTCTCTCTTCTGCTCCCTCTCTCTCTCTCTTCTGCTCCAACTCTCTCTTCTGCTCCAACTCTCTCTTCTGCTCCAACTCTCTCTTCTGCTCCAACTCTCTCTTCTGCTCCAACTCTCTCTTCTGCTCCCTCTCTCTCTTCTGCTCCCTCTCTCTCTTCTGCTCCCTCTCTCTCTTCTGCTCCCTCTCTCTCTTCTGCTCCCTCTCTCTCTTCTGCTCCCTCTCTCTCTTCTGCTCCCTCCCTCTCCCTCTCTCTTCTGCTCCCTCCCTCTCCCTCTCTCTTCTGCTCCCTCCCTCTCCCTCTCTCTTCTGCTCCCTCCCTCTCTCTCTCTTCTGCTCCCTCTCTCTCTCTCTTCTGCTCCCTCTCTCTCTCTCTTCTGCTCCCTCTCTCTCTCTCTTCTGCTCCCTCTCTCTCTCTCTTCTGCTCCCTCTCTCTCTCTCTTCTGCTCCCTCTCTCTCTCTCTTCTGCTCCCTCTCTCTCTCTCTTCTGCTCCCTCTCTCTCTCTCTTCTGCTCCCTCTCTCTCTCTCTTCTGCTCCAACTCTCTCTTCTGCTCCAACTCTCTCTTCTGCTCCCTCTCTCTCTTCTGCTCCAACTCTCTCTTCTGCTCCAACTCTCTCTTCTGCTCCAACTCTCTCTTCTGCTCCAACTCTCTCTTCTGCTCCAACTCTCTCTTCTGCTCCAACTCTCTCTTCTGCTCCAACTCTCTCTTCTGCTCCCTCTCTCTCTTCTGCTCCCTCTCTCTCTTCTGCTCCCCCTCTCTCTTCTGCTCCCCCTCTCTCTTCTGCTCCCTCCCTCTCTCTTCTGCTCCCTCCCTCTCCCTCTCTCTTCTGCTCCCTCTTTTCTGCTCCCTCTCTTCTGCTCCCTCTCTTCTGCTCCCTCTCTTCTGCTCCCTCTCTTCTGCTCCCTCTCTTCTGCTCCCTCTCTTCTGCTCCCTCTCTTCTGCTCCCTCTCTTCTGCTCCCTCTCTTCTGCTCCCTCTCTTCTGCTCCCTCTCTTCTGCTCCCTCTCTTCTGCTCCCTCTCTTCTGCTCCCTCTCTCTCTGCTCCCTCTCTCTTCTGCTCCCTCTCTTCTGCTCCCTCTCTTCTGCTCCCTCTCTTCTGCTCCCTCTCTTCTGCTCCCTCTCTTCTGCTCCCTCTTTTCTGCTCCCTCTTTTCTGCTCCCTCTTTTCTGCTCCCTCTTTTCTGCTCCCTCTTTTCTGCTCCCTCTTTTCTGCTCCCTCTTTTCTGCTCCCTCTTTCCTGCTCCCTCTTTCCTGCTCCCTCTCTTCTGCTCCCTCTCTTCTGCTCCCTCTCTTCTGCTCCCTCTCTTCTGCTCCCTCTCTTCTGCTCCCTCTCTTCTGCTCCCTCTCTTCTGCTCCCTCTCTTCTGCTCCCTCTCTCTCTCTCTTCTGCTCCCTCTCTCTCTCTCTTCTGCTCCCTCTCTCTCTCTCTTCTGCTCCCTCTCTCTCTCTCTTCTGCTCCCTCTCTCTCTCTCTTCTGCTCCCTCTCTCTCTCTCTTCTGCTCCTCTCTCTCTCTCTTCTGCTCCCTCTCTCTCTCTGCTTTCTCTCTCTCTCTTCTGCTCCCTCTCTCTCTCTCTCTCTGCTCCCTCTCTCTCTCTCTTCTGCTCCCTCTCTCTCTCTCTTCTGCTCCCTCTCTCTCTCTCTTCTGCTCCCTCTCTCTCTCTCTTCTGCTCCCTCTCTCTCTCTCTTCTGCTCCTCTCTCTCTCTCTCTTCTGCTCCCTCTCTCTCTCTCTTCTGCTCCCTCTCTCTCTCTTCTGCTCCCTCTCTCTCTCTCTCTTCTGCTCCCTCTCTCTCTCTCTCTTCTGCTCCCTCTCTCTCTCTCTCTTCTGCTCCCTCTCTCTCTCTCTCTTCTGCTCCCTCTCTCCCTCTCTTCTGCTCCCTCTCTCTCTCTCTTCTGCTCCCTCTCTCTCTCTCTTCTGCTCCCTCTCTCTCTCTCTTCTGCTCCCTCTCTCTCTCTCTTCTGCTCCCTCTCTCTCTCTCTTCTGCTCCCTCTCTCTCTCTCTCTCTCTTCTGCTCCCTCTCTCTCTCTCTCTCTTCTGCTCCCTCTCTCTCTCTCTCTCTTCTGCTCCCTCTCTCTCTCTCTCTCTTCTGCTCCCTCTCTCTCTCTTCTGCTCCCTCTCTCTCTCTCTCTCTTCTGCTCCCTCTCTCTCTCTCTCTCTTCTGCTCCCTCTCTCTCTCTCTCTCTTCTGCTCCCTCTCTCTCTCTCTCTCTTCTGCTCCCTCTCTCTCTCTCTCTCTTCTGCTCCCTCTCTCTCTCTCTCTCTTCTGCTCCCTCTCTCTCTCTCTCTCTTCTGCTCCCTCTCTCTCTCTCTCTCTTCTGCTCCCTCTCTCTCTCTCTCTCTTCTGCTCCCTCTCTCTCTCTCTCTCTCTGCTCCCTCTCTCTCTCTCTCTCTTCTGCTCCCTCTCTCTCTCTCTCTCTTCTGCTCCCTCTCTCTCTCTCTCTCTTCTGCTCCCTCTCTCTCTCTCTCTCTTCTGCTCCCTCTCTCTCTCTCTCTCTTCTGCTCCCTCTCTCTCTCTCTCTCTTCTGCTCCCTCTCTCTCTCTCTCTCTTCTGCTCCCTCTCTCTCTCTCTCTCTTCTGCTCCCTCTCTCCTCTCTCTCTTCTGCTCCCTCTCTCTCTCTCTCTCTTCTGCTCCCTCTCTCTCTCTCTCTCTTCTGCTCCCTCTCTCTCTCTCTCTCTTCTGCTCCCTCTCTCTCTCTCTTCTGCTCCCTCTCTCTCTCTCTTCTGCTCCCTCTCTCTCTCTCTCTCTTCTGCTCCCTCTCTCTCTCTCTCTCTTCTGCTCCCTCTCTCTCTCTCTCTCTTCTGCTCCCTCTCTCTCTCTCTCTCTTCTGCTCCCTCTCTCTCTCTCTCTCTTCTGCTCCCTCTCTCTCTCTCTCTCTTCTGCTCCCTCTCTCTCTCTCTCTCTTCTGCTCCCTCTCTCTCTCTCTCTCTTCTGCTCCCTCTCTCTCTCTCTCTCTTCTGCTCCCTCTCTCTCTCTCTCTCTTCTGCTCCCTCTCTCTCTCTCTCTCTTCTGCTCCCTCTCTCTCTCTCTCTCTTCTGCTCCCTCTCTCTCTCTCTCTCTTCTGCTCCCTCTCTCTCTCTCTCTCTCTCTTCTGCTCCCTCTCTCTCTCTCTCTCTTCTGCTCCCTCTCTCTCTCTCTCTCTTCTGCTCCCTCTCTCTCTCTCTCTCTCTTCTGCTCCCTCTCTCTCTCTCTCTCTCTCTTCTGCTCCCTCTCTCTCTCTCTCTCTTCTGCTCCCTCTCTCTCTCTCTCTTCTGCTCCCTCTCTCTCTCTCTCTTCTGCTCCCTCTCTCTCTCTCTCTTCTGCTCCCTCTCTCTCTCTCTCTTCTGCTCCCTCTCTCTCTCTCTCTTCTGCTCTCTCTCTCTCTCTCTCTCTCTTCTGCTCTCTCTCTCTCTCTCTCTCTCTTCTGCTCCCTCTCTCTCTCTCTTCTGCTCCAACTCTCTTCTGCTCCAACTCTCTCTTCTGCTCCAACTCTCTCTTCTGCTCCAACTCTCTCTTCTGCTCCAACTCTCTCTTCTGCTCCAACTCTCTCTTCTGCTCCAACTCTCTCTTCTGCTCCAACTCTCTCTTCTGCTCCAACTCTCTCTTCTGCTCCAACTCTCTCTTCTGCTCCCTCTCTCTCTTCTGCTC